>NW_006159560.1:825268-859068 GCF_000334495.1 Tupaia belangeri chinensis
TCTCCTCCATTCTCCTCTTGGGATCTTGGGCACACATGCACATGCACCCGGGGTGAGTTTCAAGCCACCAGGTCCAGGACACGAACTGCGGTTGACTATATGGGAATCCAGCGACATAGCCATTATGCTAACTGCTGGTTTCTGCATCAGTGCATTTCTGTCAGCAAACGTGCATTGAGTATAAATAGAGGTGAGACCTTTTATAGGAGACCCCAATAGTAGAAGGCCAGCACTCTATTCTCATGGAGTTAAAAGGCTTATAGGGAATACATATTTATGGAAAGTAATCTAGAAGAATGAGTATTAGCAGAGGCACATCTAGACCGAGTCTGGCCCTTTCTCTGTTGTGTAGTTCCATTTTCCTTTAGAACCTTGTCTCTCACACGGGATAAGATATGTGATAGCATGTCAAGAAAATATTTCCTGAAGTTATTAATGAGTGTGGGCACACGTTGGAAGTACTCGTTACTCAGGTAGAGAGGGCTGGTGGTCACCCTCAGCCTATTGTCTCACATGTCATGACAGAGATGAGTCACATCCTTTTGACTTTCTGTCATGACTGCTCTTAGACATTATATAATGAATTGCCAGAACCATCAGGTTCAGGACTCAAACCATGGTTGGCCATATGGAAGTCCAGTGCTGGACTCATTCCATTGGTGGAATCCAATGTAATGTAATGAACTAAATTACCTATTGTCTAGGTAGCACTTATACATTAACCAAAAATCCAATGATATATGACTGCATTTTGTTTATTGCACAATGTTTAGCATTTTTCTTTCAATATTCAGAAAGCTCTGAGAAAATTAAGTGCTTTTGGCCAGTTGAATTTCATGAAAAGACAACCAAGTCACTGAGTGTATGTTACTGCATTTTGTTTATTGCACAATGTTTAGCATTTTTCTTTCAATATTCAGAAAGCTCTGAGAAAATTAAGTGCTTTTGGCCAGTTGAATGAAAAGACAACCAAGTCACTGAATGTATGTTATCAATGCAGATTAGCTGAAAAACACCTGTGTGAACCTGAAGTTATTAACACGTCTTCAGTTTCTCAGTGAATTTTCCTTGGACATTAAGTGGCAATCACAGTGGGGAAGACACATAGTTGTTGGGGTCAGCGACACTCTTGGGTTTCCCTTATCAATGGATCCTTTGTGAAAACATCCCTTCATATGAGGGGCCCACTACCCATCCCAAGGATTATAACCTTGTGTCATTCACTTAACACTTCAATATTCCTTGGACAAACCTCATCAGTTTGGTAACAGTAAGACTGACCTGTGGTGCTTCTATTTTTCTGATCCTTTCAGATAGATGAAAATGATTAAAATTGACTTCATTGACACTCTCTTACTCAAGGTTATTTGAACTTGTATTTACTTTTTCTGAAAGTTGTTTTCTCCCTTCACGTGGTCATTCTCATCTTAAAAATAACTTGTTTTAAGTGCTGTATGTTTGTTCTTGTTGCATAGAATATAGTCACGCATGGTAATGCAATGCATCCTATCAATGCGTTGTTAGGTGCTTTCATCGTTGAGCAAACATCATAGAGTATACTTACACAAATCGAGATGGCGCAACCTACTACATACCTCAGCCATTCGGTGTCACCTAGTCTACCGCTGTTGTGTATGTGGTTTCTTGTTGATTGAATCATGTGGTACATTACTATATTTTAAATAACATTTCTTCATGTTTTGTGATATGTCATCCCCCCATCCTGTTTCTTTCCATTTCCTTCTTTTTTTGAAAAAAAAAAATTATTTAGCTTTCTTTATTTACTTATTTTATTTTATTTGATCAGAGAGGGACAGAGTGAGAGAGAGAAAGTGAGAAAGCAAGCCACCAGGCCCAGGACTTGAACCATGGTCAGCCATGTAGGAGGAGTCCAGTGCCCCTAACCACCACACCACTTGCTGGCCCCTCTTTCCATTTCCTTCTGATGTCATCTCTCACTTGGTGGTTGTTTCAATTGCTCACATTCCCTACATAACCATTCAGTTCTCCTCCTTCTGGATGACACCGTTCCTCTTCTCAGTCTTGCTGTTTGTACTAATGCCATGTTGAACGGCGTCATCCTGTATCCCGTCCCTGCTACTGTCTTCTCACCTCGCCCAGTGGCTTTTATCTCCCTTGCCCCAACACCCACAATTCTGTACACTGCTCTTGCCAAGTGCTTTTATGGCAATACCCTGGTTTTTCTGTTTATTTGGATATCTACCCTCTGCCTGCCCACCCCTGTGTGTGTGTGTGTGTATGCTCACGTGTGTGTGTGTGTGCACATGCTCACGTGTGTGTGTGTGTGCGCACATGCTCACGTGTGCACACACACACGATATTTAATTCAGGACTTTGGTCATTGTTGCCTTCTCCTTCCTGGCAGGGACTTTGTCACCGTCCCCTCTGTATTCTGCTAGCACACGTGCTCAATAAATGTTTATTGAAGGAATAGCCTATTGACTTTTCTACGTTTATCTCTACTGTATATACTCCTGTGCTGGAAGGTATGTTAGGCTGGCCTGTAGTGTTTATCCTGAACAAATTTTTCAAATTTTCCTGTTATATAACATGGCTCTATTTCGGAGTGTTGTCTAAGCCCACCATGTATTGAGTCACTGGAAAAAGTCATGACGTATTTTTCTGTGTCTTTTTATGCAAAAATGTGTCATAACTTCCCCAACAACCCAATATAAACAATCTGCAAGAGATTAATGAAAACGTTTAGTTGTTAAATTCTTACCTACGCTGTAAAGGTCACCTTAAGTATGAGTGCCTCTAAAAGGAATTCATCTCTTTCCATCCCTTCTCATAACACCATTTCTGTTGATTTTATAGCCTTCGTAAATATTGTATTTGGTTATCTTTACATATGTTAGTGCTCCCTTATTAGTTCCTTAAAAGGACCAGTATCATGTCTCCAACCCCCAGAGCCTCCACCATGGGGCCCTGCATCACACAGACAGTCACTTACATGTTTGTTGGATTGAGTCAAGAGAAATAATGAGGGTAGTAAATACAGAAGCTGTTGTTGTTGAGCTAGATTTTATCATGAGGTGGAAGGAAACAGGGACCTAAGACAAAGACTAAGACAAAGATAGAACTTAAATTGAGAAAGCTCAGGACACATCAGAAAACACTGACTTGTGAACCTTTAAAGAGAAGTGTTCAAGTTCATGTATTCAAATGAATATTCAAACATTTTGCAATCGACTTGTCTTCATTTGTGAAGGAGAAAATATAAATTAAAATATTTGCTAATGACTGAAAGTGTGTAAATAGACATAAAGTATTCCATTTTTTTAATTAGTAAAGGATATACTACATAGAACCAGGCAACACGTTCAGTGATGTTTGAATGAATCAAAACTTTTGTTTCAATGAAATATTTTTAACTACGTTTCAAACAGACATGGCATTTCTGCACTTGCAAATAACTGCAGGTACTAGTTTTGTGAGGAAAATTTTAAATATTTTAATCTTTCACCCACTTTTCCCCCCCCGTGTGGCTAAGTGGCTATCACCACAGTCTGCCTCTTCTTTTAGCGTCGTAATTATAATAGGAAGATGTAAGAAAAAGCAGAAGGGAGGTCAAATCCATGACAGCTTGACCTGAGAGAACTGGGAAACCAGGAAGGATGGGGTGTCAGTGGGAGATGAAGGGAGCGGCCAGTGCCCAGTGGAATTCTCCAGGAGAGATCTCCAGCCAGAGGCTGCAGCTCTGGCCTAGGGAGCAGAGATACCTGGGACTCAGTTTCCCAACAAACCTTTATGCCTTCTCTCAAACACATTTTAACAATAAAACATTACCATAGGCCATCCATGGTGGCACAGTACTAATGCAGCACTGTGATGTAGAGGCCGCATGGGCCCAGGTTCAAATCGTAAGGTTTCTCTTTTACAAGCCAGACATGTACATGTGCCTATGATCCTGAGTGAGGCTGGGGGTATATGGTAGCAGGAAGCCTTTTTGGGGAGTGCCTTTCTCTCTCTGTCTCATCTTGTAGAATAAATAAATAATGATTTTTTTAAGAAATTTTCGCCTTAGGGACTAGCAGTTGGTGAATGGCTATGTCACTGGACTTCCATGTGGTCAACCGCAGTTTGAGTCCCAGACCCGGTGGCTTAAACTCATGCTAGGTATGTGTCTGTGCGTGCCCAAGATCCCAAGAGGAGAATGGAGGAGAAGGGACTGTGGCGTGGCCATCCCCTCTGGGGGATGATTTCTTTCTTTCTGTCTCTCTGTCTCTCTCTGTCTTTCTGGCAAGCACACATGCCCTATAGCAAAAACCTCTCCTAAAAGAAAAAAAAAAAAAAGATTTTCACCTTAGGGCGTGTGTGCTTGCTGCAGAGAGACAGACAGACACCATGAGAGGGAAAGTGAGAGATCTTCACCCAGAGGGATGGCCATATCATAATCCCTTCTCCATTCTCCTCCCAAGATCTTGGACGCACATGTACCCAGCATGATTTTCAAGCTACTGGGTCCAAGACTTGAACTGTGTTCGGCTCTGTGGCAATGTAACCACTATGCCATCTGCTGGCCCAGAAATAAATAATAATTTTAAAATAATTTTTTCAATGTTCAAGTATTAGCATAGACGTGAAATGAGTACACGTGTAAATCTGTTTCTCTTATCTTTATATGGATTTATGAGAGGACATACTGTGTGTGCGTACGTACACATATGCTCTACAACAGAATTGACTTTATTACTTGGTATGCTAAGGCAAGATGGATGATGTATTCCATTCTTGTTATTTATAAATACAATGGATTTTTTCTTTGTTCCTATTGATGTTCGTTTTTTGGTTTTTTTTTTTTAAGTTTTGCTAGCCAGCACGTACCCTCTCTAGAGAGAGAAAGAAGAGTACACACCCCATGGGGGTGATCACGCCATAGTTTCTTCTCTTCCATTTCTCCTTTCTGGATTTTGGGCACACATACACATTGTTCTCGGCATGTCTGACAAACCGGTAGATCTAGGACCCTAACTACACAGTCACCCATGTGAGATCCAGCCACCTTAAGCTCCAGACCACGGGCCCTCTTTAATTCAGACATTCTTTTTTGGTATTGCTCACAACTTTCTTTCCAAGGTAACCCTTCTAGGTGAACAGGTAACTGTATTTATAAATTTAAAAAAATTCAGAACAAGTCATTTTCATTTCTTCAGAGAAATAGGATCCCATTAACTCTGATAGCAGTTAGCCAAAAAGTATACATCAGAAAAATTGTGAGAATATGGAACCAGCAGTTGGCATAATGGCTATGTCGCTGGTCTCCCATGTAGTTGACCACGGTTGAGTTCCAGACCCAGTGGCTTAAATTCATGCCGGGCGCATGTGCGTGTGTGCTCAAGATCCTGAGAGGAGAATGGAGGAGGAGGGATTGTGGCATGGCCATCCCCCCTGGAGGGTGATTTCTCGCTTTCTGTCTCTCCTGACTCTCTCTGTCTTTCTGGGGTGCTCATGTGCCCTATAGAAAAAAAAAAAAAAAAAAAAAATGGTGAGAATACATTATGCTTTCAAATTTATTTGAACAGTTGTTAAAAACTAACTAGATTTATTCTCCCATGGGAACTCAGTGAAATGTTCATAAAGGCTAAAGTTCTCTACTGTTATTAAGTTTACATTTTTCCTGATGTAAACAGATTATTTTAGGATAAAAATAAGACACTTTCGGGAACCAGCAGTTAGCGTAATGGCTATGTCGCTGGACTCCCACGTAGTCGACCGCAGTTCATGTCCCTGACCCTGTGGCTTAAAACTCACGCCGGGCGCGTGTGCGTGCGTGCCCAAGATTCCGAGAGGAGAATGGAGGAGAAGGGATTGCGGAGTGATCATCCCCCCTGGGGGGTGATTTCTCGCTTTCTGTCTCTATGTCTCTCTCTGTCTGTCTGGTGAGCGCACGCGCCCTACAGTGAAAATCTCTCCAAAAAATAAAAAATAAAAAAAAATAAGACACTTTCATCAGTTAGAAGCCAGCTGAAATGAGACACATGTGATGCTTGATTTAATTAATTTCTTAGTTCTTCCTGCATTGAGAATGACAGGTGTGTTTTATCTTTATGTATAAATTTATCAACACACACATTGCTTTTTTATATGTACCTTCTGGTTGATTCTGTGAACTAGCCTAGGACTTAAGCTTGTTCCTATTTTATTTTCGAATTGTTGGTCATGAATTTTTTGGTGTGTTCTTTCCTCTTTCCAGAAGCCTGTCATAAAAATACGTATATTCTTGGGGGCCGCAGATGGTGTGGTGATTAAGGGCACTGGACTCCTGTGTTGCTGACTGTGGTTTGAGTCCTGATGATGGTGTGGTGATTAAGGGCACTGGACTCCCGTGTTGCTGACAGTGGTTTGAGTCCTGGACCTAGTGGCTTGCTTTCTCACTTTTTTCTCTCTCTCTTATTCTTTGTGTCATACTCTGTCCCTCTCTGGTCAAATTAAAATAAATAAATAAAGTTAAATAAAATCATTATTAAAAAAAAAAAGAAAGAAAGAAACTGCTCGTGTCTATAACTACATGAAGCTTCATTTCTTAAAAAAAAAAATGTATATTCTTAATAGTTACAGGAAGAAAGGAAATGAAAGGCACTTTAGTATTCTGCCTTCCACTGAAGTTTGGTCTAGTTTAATCACTTAATATTTTGATTAAGAGGGACCATTTTTGAAATTTCTTCACCAGTGTATTAGGGTAAAATGTATCCATTTCACAAACCAAGAAATCAGTCTTAATTTTGTTTTCCTTCGGCAATGCCTGAGTTCAGAATTCAAGATCAATTTCAGAGTAAGAAGCTAAAAAGAAAGGGGGGTGTAGTTTGCATTTTAAAAAATATTTGTCTCTTAGTGCAAGGCATAATAGCATACATATATTGTGTATGTGTGCATATCTGTGTTTTAAATGTTATAATCCAGTGCATTTTTCGCCAAAGGCTTTAGGGAGACATTTTGTTACAAAGTCATGAGAAATACTGAACTTTCTGAGGAGTGAAGGGTTTGGGGTGGGGAAGGGGAGAACCAGGCATTATCTAAAGCTTTAAGGAAACGCATCGTTGTGTTTATGGCCCTGTACTCCTATTTAGCGTTCCCAAGTTGTCATTTAGAATCAGACCAGACTCCTCTGGAAGTTTACATATCATTTAGCAAATCTGAATGCAGACTGCCATCATTTTAAAAATAAATTATGTTTGGGAACCAGGAGTTAGCGTAATGGCTATGTCGCTGGATTCCCACATAGTCGACCGCGGTTTGTGTCCCAGACCCGGTGGCTTAAAACTCATGCCGGGCGCGTGTGCGTGCGTGCCCAAGATCCCAAGAGGAGAATGGAGGAGAAGGGATTGCGGCGTGACCATCCCCCCTGGGGGGTGATTTCTCGCTTTCTGTCTCTATGTCTCTCTCTGTCTGTCTGGCGAGCGCACGCGCCCTACAGTGAAAATCTCTCCAAAATATATAAATAAATAAATAAATAAATAAATAAATAACGTTTCAGGCCAGCCCCATAGCCTCTTGGTTAAGGGAGCTGGATCTCACATGGTCAGCTGTGTGGTTCAAATCCCAGACCCAACAGCTTGAGAAGATACCGGGAGTGTGTGCATACCCAACATCTCTTAGGATGGAGAAAGGATTGGGGTGTGACTAGGCCCTACTGAGGGGTGCTTTACCCATCTCCTTCTCCCTCTCTCTTTCTCTCTCTAGTGAGCACACACACCCTCTGGCTTATAAGCAAAATTTAAAAAATAAAATTAAAAATAGATTGCGTTTCAAACCTTGATGCTGTAAAACCTTCAAAATAGTTCCTTAAGGAAATAACATTATTGATGGCATAGAGTCCGTTCTCGGATGCTAGGAATGTTTTTGTTTCCTCTTGGAGAATATGCATGAGCTCCCTGGAAGGTCATTGGTCCTGTGATTGAGGTTGTGGGGGCATTGCCCTTCATGAGGTCCTAGAGGAACGGTCTCCTGCCTCTTGAAGTCTTGGCCTGTGGGGTTGGCTTTGGGTGCCAACAACCAGTATAGGCTCTGCCACAAGTCTATCAATAGCAGGCTTCTGGGATGGGGAGCAGTAATGGAAGCAGCCCTCAATGAGGGCACCATTCTCTTTACAAGCCAAATGATATATAGTGATTGAATGTTTCAAAAAACAATGAGAATAAATAATAATAATAATCTGAATAAATGATGAAAAGCCATTTGATGATGATGTGGGTAGTCATGTCTTTGTCTTGACTGATATGCATGGTAATAGTGCTGGAAAAAGAAATGCAATACACTGTAAAGATGTATGTGATTAAATGTAATGTAAAAATTTAAAAAGGGAAAAGAAAAATTTGGGCACCATTTGTCAAAGTTTTATTTCTTATTGTTCACTCGAAATGTACATTGCAAATAAAAAGACACATATAATTGTTTTTAAGAGAGATTTTTGCTTTTAGGGAATGTGTTCTTGCCAGAGAGAGAAAGTAAGAAATCACCCACCTAGGGGGATGGCCATGCCACAATCCCTTCTCCTCTATTCTCTTCTCAGGATCTTGGACAGGAAAGCACACACACTCTGCGTGAGTTTCAAGCTTCTGGGTCCAGGACTCGAACCACAGTCAGCCATGTAGGAGTCCAGCGCTTTAACCACAATACCACCTGCTGACCCCAGAACATATATAATTTTGATGTAATTTAATTTGCTAGAGATTTAGGCATTTCAATATAATATTTCGAATCACGCAGTACTACATTTGCCTCGGAGGAAAACCCATAGCTGTAAGGATGGAGGTTGGATTATTTTCTATACGGTGATCCACATTTTCTACTAGTCTTCAGAGGCCCTCTTTGTGCATTTGTTTTCCAAACATTACAAAGTAATAGACTTCAACTCTATGAAGCCGAAAGTCAATCGTTTATTTATGACAACTTTTCATTTTTAAGATTTTATACTAACATTTACCTCTATACAAGGTCTTTAACTTTTTGCAACTCTGAGTAGTAATAGTACATTTTCCTATCTTTGATCTTTCCATTAGTATACTCAAGATATGTAAAATGTGTATGGTAAGACCCACTACATTAGAGTTGTAGGTATCTGAATAATACTGAAAAAAAAGTAGGTATTACTGAATGTATCCAAATTAATAAGAGCCTGCATTTGTTAATTTGTATGCAGAATCCCATTATATAATCGAAAATGATCAAGAAGATATCACCACCTTCCTGTGGTGTCTCCACCCTACACATGCTTCTTCCTCCCCACTTCTAGGAAATAGTATGGGGTCAGACATACAAGGGGACTTCAAAAAATTTGTGAAAAAAATTTTATTTGGTGCAGAAAATTTTTGAAATCCATCTATCATTTTTTTCACAATAAGCATTTTCCACTGACTTTTGAAAAATTAAATTGGCCACGTAGGAGTCTAGCACTTTGGGTGATTAAGGTGCTAGACTCCCACATGGCCAATCACAGTTCAAGTCCCAGACCTGGTGGCTTGCTGCTCCCTTTCTCTCTCTCTGTCTCTCTTTGGTGAGTACATGTGCCCTATAGCAAATCAAAATAAAAATAATAATAATGTTAAATCAAATTAAATAAATAATTATTGAAAAAAAAATTCTCATAAAATGTCCACAATAAGGAGTCTAAGATTCTAAATGAGGTGAAAACCTTATATTAGGTTCACTATATTCTGTATACTTAAGAATAATTTTTAAATGTCTTTAAAAAGGGCTTATACGGACCAGCAGTTGGCGTAATGACTATGTCGCTAGACTCCCATGTAGTCGACTGTGGTTCGAGTCCTGGACCCGGTGGCTTAAACTCACGCCGGGCGCGTGTGCGTGCGTGCCCAAGATCCCAAGATGAAAATGGAGGAGAAGGGATTGCAGCATGGGCATCCCCCCGGAGGGATGATTTCTCGCTCTCTGTCTCTCTGACTCTCCCTGTCTGTCTGGCGAGCATATGTGCCATATAGCAAAAACCTCTCAAAAAAAAAGGGGGCTTATGAGTAATAAGTGATAGTATGAATTTTAAAAGTGAGATTTATCATTTTTTATAATGGCATTTTATGTTAATCATACATAATAAATTTATATAAGAAAGCCTGAATTGAAATATTTTCCCATATTTCAGGAATTGTAAACTGACTAGAAATTTGTTGGGAGTTTCTTGGTGCCTATTGACTCTTGGAAATTCCAAATTCTTTTTTCTGGTAGTTGTAGGAACAGCTTATGGCAATATTAATGATTTTTATTTTATATCTCATTTTCAGATGGTTTATAGTACGAGAGTTGCTTTATTTTTATAGTAAATTGAATTCCTTATGAACTCTCTTTTGCTTTTATAACTCATATTTTGGAAATAAAAGCAAGCAAAAAATTTTACCTGCATTTTTAGACCTCAACAAATTATTTTCTTACCCTACAAATGTACAGTATTCTCCCAAACTAACAAATCGTTTTTCTACCTTTAATTTCTTCCACCTAATTAGAAAAATTCATCAACTTACTTAGATACTTTAAGGCCATAAGCCCTTCATAATCCTGTTATACACAAATTTGTAGTTGTCTTTCCATTTAGCTTGGATATGATGATTTTAATTAATAGTTTTAGTTACCTAGAAGATAAGCGGTGAACTTAGACGTATCCTTGAGAGTTATTCATCCTCTGTCTCAAGCTTATTGGTGCCGTTATTTTCCTGTCTCTTCTGTGTTAATCCTTGCTGTTTTTAGGTCATTTTTTTTTTACTAGTCCTGTGTATACCCACCGTTCCAAGAGTCTGATACGTTATTTGTCTCTTTGTTCACCATCTGTTCTCAACAGCAGTTCCCACAAGACACTATATTTGGAAAGTTTTATGCTGCTTCCGGTCACCTAGTTTTTTTAAAGATTTATTTTGCCCCTTTCCTTTCTCACTGGCATTAACTGTCTTTTCCCCACGCTCAGCCTATCACCCCCAATCTCCCTGGCCTCTGTTTTGCTGAGTGAGAGGTGGACCTGGGCTGAGCAGGCCTTGACTCAGGCTCCCCTGCTCCCAGTGGGAAGGCCGCATCCTCAGATTATCTGCCCTAGGCTGTGGTCTCTGTCAGTTCTTCAGCTCCACCCCTGGCTACACGATCTGCCTGGCCTCTTGTCTGGAGCGTGACTGGTGCCCACTGCAGGGTAGCTGTGGTTCCATTCCTGTTCTGGCATTCCGTGGCCGGTGCCCACTGCAGGGTGGCTGTGGTTTAGTTCCTGTTTTGGCGTTCCGTGGCCGGTAGCTTGTGGCTTTTCACTCCAGCGATCTCTGTGCTCACGGGCTGGTTCCCAGTCCGGCCCTGGACCTTTCCTGCCTCTCTTCCTTCTCTCTGCTCCCTGCCCACCTTGCTGCAGTGCTGGGTTCCTGCTCAGCACTGTTGGCCCCTTCTAGTCGCCTTCTGTCCCTGTGAACACAACCAGCATCTCCACGCTCGCTCCTTTTCTTTTGTGACTCTTTGAAAGTGATGTTATTAGTTTGGGTAAGTTTTACTAAATTAAGAAAAAAAGCAATTCGAGAGCTTGATTTCTGAATACATTGTTTTGGTGTATAAAAAAGTACATCAATGACAATATTCTTTAAAGCAGGTCCATTTTGCACGTCTGTGGGTGCATGTGTGTGTGTGTGTATCCATGTTTCTATGTTGTTCTTTATGTTTGAACATATGTCGTATGTCCCTGTACTATGGAGTGGATGTGCTACTTACATGGTTTCAAACACCAGAAAGAGATTCTCGCTCTGGATGTCAAAGTTTTTGTTGCCAACAAAGGTTGACGGTGTGACTTTACCAGAGGACATACCTGATGTCCTTGAAATCAAGTCAGAATATCTCACCATCCTAATTTTATGGCATTAAAAATAAATCTAGAGTTTTCATATGTCTAATTTGAGGTATCTTCATTTAATACATTGGTAAAAGAGGGACCAAAGAGTGATATAATGGTAAAACACAATATTTTGCCAGATACTCCCATGAGGGAAGGTTCCCGGTTCAAGTCCGGAGACCTCTCTGAGTACACTACACATATACGCCCATGATGTGGGGCTGGTTGAGACTTGGGGATGGATCCTGGTGTCGGGGCTTGGTTGGGGGTACTGTGTGTCTCTCCCTCCCTTTCTCTCACTCGCTCTCACACAAACTCTCTCACACAAACACACATTCATGGAAGATGGATGAACTTTGAAAACAATAGTTATTATTTAATTTTATTTATTATTATTATTATTATTTTCTAATTGCTATGTAGCATATACGCTCAGCAGAAAGAGACAGAGAGGGAAAGTGAAAAAGCAAGTCGCCAGGTCCAAAGCTCAAACCATGGTCGGCCATGTGGGGGAGTCCAATGCCTTAACCACCATGCTACCTGCTGACCCCAAGAAGATGAATTTATTTATTTATTTATTGAGAGATTTTTTTGCTATAGGGCATGTGCACTTGCCAGAAAGACAAAGAGAGACAGAGATAGAAAGCGAGAAATCGCCCTCCAAGTGGGATGGCCACACCGCAGTTCCTTCTCCTCCATTCTCCTCTTGTGATTCTGGGCACACACACACATGCGCCCAGCGTGAGTTTAAGCCACCGGGTCCAGAACTCGAACCACGGTCGTGTACATGGGAGTTCAGCGACATAGCCATTATGCTAACTGCTGGTCCCAAGATGAATAAACTTTTAAAGATACATAGGTAGCAGATAGGCAGATAGGTAGGTAGGAAGGTAGGTAGGTAGGTAGTAGGAAAGGAGAAAGGCTGGTCTCCCTGGTGTTTGGGGTGTGGTGGGTTGTCAGGGTGACCTGGGATGACTGTCCTGTTTCAGTTAAAACCAAAGAATGGCCTTCCTCAGCTTCTTTACCATCTTTCATCACTGATCATAGGTACATTGAAAAGTTTTTTCCCTTTGCCTCAAAAAGTGGAACTGTTTATTTCTGACCACTAAACAATGTCATGTTCACTTTGATATCTATGCCATTTGCCTTGTTTTAAAAACCTTTTTCATCTTTCTCAGATCTGTTCCAAAGGCAAAAGCCTTACTTTAATTTTTAAAACGTTTCAGAAAAAACTTCTGTAATCACTTTTAAGAATGTTAGGGGAAAGATAAAAGTTATTTCGGCTTACGTTAACAATTGTCTTTTTTAAGTACAAATTTTCGTAACCTTGGGAAATAATTGAATTGAACATTAAAACCCATAGTAAAAATAAGAGAGCCTTTTCATTTGAAGGGCTACCGTATCTCACAGAAAGCAGAAAAAGACTAGAATATTTACTTAAAGAAATTCCAAGGGTGTTTTCACATGCACACACACATACCACAGGCTTACGCAGTGAAAGGATGGAAGTATTTAAGTCCTGACTCAATGCCCTGGGGAGCACTTTTTTAATCTCCATGATTCTCATCTCATTTACAAGAAATCAAAGTTACATTGAGTTAACTGAAATTAGAACTTTTATTTATTTATTTATTTTTATTATTTAAGGATAGGCTATTTTAAGCAGGCCTGATACAATTTTATAAGACTGAGGAAAGGAATATGAATGACACTGTTACAGAAGGTAATGTCCGTGTTACTATTTATTTATTTTCCAGTACAGATCTGTCTGCATCCCTCTCAGCCCCTTTCCAAGGAGAAGATGACTTCCAAATGCCAGGATCTTAGTGGATTTGTTAGCGTGTGTGTTTCACAGGGCCGGGGCAGTGACTGGTCTGCATTAGGTGCTCAGTCATTGTGTTCAGTAAGTGAAGAGTCTAGACAGTTGTTTCCACAGCTGCTTACGTATTGCTTGTGACCTGCAATCCACAGGTGTAGGGGAGGGTTTTGGAGGTAACTGTCCCTCTTCCTCAATACCACGACAGCAGTAGAGACAATGGGAGCAGGGGAGGTCCAGGTGAACTAGTTACACAACAAGGTGGACACCGATCAGTTCTTCCTTCTGCTGCCCCAGCTACTGGCAAATGTTAAAATGACCCTTTTTAAAGGGGTATCTATGTATTTATTCACTTATGTCATGGTGGACAAGATATTCCCAATAGAGTTCACTTCATTCCATGATCTCCCCCAGCCTCAGCCAGCCAGGACCATAGGTACAGGCACATACATACCATGTTCATGGAGTCCTGGAGACATTAACCCATGACCTTCTCATTAGATCCAGCATCTCAGGGCATTGCATTATCTCCATGCCACCAGCTGGCCAGTATGCCTTATTTTATTTATTTTTTTTTAGGTTTTCTTTTGCTATAGGGTGGGTGTGTGTGCTCATCAGAGAGAGGGGGGAGTGAGAAATCACCCCCCGAAGGGTTGGCCATGCCACAATTTCTTCTCCCCATTCTCCTCCCAGGACTTGGGGTGCACACGCAATATGCCCAGTGTGGTTTACGAGCCACCAGGTCCAGGACTTAAAACATGCAGCTGGTCATGTGGGATCCAGCACCTTAATCTCCACACCACCTTCTAGCCCCACCAGTGGGCCTTTTAATTTGAATTAGCGGTTTATATCATTTAAATACTTGCTCTCAAAAGACCCAATATAGCCAGTTCTTTTCTAATAGAGCTAGATTTTTTCCCCAAAAAGTCAGAATCGAAATGGAACAGGGAGGAGTGGGGCAGAAGGGGACAGAGATGGGAGGAGACCAGGTATTTGATTGATTTCTTTTTCTTTATTTTCCTTAAAGTAGGAGAGACTACAAGATATCCAGGAAATAAGGTAGCTAAGGAAAATAATAAAGCTCCTATTTTCAGGTTCCTTGTCTGAGGGCCACAGGGAATAACCCAGGTTTGGAAGCTGTGTGTCAGCGCACATGTGTGCAGAAACTTAGCAGCCAGAGCGCAGGCTTGCTGAAGCCTTAGGCTTACGATATTTTTGGAGGGAGGAAATCAAAGAGACAGCCCAAACTTCAAACCCTCAGAAAAACAAAGACCCAAAGAAAGTACTCAGAGTTTCTTCATTATTCCATTCATGCCAAGTCAGGAAATGACATACAGTTTGGTCTATTAAAGCCATTAAAAAAAAAACCAAAAAACAAAAAACAAAAAAAACAGCATTTTCACTTAAAAGTAGAAACTGTGAAATTAAGCAGAAAAAAATAGCAGCGCATATGAAAAAATATAAGAATTTCAAAAATGGGACCAGCATTTGGTGTAATGGTTACATTGCTAGACTCCAGTGTAGTCGACCATGGTTCCAGTCCCAGGCCTGGCAGCTTAAAACTCACTCCAGATGCTTGTGTGTGCATGCCCAAAATCCCAAGAAGAGAATAGAGAGGAAGGGATTGTGGAGCGGCCATCTCCTCTTGGGGCATGATTTCTCACTTTCTGTCTCTGTCTCTCTCTGTCTCTCTGGCAAGTACATGTGCCCTATAGCTGAAATCTCTCTTAAAAAAAATTTTTTTTTTTGAAAAATAATGGCCAAAATGAGTGGAGAAGGAACTCAGCTGGGGAAGGGGTGGGGAGGGAATGGGAAGCTACACCTCAAGGCTGGACATGTCACCGTGAAGGCCACAGACCACCCTACCTCACAGACTATTCCTGCCCACGTAATAATGACTAATCGTTCTCTTGACTCAGAAATGCTATCCTATGGCAGGCCTGGTTTTATCATTAAAGCCAGAAGTCAAAAATGTATCAAACTGTGGCTGAGTCACATAGTGATTCCAGCTAAAGCATTGGAATCCCACATGGCCAACCGCGGTTTGAGTCCTGGACCCAGCCGCTTGAAAATCACACCAGGTGTACACGTATGTGTGCCCAAAATCCTAAGAGGGGAATGGAGAAGAGAGATTGTCTCCCAATTGCCCTCTTAGACATGCCCAGCATGTCTTTCAAGCTTCCAGGTCCAGGACTTGAACCGTGTGATTGGCCGTGTGGGATCCAGCCACCTTAACCACCATCTCACCAGACTGGAGAGAGAGAACTTTAAAACAGAGCTTTGTAGGGGCCATGAAGGTGAGCATAGGAATACAACACTGATTCGCCAACTCTGAGGATATTGGAGGTGGGGTTGAAAAGGAAGCTCTGGGGAACCAGCAGTTGGCGTAATGGCTATGTCGCTGGACTCCCACGTAGTCGACCGCGGTTCATGTCCCGGACCCGGTGGCTTAAAACTCACACCGGGCGCGTGTGCGTGCGTGCCCAAGATCCCGAGAGGAGAATGGAGGAGAAGGGATTGCGGCGTGACCATCCCCCCTGGGGGGTGATTTCTCGCTTTCTGTCTCTATGTCTCTCTCTGTCTGTCTGGCGAGCGCACGCGCCCTACAGTGAAAATCTCTCCAAAAAAAAGGAAGCTCTGAATTTCTTTGCTGACTCAGACATGGACATCTACCCACTAGTGCCCTTTGGCTGCTCCTGCTTAAAGGTTCACAAATGGCAGGCTTTTAATTTGTATTTTTTTTAATTTATTTTTTATTTTTTAATTATTATTCATACATTAAATCGCTATACATCATTTAGATTGTGAAGAGACCTTACCGAGCACGATATACACCTCAGTCCAGCCCCACTGAGACCACCATACGCATCCTCGTCAACAGATAATAAACCTTATCTGTGCCCCGCAAATGTCTTACCTCTCCACTTCCCCTTTTTCCTACGCGCTTCCCCTCCCACACTCTCCACTTTGTCTCTCGTGTCCATTACAGTTTTTAATACTTTTATGTTCTCCAGCCTTTCCGTCTCTACCATAGAGTGCGGACAGTCGGTATATGTTAAGTGGAGACATACAAATACTGAAAAGCAGCACATCGCAGCACTGTGGAAGGTATTGGCATGTTTAGGGGTATGTGTGGGAGCACACGGAAGTGTGTATGCGTGTCTTGTCTCTGGAGACCCCCAGTAAGAGGGTCTGTCCTGAGTGGTACCCAGCAGCAGCCCTGACCAAGCCGCCCTTCAGGGCCAATTACGGGTCCTCTTGCCTTCACACAGGGTAAGGACAGTGTCACTCTCTTTGTGTCTGGTTAGACAGCAGACTCCCATTCAGGAAACCTTTAGTGACTAGAACAACTCATGACAGTGTTTTGAAGGGGGGCATGTTGTTTACCTGTTACAAGCTAATGGGAAAGGGAAAGATTCTTCTGATGGGCTCTTTACATTATACAAAGGGACTTCAGAAAGTTTATAGAGAAATAGAAGCAAAATGTAAGGATATTGTCATGGAAATGCATGCATCAGTTTTTCATAATATGCATCCCTATGAACATTGTGAAAACTGTTTTTACCTTTACAGGAAAATCACTCCCTAGCATTAATCGAACCTGAACGCAGGTATTGTATTCCACAACTATAGAAGCAACCCTAAGCAAATACGTTTATTGCCGGGAACTTTTTTTTTTTTCAATTTTTTTTTCCATAACGCTTAAATGATACTTACTAGATTATTCAGACGTTGAGCTGTTAAAGAAATAATTTATTTGATTCCATGAATATAGGCATTCCTTAGGACTTTTGATGTCATATTAAGATGCTATTTTTAATATTTTGAGGAGCGATAATTCTCCCCAAAGTCTGATATTGAGTAGATTTGAATAAATAAGGCATGGTGCTGTCATGTCAGCAAAAGTACTAGACATCATCATTAAGGTTTATTAGTGATTGTGAGGTACTTAGCGGTTTCGACATGAGCTTCTCTAAATTCTACAATATATAAATTCCTTAATAAAGTATATCCCTTTATTCTACATGAAGAAAACTTAGTAGAAGGGAAGTAGAAGAGGATGCACGTCAACAGAGAAGCCTTGATCTTATGCTGACTCATTCAAAGCAGCAGCAACGAAAATTATTTCCTAGAATGCAAGACAAGACACTCAAGAGAGTGGCCCAGCTGCAGTGCTACAGGCAGTAGAGGGCGCTGCTGAGTGATGCTTACCCTTGGGCAACCTTGATTCTGGCTGGCTGACGGGCTGGGGGAGAATTGCAGTGTGAAGACTCTGTCAGGGATGTCTGTCAGTCATTTTTCTCTCTCTAAATAAACTCTCAAAGACAAGGGTATTTGAAGCTTTGACTCATTAACTAAATTTGTAGAAAGAAGGCATACTGTCTTATTTAGAAAGGCCATAACGAAGTATGTTTTACATCAACTTTTGGAAAATATGCTAAAGAAAAACATACTGAAATCAGTAATCCTTCAGGTTGGGACCAGCAGATAGCATAATGGTTACATCGCAGGACTCCCACATACTTGATCACGGTTCAAGTTCCAGAACCGGTGGCTTAAAGCTCATACTGGACGCACGTGCGTGTGTGCCCAAAATCCTGAGAAGAGGATGAAGGAGAAGGGATTGTGGCATGGCCATCCCCCCTGGGGGGTGATTTCTCACTTTCTGTCTCTCTGTCTGTCTCTGTCTTACTCATGTGTCCTATACAAAAAATCTCTCTTGGGAACCAGCAGTTAGCGTAATGGCTATGTTGCTGGACTCCCACGTATTCCACCACGGTTCGCGTCCCGGACCCAGTGGCTTAAAACTCACGCCGGACGCGTGTGCGTGCGTGCCCAAGATACCGAGAGGAGAATGGAGGAGAAGGGATTGCGGTGTGACCATCCCCCTGGGGGGTGGGTGATTTCTCGCTTTCTGTCTCTATGTCTCTCTCTCTCTGTGTCTGTCTGGCAAGCACACACGCCCTATAGCAAAAACCTCTCCAAAAATAAATAAATAAATAAATTTTAAATAAATAAATAAATAAATAAAAATCTCTTTTTAAAAAAAGAACTCAGGTTGATGGTCCACACACAACTAGTTCAAATTCCTATCAGTCCCTGGTGTCTCTTGCCATTTATATGAGCATTTAAGCTTGCCTTTTACCATAAGGATAGTTAGTGTTCAGGGGGAAAAGTTAAATTATGTTTAATATAGAGAAACTATTTTTTTTTTTGAGAGATTTTCACTGTAGGGCGCGTGCGCTCGCCAGACAGACAGAGAGAGACATAGAGACAGAAAGCGAGAAATCACCCCCCAGGGGGGATGGTCACGCCGCAATCCCTTCTCCTCCATTCTCCTCTCGGGATCTTGGGCACGCACACACATGCGCCCGGCATGAGTTTTAAGCCACCGGGTCCGGGACACGAACCGCGGTCGACTATGTGGGAGTCCAGCGACATAGCCATTACGCTAACTGCTGGTTCCCGAGAAACTATTTTTAAAAGCAAATGCACTGTGTATAAAAACACTGGAGCAAGGTTTTGGTAGTAACCTCCTTAAAACAGAGTTGTAAAGTACTGACCCACATTTGAGGCAGGGAGTCCATGATTCCTTCCCAGGAGATTCTAAATAATGTGTAACATATGTACATATGCTCACACATGCAAATGCAATGTGGGGGTGCATTTTTTAAGTACGTATATTTGTTTGTTGTATTAACAGCCACTGCGATAAATATGCTCAGTGAGTGTTTCTGGAGACGATTCTATGTTGAATCTTTGTAGAGATTCAATGTATGCCGAAGTGTACAAAATGGTATGGCATGATGACATAAAACCAGGTTTGGTTTTATGACAAACTTTCCTGAAGATGGAAACTCCTTACAAGAAATGATAATGGAGTGTTTCTTGCTTCAAAAATAGCCTATCTGGGACCAGCAGTTAGCGTAATGGCTATATCGCTGGACTCCCATGTAGTCGACCGCAGTTCGCATCCCGGACCCAGTGGCTTAAACTCATGCCAGGCGCATGTGCGTGTGTGCCCATGATCGACTGGAGCAAGGTTTTGGTAGTAACCTCCTTAAAACAGAGTTGTAAAGTACTGACCCACATTTGAGGCAGGGAGTCCATGATTCCTTCCCAGGAGATTCTAAATAATGTGTAACATATGTACATATGCTCACACATGCAAATGCAATGTGGGGGTGCATTTTTTAAGTACGTATATTTGTTTGTTGTATTAACAGCCACTGCGATAAATATGCTCAGTGAGTGTTTCTGGAGACGATTCTATGTTGAATCTTTGTAGAGATTCAATGTATGCCGAAGTGTACAAAATGGTATGGCATGATGACATAAAACCAGGTTTGGTTTTATGACAAACTTTCCTGAAGATGGAAACTCCTTACAAGAAATGATAATGGAGTGTTTCTTGCTTCAAAAATAGCCTATCTGGGACCAGCAGTTAGCGTAATGGCTATATCGCTGGACTCCCATGTAGTCGACCGCAGTTCGCATCCCGGACCCAGTGGCTTAAACTCATGCCAGGCGCATGTGCGTGTGTGCCCATGATCGCGAGAAGAGAATGGAGGAGAAGGGATTGTGGCATGGCCATCCCCCGTGGGAGGTGATTTCTTGCTTTCTGTCTCTCTCTCTCTCTATCTGGCGAACGTACATGCCCTAGAGCAAAAAAATCCTCTCCAAAATAAAAGCCTATCTGTAGCTTCTGTGTGTGTATATGCATAATAACTACCGTCACTAAGGTCAACACTATCAACAGCAATGACCACATCCCAATGGCCAACATGAAGTCTCGTCATCTTGGTGGCATTTGACACTATTAGACATGCCATCGGTTATTAATGCTCTCCTCCCTTACACTGCAAGGCTCTGCAGTGATACTGCCTTCCTACTTCTTTGGTTCTTCTTCCTCAGTCTGCTAGCAAGTTAGTTTTTCCCCACCTAACTGGAAATGTTGGTTTTCTCTGAACTGTTCATCTAGGACTTTTGAGCTCCTTATTTCAGCTTTCCCCTGGGAAAGCTCATTGATTGTTCCATGAACAAAACCTGGAGTCCTTGCTCTCCAAGGAGTACCTGTCTTGGAAGCTCCACTCTGTCCTTTCTCTTGTTCAGCATGGTTTCAAGCCAGTCCTGACCAGTGGTCCTTAATCTTCTTGGCATTCATCAGGCCCTCTCGTTTTCATTGGCTGTCTTCCACAGACTGAAAATTGTAGTCGGCCACTTCAGGTTCATGGTATATTTTTGTGCCTATCTCTCTTAATTTTCCAATACCACATTTTCAGTTGCTTACCAGATGTCTCAGCTCTCTCTTGGAATCATTTCCAAATGCTTATTCTGGTGTTAGAGACTCCTTGGGGGGGTGCAGCAGATGGAGTAGCAATTGTGTCGCTGGACTCTCACATGACTGACTGCAGTTTGAGTCCCAGACCCGGTGACTTGAAACTCACACTGGCTGCATCTTTGTGCATGCCCAAGACCCTGGGAGAGTCACGGTGATGGGCGCCATCTTCCATGCTTCTCTGTAGAGTGCAAATTGGTTGAGTTCTGAATCCCAGCGTGTTTTGCCACTGTCCGGACTTTCCCTCATGTCTCTTGGTGCTACTCTATTTTCTCTTTACCCCACAACGAACAAAAAAGTAAATTGGAGATGACTCATTAGTTATCACCATGCTTTAGATTTTATTTTCCATCACATTTATGTTCTTGAATTTTTTTTCTTTGTCAATTTAGCCTTAGCATGTTTTACACAGCACAGATTGAAAGTTGCACATTGATTTTTAAAATTGTTATCTCTAGTGTAGCATGAATCATGACTTAAAAGGATGAACCTTATTTAATGGTAAATTATCTCTCAAGCCATTAATGATTCATTTAGCACCAAGGAAAAGCACCATGAAACAAAATGCATGACAGAAACCACCCCCAAATATTCCCCGAACATAATGGGGAAATGAAAATGAGCTACCGGGTTGTCTGGAAAGTCATGACACACTTGTGCATAGAAAAACGTAGAAAACTATGTCATGACTTTTCAACAACCTGATACTTAATACTGTGACTCAAAATATACACTTTGCAAAACAAAAATAAATGGTCAGCAGAGTTTTTAGCATATTTTTATGTGGGTGAAAATAAGGATTTAAGCATTCCAGTTGTTAAAGATTGATTATGTGTGCGTAATGTATGTTTTTTATACAGTGTTCTCCAAATCCTTGTGTTCTTTAGATTTAGTATTCTGTACTTTACAGAAAGAATGTATATTTGAAGCTCAATAATTTCTTATCCTAATGATCTAATGTGGCTATTCCCAATCTACCCATTGCAGACAAGGGAACTAGAATTTTTACAAGAATTATTCCAACTCATATGCACACAAAATACTGCCTATATAGTAAACAAACAATATGGCTATCATTGGGCGTGGTGGCGCCCGCCCTATGACAATATGGCTATCATTGTGGTACTATGGTAAAATATATTTTTAAGAATTTTTTTTCTTCTGCTGATTACCAGTATTATGAATGTTTATACAAATTAAAAACAGGAAAGCCATATAGAAAAATATTATATATAAAAGTAGTGTTACCTGTAATTCCACTACCACAATAGTCACCATTAAGAATTATTGGGTTGTTAGGACCAGCAAATGGCATAATGGTTACGTCGCTGGACTCCCACATGGCTAACCACAGTTCAAGTCCCAAAACCAGTGGCTTGATACTCACACCAGGCGCATGTGCGTGCGTGCCTAAAATCCCTAGAGGAGATTGGAGAAGAAGGGATTGTGGTGTAGCCATCCCCCCTGGGAGTTGATTTCTTGCTGTCTTTCTGTCTCTCCAATGAGCACACAAGCTCTATAGCAAAAATCTCTCTAATAATAATTTTTTAAAAGAATTATTGGGTCATCGGAAAAGTCATAATGTATTTTTCTGTCTATTTCTATGCAAAAATGCCTCATGACTTTTCCAGCAACCCAACATGTACTTGGTGGGGCCAGCAGGTGACATGGTGGTTAAGGTGCTAGACTCCCACATGGTCAGCTGCAGTTCATGTCCTGGACCTGGCGGCTTGAAAAATCATGCTGGTGTGTGTGCATGTGCATGCCCAGAAACCCAGGAGGAGAAGGGATTATGGCATGGCATGCTCCCTGGAGGGGGATTTCTCAGTTTCCCTCTCGCTGTCTCTCTGAGTGTTATGTGCCCTGTGGCATATATTCTTGGGCTGGCCGTGTAACCTAGTGGTGAAGGGTGCCCAGATTCCACATGACCAAGCAAGATTTGAATACTGGCCCTGTTGGCTTAAAAAACACACTGGCATGTGTGCACATGTGCCTAAAATCCCAACAGGATGGAGAAATGAAAGAGAAAGGATTTTTACATGACCATGCCCCATTGGGGGGATGCTTTCTCCCTCTCCCTTCTCCCCTCTCCCATCTCCTTCTGGTAAATTTACATGTCCTCTGGAACTTAAAAAAAAGCATTCTATCCTTAATATATAGCCAACTGTAATGCTAATTACTAATAGTCAGAATTTAAATAACATTGTGTGTCAGATACTGTTCTGTTCTTAAATAAACTGAGTAGATTAATTTAGAATATAACCTTATAAGGTAGCACCTTTGTTATTAATTTTTAGAGAGGGAAACTGTCACACAAAATGGTTAAATAAACCTGATCCGTATCACTGGCTGTTTTTCCTATGGATAGACTCTCATTTCATATTTTTGCCATATTGTTTACAAAAACAGAAACATACCTTTCTATATATACTGTTCTAAAATTGTCAAGTAGAAAACAAATTCCCTCTAACTCCCAATCTGCTCTCGCCTCACTCTTACAGTTATACGGGGTGTACATACCTTATCTGAAATGTTTGGGATCCAAATGTTGGATTGCAGATATTTTTGGATGTTGGGTAAATCTTTTCCATCTCTTTACTGAGTCATTGGAACTATTAAATTTGGTAGTGAATGCAGTTGCAGCTTACTTGGTTTCCCTAAGAGAGACATTGTCATTGCAAATGGAAATGTTCATGCATTTCTGCATTATAATATTTTAACACTTGGATGAAATCCTAAGAACTACCTTTGTCCATTGATGATAAACTTCTCTCTGAACACTTCTTTGATTACCAAGACCCAAAACGACCAGTTTGGTAGTTTGTTTCAATGCATCAATATTAAAAAAAATTGGGGGGTGTGGGGTTAGAATACAGTTTTAATGCACACATTTATTTTATTTTTTATTTTGTTGTTTTTTTAAGGTTTTTGCCATGGGGTGCGTGTACTCGCTGGAGAGAGACAGATAGAGAGTGAAAGGGATAGTGAGAAATCACCTCCCAGGGGGGATGGCCACGCTGTAGTCCCTTCTCCTCCATTCTCCTCTGCGACTTTGGGTTCATGTATACATGCACCTGGCATGGTTTTTGAGCCCGCAGTTGTGGGTCTAGAACTGCGGTCAGCTAAGTGAGAATCCAGGACCTTAACCACCATGCTACCTGCAGGCCCTAATGTACACATTTTTATAGACGTTTTCATCTACATCAGCATAGACATGATCTTATAAATGCAAGAAAGATGTTTAATATTTAATATTTTAAATTTTTTTTACATTTCTATGCTTAATATGGATCAAATTATTATTATTTATTGCCATAAAACATTCTCTTTCATTTGAACTTGAAACTCAGTTTGATTTGAACTTAATTGCAGGCTGTCCCATATATATTTTGCACCTATATGTATCTTGCTTTTTTTTTAATTGCCAGAGGTTTTGTACACTCACCAGAGAGGGAACAAGGGAGAGAAGGAGATGGTGGAGGAAGAGAGAGAGAGGGTCCCTTCAGTGGACCACGACCACACTTTAGTCTCTTCTCTCTTTCTCTTTCCTGTCGGAATTTTGGGCATACACGGACAAGCGCACAGTATGTTTTTCAATTTGCCAGGCCGGGATTCAACCTGTCGTCGTCAGCCACGTGGTATTTGGTTCCCTTAGCCTCTGGGTCATGGGGCTGGCCCATGTTCTTATATGTGTCTTTTTTTTTTTAATAAAAAAAAAATGTTTTTACTTAGAAGCATTCAGAATGTCAACGAAACAGCTACAACTTTTTTTTTTTTTTTGCAATTACAGAATGGTATTCAGTTAACAGAACAATAATTATTTCGTATAAGCTGCATCAGAGACAACTGAAGATGAAAAAACTGCCGTCCTCATATATAACTAATTTGTACTGTGCTCCAACAAGAACCTGCTTTAAATTTCCATACCAATTTACAACCCCCATACTGTACCAGGCAAGGTTAGTGGCTATTGAAAATCCCACCAGGACAGGGCTTTCTAAAGACACATTCGGTAGTGTGTTAACTATACAAAAAAAGACACTGTACTGTTTAAAAACAAATCTTACACAGCCTTACATTTCAATTTTTTTCTTTAAAAGGAGTGAGTTGTGTACAGGGGGGTTAAATGCTTTATAGATAAGAAAAAAAAAACTGCGCTAGAACCAAGTTATTCATCCTCTTCATCTTCTTCATCTTCATCCTCTTCATCTTCTTCTTCCTCATCTTCTTCATCTTCCTCGTCTTCTTCCTCCTCCTTTTTCTTGCTCTTTTCAGCCTTGACAACTCCCTTTTTTGCTGCATCATATATGTGTCTTAAAAGGATATTCTCATTAGGAATTTAGAGATCGTCTATTCGGTATGTTTATTTTACATTGAGAATTATGGCTCCAGGAGGACAGATGATTTTGTTAAGATTTTACCAGTTAATAGCTGAGCTGGACCAGAACCCAGGCCTCCTCAGAACCTCTGTTTCTGCTTTTGACCCTTACACTGTTGGCCCACCCATTTGGGCCTTACATTCCCCGTAGATGCTTAATGGCTAGGTCATACCCTAAAGATGAATGCTGGCAGACAAATCACTAAATATGCTTCGTATTGTGATAACTCTCAGTGTCGAAGAAGTTAGTTCAGGAGCTGCCTCTTCTCCCTTCCACTTTGCTGGTCTTGTAAAATGTCTCCATTTGCCATCTTTCAACTTAAAAGGTAATGACACACTAGCGTATCATGAGAGACCAGAGATTTTCAAGCCCGATCACACGTGTGTGAGCATATGTTTCCAAAACAGCTGGAGGAGCTTTGGAGCATAGTCTGAGTCCCTGGGTTGTTGTTATTTTGGGTGCTTTGTTTTTACTTTTTTCCTCTTTGTACAAAGGAAATGAACCATATGGGAATGAAACCTGTAACCTTGGCCTAATTCATTTGCCTTCTGTAAAAATCCCCTTTTGTAAGTTGATGTTGAACTGAAATGAGGTGAGGAGAGCACTGTTCTTCTTCAGTAACTATTACCCACAGTGGGCTAATGGCTGTGGGAGCACAGGTTTGTGTCCTCGAGGGGTTAGAATAATTGCAAAGGTCACTAATGGCAAGGGCAAAAGTGATGACAGCTGATGAAGAGGGATTAACACAAAGTTAAGGAGTAGGTCCAGGAGGTGGTGTGGCGGTTTAGATACTGGACTCTTACATGGCCAATGGCAGTTCAAGTCCTGGACCTAGTGGCTTGCTCTCTCAGTTTCCTTTTCTTTCTATCTCTCTCTCTCTCTCTCTCTGGTGAGCACACATGCCCTAACTTAAAAATAATAATAATAAATAAAATATCTTTAAAAAAAAATGGCTAAAGAATTAGGAGGAGGGGCTGGAGATTCAGAGTGTTAACTTCTCCATGCCCACCAGCATAATAAACAGTTCTCCTAATCTAAAAAACAACAACAACAACAAAAAAGAATTAGGAGAAGGAGGAGTGAGATTTCCTGCTGGTTGAACATTAGGGCTCTTTAAGTGGATAGAATTTCTACAGGTGGGAATGGGGGGAAATGCTGAGTTGTATAAATGGTGGTTGATGGTGGTTGACCAGAAGACTTCAACAGGGGTGTCGGTGTACACTGAGTTTAAGTTTACACATTATGAAGAGACCCTGCAGGAGAAAGTTGGTCCTAAGGAGAGAGTCTTAAATGTCCTACTGGGCTCAGCAGGTGGCGTGATGGTTAAAGGCACTGGACTCCCACATGGCTGACCACAGTCCTGGTGGCTTGCTCTCTCTCTTTCTTGAGCACACATGCACTAGAGCAAATTAAATAATAAATAAATGTCATACTAAGGTTTTCATTTAAGGTGCTGTTCAGTAGAAATGATTGAAAGTCTCTGAGTATGGAAGTAACACAATCAGAATTCTTTAACATCACAGTCCTGTGTCATTCTCTGTAGAATGAATCGGAGGGAGGACAGGCTAGGGTTAGGAATGAACTCAGGAAGTAAGAAGGGCCTGAACCAGCACGATCAACAGCAAGGTGCAGAGAAGCAAAGTGAGAGTTTGCAAGACTGGAGTGGACAGGGCTTGGTAACTGATGAGCTCGGATAGTTGAGAGCTTGAACCTGCGTAATGAGCAGATGGCAGTACTATTCCAGAACAGCAAAGTCTGGATAAAATGAAGGTAACTACTGTTCGAATGTGGTGTGTTTAAGAAGCTCATAGAACAGAAGTAGGGAAGTTATGTAGGAAAGGGAAAACATGAAGTTGGAACATGGGGGAGAGTTTGGATCAGGCTGTAAAGACTTGGAAAATCATTCACCAAGAGAGCCATTGGAAGCCGGATAAGTAAATGAGCTCATTAAGGGACAGAGTTTAGAAATAAGAAAAATGATGGTCAGGATACAAGAAGATGATCAAGAAAGTGAGAAACAGGAAAACAGAGGAGGTGTTGTTAGAGATAGGATGAGAAAGAGTCAGTGTTATATCAGAGGAAAAGAAGAAGCAAAGAGTCACTGAAAAGCACATGACCACCTGCTGGCATGGTAGTTAAGGTGTCTGAATCCTACATGGCTGACTGTGGTTCGAGTCCCAGACCTATAAGAAGCTCATAGAACAGAAGTAGGGAAGTTATGTAGGAAAGGGAAAACATGAAGTTGGAACATGGGGGAGAGTTTGGATCAGGCTGTAAAGACTTGGAAAATCATTCACCAAGAGAGCCATTGGAAGCCGGATAAGTAAATGAGCTCATTAAGGGACAGAGTTTAGAAATAAGAAAAATGATGGTCAGGATACAAGAAGATGATCAAGAAAGTGAGAAACAGGAAAACAGAGGAGGTGTTGTTAGAGATAGGATGAGAAAGAGTCAGTGTTATATCAGAGGAAAAGAAGAAGCAAAGAGTCACTGAAAAGCACATGACCACCTGCTGGCATGGTAGTTAAGGTGTCTGAATCCTACATGGCTGACTGTGGTTCGAGTCCCAGACCTAGCAGTTTGAAAAACACTCTGGGTGTGTGTGCGTATATGCCCTAAACCTCAAGACGAAAATGGATGAGTTAAGGATTGTGGCATGGTCATCTCCTGGGGGGCTGGGGGGTGATTTCTCACTATCTCTTTCACTTTCTCTCTCACTTTCTCTCTCACTCTTCAGTGAGCAAATATGCCCTATAGCAAATTTAAAAAAAAAAAAAAAAGAATGAAACAAACAAAACCAAAAAAAGCACACAGAGTCACATTTGCTATTTTGTCATTGAAAGATGTAGTCAACACAAGGGGAAAAATATGTTCGCTTTTGTTTTGTAATTAAACTTATTGTTGTAATCTGGGTTTCTCTATGCATCTTTTTTATGCCAGACTTTCTTTTCAACTTCTCTTCATTTAGTTCAGCTACGTATTTTTCATTCTTAAGACAGTTGAAAGCAAATCTTTACGTTTCTCATACGAGGGCAGCAGTAGGACTTCAGAGTCCATGGCCTGGTGGGTTTTCTGGTGTCTGCGGTGGAAATGCTGGTTGTCTGAAATGACTCACTTATTCAAGTGTGGCTTAGAGGCGTACTGTGGACCTGTACTGCCCCATCCCCTGGGACACAGAAGTGAGTAACCCTGAATCATAAATCTTGCCTTGTGTTGAAGTTACTCTCTTGTATGGATAAGATAAACAACAGAGAGAGTAAGAAAATATCATAGAAAACATGTTAAATGGTCACGTGTGCTCTAAAGAAAAGGGAGGAAGAAAAGGGGGCTCGGGGATTCTGGGGGAGAAGGAATTTCAGTAGAGCTGATTAGGAAAGGCCTGACTGAGAAGGGGGCATTTCTGTAAAGCACTGGAGAAGGTGAGGGAGAGAGCTGTGTGGATACACGAAGGCCCTGAGATAACAGCACATCTGTGTGTTTGAGGACCAGCGAAAAGGCCGGCTTTGCTGAAGCTGAGTAGACAAAGGTGAGAACTTAGAGAATCTTGGGAACCACATCTTGACCCTGTCGTCGCATGGATGGCTTAGACTTCAACTCTGAGTGTGCAGGAAGACCTTGGCTGACTTTGAATGAAGGAATGACTGAACACGGATCATCTGGCTACAGGCAGAGGAAGCGGACAGAGGGAAACCAGAATATGAGCTAGGAAACTTCCAGATCCCTGCTGTTCTAGTCCATTCTGCTACTAACAGAAAATACCCACGTCTGAGCCTTTTAAGAGAATAAAGATTGGACCGACCCCATGGCCTAAAGGTTAAGGTAGCCAGACCCCCACATGGCCAACCGCTGTTCAAATGCTGGCCCCAGTGCCTTGAGAAACATACCAGGGACCTATATACACGTGTGCCCCAAATTTTGACAGGATGAAGAGACGGAGGAGAAAGGATTGCAGCGTGACCAAACCTCATTGGGGGCTGTTGCTCCCCATCTTTCTGTCTCTCTGGTGAATGTATATGCTCTATGGCAATTACTGATTACAATTACTAATAGAGGTTTATTCAGCTCACAGTTTGGAGATCCAAGGACCAGGGACCACTAATGAGGGACAACATGGTGGCGGTCAGGAATGTGGGCATCTGTGTCCGCAGGTCTGTCTCATTCCCTCTCCCTGATGGGACTCGCTCATGGACTCAATCAGGATTCAATCATGGGAGCCCCACCCTAGTGCCTGTTCACTTCCCAAAGGCCTTACTTTTCAACACCATAATCAGATTAAGTCTCCTCTTATTTTTTATTTTATTTCATTTATTTATTTTTAATTTTTTTTTTTGGCGAATTTTTTTTTTTTTCGCTATAGGGCACGTGCGCTTGCCAGAAAAACAGAGAGAGACAGAGAGATAGAAAGCGAGAAATCACCCCCCAGGCGGGATGGCCATGCCGCAATCCCTCCTCCTCCATTCTCCTCTCTGGATCATGGGCACGCACGCACACACACCCGGCGTGAGTTTAAGCCACCAGGTTCAGGACTCAAACCGCGGTCGGGTACATGACCATTACACTAACTGCTGGTCCCTTGTTTTTGTTTTTGAAGAGTGATTTTTGCTATAGGGTGTATGCACTTGCTAGAAAGAGACAGAGAGACAGAGTGAGAAATCACTCCACAGGGGAGATGACCACACCACAATCCCTTCTCTATTCTCCTCTTGGGATCCTGGGCACATACGCACATGCGCCTGGCATGAGTTGTAAGTCACTGGGTCTGAGACTCGAACCGTGGTTGACTTTGTGAGAGTCCAGTGACCTAACCATTGCTCTATCTGCTGCTTTTAATATCTTCACAATACAACCAAATTCCAACCCTTGAATTTGGGGGACCCATTCACACCATAGCATTAGGTAAGAGGTGTGGCTAGCTTGACTGAAGTGTTGCCAGAGGAGGAGGTGGGGAGTGGCCAGAATCTGAGCATGTTCTGAGGGCAGGTGAGTGGGATTTAGGGGATTGACTGTGTGTGTGTGTGTGTGTGTGTGTGTGTGTGTGTGTGTGTATGTGTGTGAGAGAGAGAAAGAGAGAGAGAGAGGAATCAGTGTGAGTCCAGGCTTGGTAGCCTGAGCAGCTGGAAAGGAAGAGGGTCTGTGTTAGTTTCCTAGGGCTGCCAGAATGAGGTGCCACAGACCAGGTGTCTTCAACTACAGAAATGTATCGTCTCATAGTCCCGGAGGCCCGAAGTCTGAGATCAAGGCATCAGCATTGTCAGTTTCTTCTGATGGCTGTGATGGAAAACCTGCTCCAATGCTGGTCTCCTAGCTTCTGGTGGTTTCCTAGCGGGCTTTGGCGTTTCTTGGCTTGTAGAAGCATCCTTTGATGTCTGCCTTCTTCTAAATGCATTCTCTTGTGTGGCTGTGTCCCAATTTTTTCATTGTAAGGACACTAGTGTGACCTTATTTTAACTAATCACACCTGTAACAACCCTGTTGCCCAGTAAGGTCACGTTCACATGAGGTTACAATTCAACCCATTCCTTGTTGCCTTTACCTGCAGTGTGGACATCTGTGAGATGGCTTGGCTTGGAGGCTGGAAGATAAGCAAAGTTTTAGATATGCTAAGTTTGGGGTGTATATTAGAATGACCCAAGAGGAGATGTCACGTAGGCAGTTGGATAGGCAGGTCTGAAATTCCAGGGTGGAGTCTGGGCTGGAGATAAACATTTGGAAGTCCCCAGGATATGGGCAATATTAAAAGCCAAGAGACTAGATGAAATCATCAAGAAAGTAAGTTTGGATAGAAAAAAAAGGAGAATTTCAAAGAGGGATGCTAAGAGGCCATTAAGACTTGGAATAAAACCAAGGCACACAAAAATGCTGAATGAAAATCCCAGATATACATGTAGTTGTGAAAAAGTAGTTACCCTTTAATGATGATTTTAAGTTATATTCTAAATATTTACAAAGTCGTGGTGTTTCTCTGTGAAGTGTAAAGTGAGTCAGAGAGACAGTGGGTCGAGCTTTTACCAGCTAATCTGTTGAAGTTACTGGTGCTGAAATGGAATGTTTTGAATGTCATAAAGAAGTCAAAGGACGCTAATAAAAATAATAAAGCACACTTTTCATAGAAGGAGAAACAAGTTTGGAGAATATTGTTTCAGTCCTTGATTTAAGAAGTCATTTTCTAGAAAGTCAGACATGCTCCGTGCTCTGAGCAGCAGAATGGTTCATTCCTTCATCTGTTTTTCTTGAATGTGCAGTTCAAATATTTAAGGTCATTTTTTAGGGGAAATAAAAAGCTTAATAACACAATATTATAACGTTTTAGCTAATTTAGAAAACAGACATCACCACTTTAGCCTTAGGGTGTTATTTTTAAAAATTTTTTGTTTATTTACATTTAATCATATATCTCCGTATAGTATACAACATTTCTTTATGCTTTTTTTTTTCTTTGCGCCTTTGTCCATGTGCCTGCTGTTTCACCTGGAAACAGAAAGGAGCTTTGACAGCAAAGGGATAGAAAATGACAGGAAATAACTCTACCCAGGGTTTTCTTTTTTTTTTGGAGAGGTTTTTGCTATAGGGCGTGTGCACTTGCCAGAGAGACAGAGAGACAGAAAGCGAGAAATCACCCCCCCCCCAGGGGGGGGATGGCCACGCCACAATCCCTTCTCCTCCATTCTCCTCTCGGGATCTTGGGCACGTACACACACACACGCCCAACATGAGTTTAAGCCACCAGGTCTGGGACTCCAACCATGGGAGTTCAGCGACATAGCCATTACGCTAACTGCTGGTCTTTACCCACGGTTCTCTGAACACAAAGCTCACAGTTCTCAGAGCAATTTCTGCTTCCTCAGCCTCCTTTCTGGCTCTTACTTAATCATGCTTTAGAATTCCATTCAGCCTTGGGAACCAGCAGTTAGCGTACACAGGTAGGGAAGCGTTTTTCTGCCTTCTGCATTCCCAGCTTCCCAGCACAGAGGGCTGAACCTAGAGTGTGTGCCTACCCAGCACTCCTCACTTAATGACCCACTCGTTTAAAGACCAGGTCTCCAGCACAGGGACTCCCCTTTCTCAGTCTTTATCTTCCTCCCACAGTCAGTATTCACCACACCAAGCATTTGCAATTACACAAGACTACATTGCTGTTTTTATTTTTTTAATTTTTTATTTATTTTTATTAATCAGTATTATTATTTTTAATTTGCTATGGGGCATGTGCACTCACCAGAGAGAAAGAGAGGAAGAAGGCAAACTGCCAGGTCTGGGATTCAAACCATGGTCAGTGATGTGGGAGTCCAGCACCTTAACTGCCATGCCACCTACTGGCCTCCACGTTTCGTTTGTTAATTTGTACTTTATTGTGCACCTATAGTAGTATTCAGAATAAACAAAAAAGGTTATGCCAGATTTATATTATTGTGTCACGGTGTGTCTTGTCACTTTCTGGTTCTTAATTAAAGTATGATTTTTGAATGGATAGAGCGACATTATTCTAGTGTGGTGTCCCATGATACCTGTTGAAAACTACATACCCTGTGGTGCCACAACACGCTGCAAGACACCTGCCCTGAAGCTCCTCACTTACTGACCAGTTCCCTTAACAACCTGGCCGTAGGAATAGAACTCAGTCGTTAAGTGAGAAGTGCCTGTATTACTGTGCACCGGAGCGCTCAGCCATAATAGTTTATGCCCCCCACTGACTCTGAGGGCAGAGGCTGGGTTTTTAAATATTTTTCTTGATCCTTTACACAGGACATGCAGGTAAATACTTAGTAAATACATTGGACTACAAATAAAAAATCAACTTCCTTTGCCCGTTCCATATACATTTTAATGGTCCTTGACTATTCCTTAGTAGAATTTAAACCATTTTGTTCAGCACTTACCATTAAATAACACTACGATCGATGTATCTTGAGAAGCTTCCCCTTACAAGGTATTCAGATTGTTGCTTTAAAAAGTTTCGGTTGTCCCTCAAAGCTTGCCCAGAGCCCTTCAATTTCATGCCATGAAACATAGCTGAGATATTTGCCATAGATGGCTGTTTTAGTCTTGTCCGTGTCCCTTCCCTCTCGCCAGTAAAACGAAGTAACTGGAACTTACCTATGTAAGGGAGTATGGAGACACGCAGGAGTGTGAAGGGTGAAATTGCTGGCAGTCTAGCAAGATTTTCTTTTTCTTAATTTTTTTAAGTAGATTGTTTTGGAAAGGGGAATTTTTTTTTTAACCTGAAATAATTTGAGATCTATAATCCGAGTCTCAGTGAAAAGTGTTAAGAAGTATTTTAATAGCTCTTTGTTGCCAAAACAAAAGGACAGCCAGTACTTCCATGGTGACTGACTGGGTTCAGGAGTCTTCTCACTGCCCAATTAAAGTGCAAAGACTGTTTTATGGGCTTTTGCATCTGTTTGTCAACTGTGTCCAAAGTAAGAAAAGGAAGGAAAGAGT
>NW_006159560.1:859091-882285 GCF_000334495.1 Tupaia belangeri chinensis
GATGTGATTATTTCTCAGTTCTCAGAATGGAGAATGGGCTTTGTTAGAACAACATTCTTGACAGCACTATCCCACTGGTAGTTTTTTTTAGAACTACTTATTTTAATTTTATTTATTCATTTATTTATTTTAATTTGACCAGAGAGAGACAAAGGGTGGGGGGGGGGGGAGAGTGAGAAAGCAAGCCACCAGGTCCGAGACTTGAACTGTGGTCAGCCACGTGGGAATGTCCAGCACCTCAACCAGCACGCCACCTGCCAGCCCCCACTACTGGTAGGTTTTACAACTTCCTTGTATAAGTTTATAAGTTGCCCCAGGATGTGACCACTTACACACTGAATTCATTTATGGAATCGTGATTCTTGACACATTTTGAGCTAAGCTGTGCAGCGTATTAAATGTCTCATTACGGTGTAGTTATTTAAATCTTAATTTCTTTCCCCAGCTCTACTTTACGAAGCGTTTCTACTGGATCCTCAAGACCATCCAAAATATGTTTGGTGTGTGGGGATGAGGCTTCCGGATGTCATTACGGGGTGGTAACCTGTGGCAGCTGCAAAGTTTTCTTCAAAAGAGCAGTGGAAGGTAAATGTTCATGTGGGTGTTCCTTTTACACATTTTTATATCTAGCGTGTAGTGTACTTGTATAGTCAGTGTTGTAGTAGTATTATGGGGAGATCCTTCAGAAAGATATTTTTTAATATGGTTTGCCAGTGATGAAAGGTTGGAATGCCTTATCTAAGAGCGACCCGGAAAGTTTCCACCCAGTCGAATGCTTTCTTGTCCTTTGTTTTTCATCAAGACCTGGAAAAATAATTCTGTGTCATTATAAATTTAACTTGCATGATCTGAAATCGTGTTTTCACAAAGCACACACGTAATATATTATCTCTGTCTTTCTGTGTTTTCATATAAACGTGTGTTTGGGGCAAATGGAAACACTGGTATTGGGATCAAGTCTGTGATTGAAGTGCCCTTAACACATGCTAATTTTTCATTTAGCAGCTACTTCGAGCTCCAGAACCCTGTGTGAACCCTACCTTTATTCCAAAGGAAGGTTTTCAAACAACTACACGAAATGAAAATACGACTGAAATTCATTGTGTATTTAGGCTGGTTTCTGTCCAAATAATTGCACTTCTTAAGGAGAAATTGTTACTTTCTACTTTGCTTTTTGTTTTGTTTTGGTTTTTGCCTTTTCTCACCTTCATTTATGAGCAATGAATTAACATCAGACTTAAGCTGGATGATCTTATGGACGTTGCAAACTATGTCTTGTGAACGTGCAGAATTTTTGCCCTTAGCAGAGGTATTACTGTGCAGTTGATACTTACATTCACTAAGGGGGTCAACACGAAGACTCCCCAAGGTTTATTTCTCAGGATAATTTTCTGAGATCTGAACTGCTGCTTCAGAGACCCAAGCAGAAGCAACTAGAATATCTCACCTTTGTTTTCCCAGAGACTACAAGGAGTATTCTTAGTTCTGGGATGAAAAAGCTTACCAAGTAATTATTTCTTTGCTTCTGGGATTGATTTTAACATTCTTTAATTGATATGGCATGATTTTGCATTATTTATATAACTAATTATGTGACAGTCTCCAAACTCAGCATCGAATTAATTAATAGCAGAAGTTCAGTAATTCTTTCTCAGGATAATGAGCTCTTGGTTGGTTACAGGTAACAGAAAACTCAAACAGGTGAAAATTCATTGGCCCACATACTAGAAAGTTCAAGTACAGGCTTGGTTCAGGCAAGGTGTGGTCTTAAGCCAAGTCATTAGAACTCAAGCCCACTCTGGGACCAGCAGTTGGGGTAATGGCTATGTTGCTGGACTCCCATGTAGTCGACCACAGTTTGAGTCCTGCACCCAGTGGCTTAAACTCACACCAGGCTCATGTGCGTGCGTGCCCAAGATCCAGAGAGGAGACTGGGGGGAGAAGGGATTGCGGCTTGGCCATCCCTCCTGGGGGGGGATTTCTCGCTGTCTGTCTGTCTGTCTGTCTCTCTCTCTCTCTCTCTCTCTCTCTCTCTGTCTTTCTGGGAAACACATGTGCCCAATAGCAAAAATCTCTCAAAAAAAAAAAAAAATAACTCAAGCCCACTCTCCCCATCTCTAGCGATTGTCTGGCTCTGTTTTCTTATATGTTCTCTCATGGTGCTGAGACAGCGATCAGTTCTCCAACAAAAAGAAGTTTGCTCTTCCAACCAGTTTCTAGAAAAGCCCCCCATTGGACTTTCCTCATACTGAACTGGGCTCATATGCCCACCTCTGCTCCAGCACCCGTGCCCTAGCAATGCAGAGAGTGGACAGGCCAGCTCTGGCTGGAGTCGGGCCACCTGAACTAGGTTGACCCAGACTGAGGAAGAGCATCTGCCCTTAGGAACATGGAGGTTCTGTTACAAGAAGGTTGATTTCTTTGAGAAAGTAGAAAAAAATAATTTGTATAGTAAAGGAGGTGTATTTTTTAAAGGTGTTTCTGCCATTTCTCGTTTCTCTTAAGCATAGGATTGGCTCAGTAGAAGATAAGTAGGTACAATTTACTGCTCGCACCTATTTCACGCCATTGGTACCTTCCAATTTAAGAACTTCCCTTCCCGAGCCTGCCTACTAGTAAGTGATAGGTGCGAACAAAGTGGTGTGGGGGACACCCGGGGACAGGTAAAGGGGTCTCTGTGTCGGCCTGCAGCCCGTGTGTTGGTCAGGCTTCGTGTCAGAACCCACCTTTTGTCAATTCGTACAATCTGCCTTCTCTGCTACTAAAGCAAAAGGTTTCTTAGTTCTTTCTTAGTTTTTCTTTTCCTAGTAATGTCTGTTGGAACTACCTGAGGAATAAATTGTGCTTATAACTCAGGTGTAAGTAAACATGGAAAAGCTTAAAGGTTAAAAAACCTTTTTCCCTTTTTTATTTATTTTGTTTTTGAGAAGTTTTTGCTATAGAGCATGTGTGCTCACCAGAAAGAACGAGAGAGACAGAGAGACAGAAAACAAGAAATCACCACCACCACCACCACCACCCCTGGAGAGATGGCCACTCTGCAATCCCTTCTCCTTCATTCTCCTCTCAGGATCTTGAGCACGCACACACATGTACCCGGAATGAGTTTAAGCCACCAGGTCCAGGACTCAAACCACGGTCAACTACTTGGGAGTCCAGCGACATAGCCATTATGCCAACTGCTGGTCCCAAAAATTCTTTTTTCTTTATTGGAAAGCTGAGTGGTTAATGGATAATGAAACTTGATGAATGCCTTTTAAGGCCTTTTATTTATATAACTTATTCCCTATTGAGGGAATAATAGGGATCTACTTGCATAAAACAAGGCTATAAATGTAAGTCCAGATTTCATGAGTGTTAAGACCGAGTTGATCTTGTATGTGGTGTTTGTTTACTCTTTTATCTTGTGAGAGAGAGAGAGTAAAAGTATCTGACAAACATGGCTGTCTTTGTAGTAGCACTTTCTAAATTAACAGTAAGAGAGTACTTTTATAATACCTTTTATACTGGGTCATCAAGAAAGTCATGACGTTATTTTTCTGTGCAAAAAAAAAAAAAGTCTCAAGCACTTATTTCACACAACTCTGGTTTACATATGTTGTCATTGTCTTTTTCAGATGAAGGCAGTTAAGATCAGACCAGCTAACCAATCTATCCCGAACCACAAAGCCAAACTTTAATCCACACAAAGGCTTAAGCCACCAAACCTAGACCCAACCTAAAGTCTTGTCACTCTGAATTTCATAACCTAGTCTTGGTGTTTTGCCCCATCAGCTGTAGAGTTCGTGAAAATTCTGCCCAGTATAGCCTGCCCACGCCTCCTTGGTCCTAATGAAGGGGGTAATCTGAGCACCGAGAAGACCTCCTTTGCTCCCTCTGGGGTGTGTGTGTGTGTGTGTGTGTGTGTGCGCGTGTGCACATGCACCCGTGACTGCGTGTGGATACACACACGGATTATGTGAATTTGTATTTGAATAGTTACTGAGTTGGCTTTCTGATTTCCCTTGCTAGCCTTCAGCTTCAAGCCCTGAGATTTCAAGCAGATTCCCCACCACTGTGTAGACAGAGATGAGGGGCATCTAACAGCACCAAGGACTGCTGTGGAGACGGAGCTGAGGGGAACACACAGCAGCCCGACTTTGAGTGTGTTGGCTTAAGGCTTTATGCTCCAATGTAGCCCTGCAGTTTGCTGTAATAACAAGTGTGACTATGTATGGAGATATAAATTATATTTTTAGATATAATTAGGCTCTTTGTGTTCTGTTTAGTGGGATATATAGCTGTGCTTGTTTTGTTTTTTGTTTTGGTTTTTTTGGAGAGGTTTTTGCTATAGGGCATGGGCACTCGCCAGAAAGACAGAGAGGGAGACAGACAGAAAGTAAGAAATCACCCCCCAGGGGGAATGGCCATGTTGCAATCCTTTCTCCTCCATTCTCCTCTTAGGATCTTGGGCATGCATGCACACGCGCCCGGCATGAGTTTAAGCCACCGGGTCCAGGACTTGAACTGCAGTTGACTACATGAGAGTCCAGCAACATAGCCATTATGCTAACTGCTGGTTCCGCTGTGCTTGTTTTTGTCTTCATCAACATTTAAGATAAAAACACTTAGAACTTTTCTCCTTATTTGCCGGTCATGTCAGTTAATAGCTGGATGATTGTACCTTACAGATGGAAGTTTATCATTTTATTTTTAACTTTGAAATCACTTATTTGCCTTGAAGGTTCAGAACCTGTCTTAAAATGGAAAAGAATAAGCACATTTTTTTTTCAAAAATGAGGATTATCCTTTGGGAAAGTAGACTATCTTCAGAGTCAGAAGACTTCATGTTAATTTGTGGTATCACCCACTAAACGTGAGCTTAGGCAAGTTCTTTAGCTTTTCTGAGACTCAGTTTCTTTTTCTATAAATAGGAAAAGAAGTATTGCCCTGCTTTAGCATTACTATGAAAAATTACTTAAAAACAAACTACAGATGTTATAGATTGTAAAGTGGCATCAAAATATTAGGTCATGATTACTCTCTAAGAACAAATGCTAAGGTCCTAGTCACATCTGTAGAGAGATGATATAATCACATTGCGCTATTAGGGCTTTGGTTTTTCAGCCCTTCATTTTTCTTCATTGTGTCTCTGTTTTTCCTGTAATATATTATTTAGTTCCTAGAGTGGCCCTTTGAGTGGTAAACCCTTCTAAACTAGCGGCTCTCAAAACCTGTGTTTAGGGAACAAAGGATCTTTGGAAATTTCCTGGAGGGGAACAGGGTCTGTTGAAATTTACTCTCAAGATGAGCTCTTTGGCTGATCAAGGCAATTGCATTCGTTGGAAACACACAGGTAAGAAAATACTGGCAGCCACCAACCAGACTTTTAGCTCCTCTGTTAGAACTCTGTAGAGTCAGAGTCTTGTATCTAAAACTAGCAAGGTTGTAGATATTTCGCAGCCACCAAATAAATGCTTGAGTGTACACATGAATGTACCTGTGTGGCAAAAGAGCCAGCAAGTTAAATGACTGCCCCTCTAAGTCAGTCCTTTACCAATGCACTCGGCCCAAGGATTCGTGCAGGCCTCTTGACTGCTGACCTGTAAGTTCTCATTCCAGTAAAAGGTGTCACTATGTTGGTCTCTTTGCAGCTCTGAGATTGTTTGTTTCATCTCATCTGCCTGTTCTACTCTGTGCTCCCTCAGTGAACAGAGCTGACTAGATTCAGCATGCTATTTATAACCTAATTTTCTTTTTGGATACACAGTATATAAGCAGTGTCTGGAAGACACAGCTACCACAAATCACCCAATAGTTATAGGGCCATAAAAGAGGAAGAGGGTTCATTATTATGCAAAGTCGTCTGGATTTACATTTTTGTTTGCAGACCTGTTGGCAGAAGAGTCCATATCTTGGTAAGGTCGAAACCTATGATGGCAATTCCCACACTCAGACATTTCCCTTAAAGGAAGAGACTTAACACGTCTCATCATGGAAATGAAATTGCTTTAAAAGATATAATCACACACTCATCTTGTTCTGTTTGTTTTTCAAATAGGCAATTTTTTTGGAAGTTTCAAGCTTAGGGCTCTCTTCACAGAGCGAGACAGAGACAGTGATAGGGAAAGTAAGAAATCACCCCTGGGGGGATGACCACGCCAATATTCCTTCTCCTCTATTCTCCTCTTGGGATTTGGGCATGTAAGCACATACACACACCCAGTGTGAGTTTTAAGCTGCCAGCTCTGGGATTCGAACCGCGGTTGACTACAAGGGAGCCCAACGATGTAACCATTATGCCATCCACCAGTCCTGTGAGTGTAATTTTTTTTCTTTTCTCTTTTTTTTTTTTTTTTGGAGAAGTTTTTGCTATAGGGCACATGCACTCAGCAGAAAGACAGAGAGAGACAGAAAGCAAGAAATCACCCCCCCCCCCACAGGGGGAATGGCCACACCGCAATCCCTTTTCTTCCATTTTCCTTTCAGGATCTGGGGCATGTATGTACATGCACCTGGTGAGAGTTTAAGCCACCGGGTCCAGGACTCGAACTGTGGTCGACTTCATGGAAGTCCAGTGATGTAGCCATTGCACTATCTGCTGGTCCCGCGAGTGTGATTTTCATGCTCCTGGGGCCAGGACTCGAACCACCATCAGCCATGTGGGTGTCCAGCACCTTAAGCACTACTCTACCTGCTGGCTCCCACAAAACACTTTTAAAGACTGAGTCTAGGGGCCAGCTCTGTAGCCTAGTGGTTAAGGGAACTGAATCCCACATGGTCAGCTGTGGTTCAGATCCCAGCCCGGTGACTCGAAAAACATACTGGACACATGTGCATGTCCAAACCCCGACAGGATGGAGAAATGGAAGCGAAAAAATGTCAGCGTGCCCACACCTCAGTGGGGATGGTTTTTCTCTCTCTCTGTCTCTTCTCTCTGGCAAGCACATAGGCATTCTGGCAAATTTTTTTTTATTTTTAAATATATTTATTTTTAATTTTTAAGTTTATTATTATTATTTAATTTGCTACAAGACCCATGTACTCACCATAGAGATGGAAAGTGAGAAAGCAAGCCACCAGGTCAGGGACTCAAACTGGATTCAGCCATGTGGGAATCCAATGCCTTAACCACATGCCATCTGCTGGCCCTAATCTTCTGCCAATTAAAAAAAAAAAAAGTAAAATAAAAAGATTGGATTGAGGGATTTTTAATATTTTTTTTATTTTACCAAAAATTAGAAAGCAAGTAACCTGATTCTTTCTAGTGCTTGACTCAAAGAGCTTAAATCAGTACCTACCCAGCAGGCTACACCTGTGATGGTGTGAACACGCCTTTCCTCCTTACAGAAGCATGAGAATGTAGTGTTGATGGCATGTGTTTGCCCAGATTTCTGATAGTCCTTCATTCGGTTACTATGGAAACACACAGAGCCATGACATTTAGGCCACCCTGGAAGGTCAGGGAAGACTTCCCAAAGAATTGCCCCCCAAACTGGAAGATAAGAACTGACAGCACCGAGGGGGCATACGGACAGACTGTCTGTACAAGGCACCAGAAGCAATTTCGTGTTACCACTGTGTGAACTTTGAGGTGTGAGGTGACAGTAAGTCAGGCTCTCTGGGCAGACTGGGGCCACGTCCTGGACTCTGAGGAGGAGCCTCCGTTCATCCCTAGGTAAAACCGAGCCTCAAATGTCTTCACGCAGTCAAGTAGTCGGCTCAGTTTTGCATTACTCTCTGGCTACAGTGAGATGTACCTACTTAAAGGGAAACAGTTGTGACTTCTTTTTTTTTCTTTCTTTCTTTCTTTTTTTTTTTTTTTTTTTTTTTTTTTTTTTTTTTGCCATAGGGCACGTATGCTCGCAGGAGAGAGAGAGAGTAAGGAGGAAAGTGAGAAATCACCCAGGGGATGACCGTTGCTACAATTTTTTTCTCCTCCATTCTTCTCTCAGGATTTTGGGTATGTACACACATGCACCTGGCATGATTTTCACGCTACCAAGTCTGGGACTTGAATCATGGTCGGCCATGTGGGAATCTAGCGTCTTAACCACTATACTACTTGCTGGCTCCCAGCAAGTATAGAACTAGGCTGCAGTTTTAGAGAGGGTACAGATAGCAAGGCCATGTAGAAAGTAACTTTGGGGGTCGACAGGTGGTATGGTGGTTAAGACACCAGACTCCCACATGGCTGACCTGAAGACTGAAAATAAGGAATTTGGAACCATCCTCCATGAAAGTAGATGCAGTTGCCCACGAATGGCTGTTTAGAGAGACGAAGAGTAGGCTGAGGGCAGAACCTCGGAGAACACATACCCAGGCCCTGGAGTGTGTGCATGGCTAGCTGGTATGAATAATTTGCCTCTCCTTCCCTCTTTCTATGTGCAACTTGTAGAAGGAAGGAGAGAGAATTTATTAACGGTCTCTGGTTTTTCAACTCAGTTTTGCTGAACTTAGACATTATTATACCTGTGCAATTTTCAGCTCCAGTTTGGGTTCTTTTCTTATTATTGTATGTTGACAATTATTGAACTTAAACTAGTTCAGAGCCCAAAACCAAACAGGATATTGAGGGAACTTGATTTGCTGATCAGTGCAGAGGCCATGACCAGCCTGGAGCAGGGCTTAAGCAACATTTGCTGATGAGTTGTTTGATTACTACGCAAAAAATGTGTGTGTGTGTGTGTGTGTGTGTGTTTGTGTGTGTGTGAGAGAGAGAGAGAGAGATGCACCATTGTTTCTGTGCCCATGCCATTTCTTTGTTTCTTGGAACTAAAAAATGTGTTGAGGGGCCAGCAGGTGGCGTGGTGGTTGAGGTGCTGGATTCCCACACCATACGTGGCCAACTGCAGTTAGAGTCCCAGAACTGGTAGCTTGCTTTCTCACTTTTTCTTTCTCTTTCTCTGGTCAAATTAAAAATAATAATAAGAAGAAATAAAATTAAATAAATAAATAATTGTTTAAAAAAGAAAAAAAAAAGTTGAGATAATTTATTCAAAAATGATTTGAAATAGAGACATGTGAGCCAAAAGTAAATTAGGGCAGATTTGGAAAGTACTAATCAGGAATAGATTTTCAAAGTTATTCCTGTGTCTCTGTGTTTGTTTTCAACCCATCTTATTTGAGACAATTATCCAGGGCAGGGGACGGCAGGTAGCAGTGGTAGCTAAAGGTGCTGGACTCCCACATGGCTGAACATGGTTCAAATCCTGGACCTTGTGAATTGCTTTCTCATCCCCCTAATCTCACTCTCTCACTCTGTTCCTCTCTGGTCAAATTAAAGTAAGTAAATAAAGTTAAATAAAATAGAAAAAGAAAATTATCCAAGGCAGCTCACAAATTTCGATGACTTAAAATGAAACTTGAAATGACTGAAACAAATAAACAGGAGACAGAGAATGTGAAGGTGAGAGAGCGAGAACAATGGAACCATGAATGGAAATGACACAGAGAATATACCCTCCAGTGCTTGGGAAAGGCCGGCTGCTCACATGGCTCTTGGTTTTCCAGCTGCCACCCCAAAGGAAGTGAGGGGTCACCTGACTCATAGCATTCTTAAAAACGAGTCTATGGGATTGCCTGTTTGTAGGAACATCTTCATGAGTTGGGACCAGCTGTTGGCATAATAGCTATGTCGCTGGACTCCCATGTAGTCGAAGGCGATTCGACTCCCGGACCCAGAGGCTTAAACTGATGCCGGGTGCAAGTGCATGCGTGCCCAAGATCCTGAGAGGAGAATGGAGAAGAAGGGATTGTAGCATGGCCATCCCCCTGGGTGGTGATTTCTCCCTTTCTGTCTTTCTGGCGAGTACATGCACCCTATAGCAAAAACTTCTAAAAAAAAAGAAAAAATCTTCATGGGCTACTTTGGTGTTAATGTATCTGCTCATTCCATCTGAATTGTGACCTAAAATTAGAAAAGTAATTCTCTTACTAGTCCTCACAGAGTAGTTTGGTTTAAGGAACAGTGCTGAAAAAGACTTTATTCTTTTATTTCCCCCAAAGATTTATTTATTTATTATTCTGTGACCAGAAAGAGATAGAGACAAAGAAAGGGAAAGTGAAAATGCAAGCCTCCAGGTCCAGGACTTGAACTGTGGTCAGACTTGTGGGAGTCCAGCACCTGAACCACCACACCACCTGCTGGCCCTGAAAAAATGCTTTATTCTCTTGACTATCTGCTCCTCTAATAATGACCATTTAATGAGCACTTACTAGGTTCCAGGCCCTCATATAGCTTTCATTTAAAAAAAAAAAAATCATTTCCTTAGAAAGGGTGGGAGAGAGAGGGAAGAGAAAGTTAAGCACCCTCAGCAGAGTCCTTTCATCAGCCTTTCCCAGCCAGCTGGGATCATGGGCATGCACCCACTTGCCCAGGGTGTACAAATCAAAACCAACCCCAGTCTTCCCTGTGGCTTCCTGGATCGCAAAGCATTGAACTACATCCATGCCGCCACAGCCTCAGCACAGTTTCTTAAGTCAGAAAGTTTTGTGACGGGACCAGCAGTTAGCACAATGGCTATGTCACTGGACTCCCACGTAGTCAACTGTGGTTCGAGTCCCAGACCCAGTGGCTTAAACTCACGCCAGCGCATGTGCGTGCGTCACGGCAGCGCATGTGCGTGCATTCCCAAGATTTTGAGAGGAGAATGGGGAGGAGAAGGGATTGCGGCATGGCCATCCCCCCTGGGAGTGATTTCTCGCTTTCTGTCTCTCTGTCTCTCTCTGTCTGTCTGGTGAGCGCACACGCCCTATAGCAAAAACCTCTCCAAAAAAAAAAAAAGTTTTGTGAGTTTGCAAAGATAATGAAGTAACTTTGAATTTGGTTGTTACAACAACAGTGGGAAAACATTATCTATTTTTTAATGAAGCCTAAATGGCATGATCCTTCAACTCTTAAAAATAATAAATATTGGGACCAGCAGATGGCATAATGGTTATGTCATTGGACTCCCATGTGGTCTTCCTGTGGCTTGAATCCCAGATCCAATGGCTTAAACCCGACGCTGGGCACATGTGCATGCTATCTAAAATCCCGAGAGGATAATGGAGGAGAAGGGACTGCAGTCTGGCCATCCCCCCTGGGGGGTGACTTTTAACTTTCTGTCTCTCTAACTTTCTGGTGAATGTACACACCCTAAAGTAAAAAACCTCTCTAAAAAAAATAAATAAATACAATAAAATAAAGCTTATTTTAAAAAATAATAAATATTTATTGAGTACTTATTTTGTGCTCATTATGAGAAGTTTATTGCATACTCTCATTTTAACCCTCATCATAACCCTATGAAACATGTAGGATTATTAAATATCCTTTTATACTGAGGGGGGCCAACATCCAGGAGGAGGATATGTAATAATATGAGAAGTAAGTAACTTAGTGAATGTTACTCCATTAGAAGAAAGTGGCAGAACTGGGATTTGTACCAGGGTAGCTCAGACACTTTGACTCTGTGTACTAGCACCTAAGCAATATAGCTTCTCATGGAGTTATATTAGATCCCAACTATTTTTACCCATCAAAAAGTAGGGCAACAGCTCTGGCTTTAAAATACTTAGGAAGAGCACATTATAATTTAACAGTTATCTTGCTATACTCTAAATAATTAACTCCTAGCCATTCAGAGTTGAAACTCTAATTTGAATTTCTGTTGCCCTAATGGGAAAGTCTCTATTTTTTCTTAAGGAATGAGCTTCATATTTTTAAAAAATTACCATTGCCATCCTGAAGTACCTCTTTAACATCTTGACATTAATCTAAAACTTTATTTAAAAATTTTATCTTCCTGTGTTTCATTTCCTGTGTGTGATTAAAAATTGGATATAGCTTATGAGGCCTGGAGAACCATCGGGAGAATGGTCTTCCTCCCCAAAGCCGAACACTATCAGCTCTTCAACTTTGATGTCTGCTTCATGCCTCATGGCTCAGGATCATCCTGAGTCACAGGACATGAAGCTGCTGTCACTGAGCTTGCCTTCATGGTGTGACTGGGCTCACACAGCTTACATGATCTGCTATTCTCAAAAATGATGTGACATCAAAAAATGAACATTGTCAAGTGGACTACAATCACATGGCAAAATCGAGCTCTTGACAGATGGAAAGAAGCTCAGTTTGACTTGGAGGAGAGGTGGTGGAGAAGTGGGAAGGGAAAACTCGACTCTTGAGTACTCCTCTGGAGTGACCCAGTTCTATAAAAGCCTGTTCTGGCTAGTGCAGGCCCATGCCCAGGAGATGTGAAGGAGACTGAACAAAGCCCCTGGGTCAGATTACCTATGGCCCTCAGGGGAATGCAAAACCTCAGCCTTCTCTAACATACAGCAAGTCCTTTTATGAGGTTCTTACTTCCATTAGAAGGTATTGACACAGTGTCTTAGATCAGTTCTCAAAGCCCTAGGCCATGAACCAGTATGATGGATGGCCTGTTAGGAACTGGCTGAACAGTTATGGTGCATGATCAGAAAGTGAGCGAAGCTTCATCTGTATTTACAGCCACTCCCCATCGCTGGCATTTTGGCCTGAACTCCATCCCATCAGATCAGTGGCAGTATTGACTCTGTGTACTAGCACCTAAGCAATATAGCTTCTCATGGAGTTATATTAGATCCCAACTATTTTTACCCATCAAAAAGTAGGGCAACAGCTCTGGCTTTAAAATACTTAGGAAGAGCACATTATAATTTAACAGTTATCTTGCTATACTCTAAATAATTAACTCCTAGCCATTCAGAGTTGAAACTCTAATTTGAATTTCTGTTGCCCTAATGGGAAAGTCTCTATTTTTTCTTAAGGAATGAGCTTCATATTTTTAAAAAATTACCATTGCCATCCTGAAGTACCTCTTTAACATCTTGACATTAATCTAAAACTTTATTTAAAAATTTTATCTTCCTGTGTTTCATTTCCTGTGTGTGATTAAAAATTGGATATAGCTTATGAGGCCTGGAGAACCATCGGGAGAATGGTCTTCCTCCCCAAAGCCGAACACTATCAGCTCTTCAACTTTGATGTCTGCTTCATGCCTCATGGCTCAGGATCATCCTGAGTCACAGGACATGAAGCTGCTGTCACTGAGCTTGCCTTCATGGTGTGACTGGGCTCACACAGCTTACATGATCTGCTATTCTCAAAAATGATGTGACATCAAAAAATGAACATTGTCAAGTGGACTACAATCACATGGCAAAATCGAGCTCTTGACAGATGGAAAGAAGCTCAGTTTGACTTGGAGGAGAGGTGGTGGAGAAGTGGGAAGGGAAAACTCGACTCTTGAGTACTCCTCTGGAGTGACCCAGTTCTATAAAAGCCTGTTCTGGCTAGTGCAGGCCCATGCCCAGGAGATGTGAAGGAGACTGAACAAAGCCCCTGGGTCAGATTACCTATGGCCCTCAGGGGAATGCAAAACCTCAGCCTTCTCTAACATACAGCAAGTCCTTTTATGAGGTTCTTACTTCCATTAGAAGGTATTGACACAGTGTCTTAGATCAGTTCTCAAAGCCCTAGGCCATGAACCAGTATGATGGATGGCCTGTTAGGAACTGGCTGAACAGTTATGGTGCATGATCAGAAAGTGAGCGAAGCTTCATCTGTATTTACAGCCACTCCCCATCGCTGGCATTTTGGCCTGAACTCCATCCCATCAGATCAGTGGCAGTATTAGATTCTCATAGGAGCATGAACCATATTGGGAACTGCATGTGTGAGAGAGATCTAGGTTGTGCTCTATCATAAACCATTCTTCCCCATCCTCATCCATTAAAAAAATATATATATGTCCTACAGGAAATAGTTTCTGGGGTTAGGGACCACTGGCTTAGGCATCGTGTCACCTGGTGCTGCAGTGGCTTATGGCTGGTACTGCCTAGAAGAGGAAGAGGAAATGGGCGTGAGATTGTGGATAACAGAAAGTATCAAGGGCCTGGCCCCCATGGAGCAGGTTTAATCCAGTGGAAGACCTGTATTGAGAAAGGAAAAAGAAGACATGGGCAGGGCTCAGGGGAGGGTGAGTTCTGGGGATGATGGGATAAGGGCCAACCCTGACAGAGACTGGGAAGAGGATACTTTTCGAGTAGGGCAGATGAGTGGAGTTTGGACGTGAGGCTGGGAAAATAGCTTTTCAAAAGGAATGAAACCATCCAGCTAAATTGGACCAGAATATCAGAGAGATCAAATTTTGAAAATGTTCACTCCTTTTCTGGAGGTGTTTTCTTGAGAGTTTTAAAATAAAACAGCTGTCTGGTTAGGTGTTCAGAAGTTTGCCAGGAGACCTAGACTGCCTGTGTCAGCACCTGCTCTGGCCATGTCATGCCGTGAGTAGGAGTCAGAGGGTGAAAGGCAAAGCCTGGTGCCGGCATTGGGGCCTCAGCGTCTGCCAGTGGAATGGGCCCATGTGGCATGGAGTGAAATGTGTGTTGTTCCTCCTGACCATGGAGGTGCTAAGTGATGATCTTAGCAACTATGACATCCTGAGGAGCCACAGTATGAAGCTGTTCATGATTGGCAGGAAGAAAAGTCTTGTAGCAGGACCAGCAGATGGCATAGCAATTATGTCACAGGACTCCCACGTAGTCAACCACGGTTCGAGTCTCGGATCTGGTAATTTAAAACTCACACCGCATGTGTGTTCATGCATGCCCAAGATCCCAAGAGGAGAATGTAGGAGAAGGGACTATGGTGTGGCCACCCCCCCTGCCCCAGGGGAGTGATTTCTTGCTTTATATCTCTCCAGCAAATGCACATACCCTATAGCAAAAAAATCTCTCTGAAAAAAGGGGGAAAGTCCTGTAGCAAGTGAAAAAAGATGCCAGTCTCACAAACCCCCCACGTTTTTTGTGTATTAGGTTGTCAGGAGAGTCATGACACAGTTTTGAAAGAAAAATACATCATGACTTCCTCAACAACCCGATAGTATCCTGCTCTTCAAAGATATACATGCCTGCCGTAGTATCTTTTTTTCTTTTAATCTTTCCTTGGTATCTACAGCCACTATTCATCCTAATTTCTTCAATATGAAAGAGAGAGAAGCCGATCATGAATTTTCTTATTCTTTTTCTTTTCTTTTAATTGCCAGAAGGAGGGTGATCTTGTCAGAGAGAGAGAGAGAGAGAAAGTACCCATGAATGGGGCCTGGTCACCCCACAACTCCTCTATTTCTTCAACTTGTCAGGATTTGGGGTGGTATACTCATACACCTGGAAGTTTATTAAGCTGCCAGGGAGGGGGCTGGGATTCAGTCTGTGGTTGGCCATATGCAGTCTGGCTCCCTTTAACCACTGGGCCACAGGACTAGACTGGATAATTTTTCTGGAGATACGTAGATGCATATAAAATCCCTCTACATGTTTTCCAGAGCTTTACCCCAGCACACTCAGTTCATGGCTTCAGTCCTAGGCTAAAAATCAGGGAAACCTGAATGTCAGCCAGAAGACCTCAGAACCACCTGGAATGACCCTAAAGCCATCCACACACCTACTGAACTCCTCTCATTCCCGTCTTTCCAATACCGTAGACTAAATCCACACAGACAGAACAGGTTGACACCAAGGAATGAAGCAGTAACTCACAAAGCAGGGTGGATTGTTTCCATCATGGCCTCAGGTTGGCCCAATTTGTAGCTCATTAATAAATGCTGGCTCTTGGAACTCATTGACTATAACCTTCCATTTACTAAAGTATCACCTCACTGTAGGTGTTGGGTTGCTAATTAACAGTGAACTCTTGTACCTCACCTGACAGAGAACAATGCCCAAGAAGAGTGAGAACTGCATTTTCTCCTTCCAGGTAGAAGGTCTTTAATCTTACACCGCTCAGGGGTCTTGAATTGTCTTTAGCAGAGCCTGCAGTTCCATGAAACCTTTGGCTTTCAACCTTGTAGTTCATCTTTACAAAAATGTTTTGTTTACTTTTCTAGCAGTGAAAACATGAAATAAAGCAAAAGGTGAAAGAATACTATGTCTGGAAGGGAGGGTATCAGGATGATCAGCAAGAATTAAAAAGTCACTTGGAGCAAATTAACTGAGGAGCAGATGGTGCGGGCTTTAGGAAGTTTGAGACACTTCATACTTATGCACACACTGCAGAACAGTTATAAATGGAGGTTCTTTTCTGTATTTGTTTCAATGGAATCAAAACTATAGAATTTAGGAGAACAACAACAACAAAAAATACCTTTTCTTTCCTCCTAATCCCTTCCTATATATTATTTTCTTTCTCGTATAGAGGGAAAAGCCAGGGCTTGAGTTTTCTATTCATACCATGCTCCTAGAAACCAGAGAAAAAATGGCAGCATCCTTTCAATAATTGAAAGGCTGTTTCTTCATTTATAAAAAATAAAAACGAAGTGGGACCAGCAGGTGGTGTAGGCATTAGAGTACTAGATTCTCACATAGCTGCCTTTATGGTTTGAGTCCTGGACCCATCAGTTTGAAAATCATGCTAGACACATGCCTAAAATCCCAAGAGGAGATTGAAGGAGAAGGGATTGTGATGTGGCCATCCCCCTTGGAGGGTGGTTTCTCACTTTCCTTTCTCTGTCTCTCACAGGCAAGCACACAAGTCCGGTAGTAAAAACCTAAAAAGAAAAACAAGTAAGTCTTAAAGGTATCTTCTCTCAGGTATCTCTGAGTTAGGAAGGTAAAAATCAATGCATATATGTTTAAACTGCTTCAGAAATGTTAATAATAAAGCATAGCTTTATACAAACCATACATTTAAAAAAGAGTCTTCCCATCTTGGGAAGTAATTTTATCAATATGCTTTTGATCATAATAAAATGTAGAATATTTAAACACTGGCTACTATACATGTAAACTATTTAATTTAGGGACTGGCAGATGGCGTGGTGATTAAGGCTGTGGACACCCACATGGCCGACAACGGTTTGAATCCTAGACCTGGAGACTTTCTTTCTCACATTCTCCCTCTCTCTCTAGCTCTGATCAAATTAATAACAATAATAATAATAAATTTAAATTTAAAATAATTTTTAAAATATTTAATTTGAAAGAAAAAAGTAAAAATTACAGAAAAGCATACAATAATCATGGAAAAACTTGGCATTTTGACCACTTTCTCACAGGTTAGGTAGATCTGTATTGTTCATGAGTATTGTATGCAAGGGTCACAGGGTGGGGGGGAACTTTTGTGTTTAAGATCAGGGTTTAAATTTAACCTCTCTAAATACAGAATCAGACAAAGAACAAAGACAGTTTTCACACGCTCTTTATGTCTTAAACAAATTGGAAGATCACAACTACTTTTTACTTCTTTAATTAACTGTACCAAGATTTAAAAAACACACTGTGTTCTCCTAACCTCCCACTCTTGCTGAATGACCTAATTGGAAAACCAGCACAGAGTTCATCTTGGTTGATTGTTTTTCATTTGACTTGCATCATTGTCTTGTCCCAGTCCAACCAGGTTCAGCAATTTGATATTGTTTGAATTACATAAGTACTAATTGTTTTGCTTTTTCACTATTCAATATAAACTGAACTCACATTCAAAACAGTGTGGGAATGAGACTATTAGTCGCCATTAGCTGTGAATCTCATATAAAAATCACTCTGACAAAGGAAGTGATTGCTGGAGAAATTGCTCTAGAATGGCATTACTAAATGATCCTAGATCAAAAATTTCTTCAAATAATTTTCCTTTTCATTTTTTTAAAGTTTCATTTATTTCTTTGAGGAATGCAAGAGATTGAGAGGCAGCAAGAGATAGAGAGAAATAAGCACCCCCAATAGGGTCACACATTACACTACCCTCTCCCCAACACACACACACACACACACACACACATACACACAGAGAGACAAGCCTTCCCAGTAGCCAGGATCATATCATAGGTGCCTGGTGTGTACAGGTGGACCAGGGAACCAAACCTGTGACCTTCCATATGGATCTGACATTGCATCAGCAGCACATTACCAGTGCATTTCTATACAAACCCTCCATTTTCTCCATTTTTTTTTAAGTTGAATGTATTTTTTTCTTTTTTTGGACTTTTTTTTTTTTTTTTTTTGAGAGCTTTTTGCTATAGGGCATGTGTGCTCGCCAGAAAGACAGAGAGAGAACAAAGAAATAGAAAGCGAGAAATCACCCCCTAGGGGGGATAGCCATGCCACAATCCCTTCTCCTCCATTCTCCTCTCGGGATCTTGGGTACGCACACACATGTGCCTGGTGTGAGTTTAAGCCACCAGGTCCAGGACTCAAACCATGGTTGGCTACATGGGAGTCCAGCGACATAGCCATTATGCTAACTGCTGGTCCCTAGGATTTTTTTTTTTTTTTTGAAGAGCTTCCATTGCTATAATTGGCAATACTTAAAATTCAGATATTTATGTTGCATCTTTGAAATATTAAAATAGTTGCCTTGTGCCTGATTTATCGAGCACCTCACAGAATAGAGCTGTAATAGTGATCACATGATCACATCTCATGGGAACATAAAAAAACAGGTTTAGAACTTACAGAATCAAACCACGAGCTGGTGCAGAGAAGACAGAGGAAGAGGCAAGGTGCCAGCAGGCTGGAGATGATTTGGTACAAGGCAGTGGGTCTGTAAAGGGAAGAACCCGCCTCTTCCCACTGTACAGATCAGGCAGACACTGGGCACATGCTCAGTCTGGCAGCCTCTGTTGAGTGCTGGGCACCAGGCGAGTGCCTCAGTCCATCCAAGTGATGAAAAGACACTAGGATCCCATGTACATGCCAACTTCATTCTCAGCAATGTTTTTATTTTTATTTTTGCTATCTATCTATCTATTTATTTGCTATAGGACACATGCATTTGCCAGAGAGAGACAGAGAAAGAGAGACAAAGTGAGAAATCACTACCCGGAGGAGATGACCACGCTATAATTCCTTCTCCTCCATTGTCCTTTTGGGATTTTGGACGTGCACACATGTGCCCAGTGTGTTTTTCAAGCCTATTCAGCCCTGTGGGATCCAGTCCCTTAACCTCCTGCTAAGCCTTATAGATACATTCTTTAAAATCATCAACTGTATCTTGGAAATTGCCTGTAAAGCAGAATAATCATATTGAGCTGTAGAAATTAACTTTGCTTTTTTTTTATTTTTTTTTTTCAGTGAAGCAGTACAAATTGTGCAAAAACCAAATGAAACCAGAAAAGATCCCTTTTGATAAAGTTTCTTGTTGAGTGAACTCAGCTTGCTAGGCAGAAAATTGGAGTTTTCAGATACTGGTAGCTATATTCTCTATCAGAATGAGTAATTTGTAATTTGTTGTAGTGACCCACATGAAGAGATGGGAGGAAAAAAAAATTTTAGGAGGAAAAATTAACTTCTATTGAGTCATTAACACATACTCTATAAAACAAACCAAAAAACTATTTCATGTTTAAAATCACCTGAAAAATTGAGCAAGTATGTTTTTTATCTTAAGAGAGCACTTTAGAAATGTAAACTTAAAAGTATGTTTCGTCATTCATGTGGGAAAACAGACTAGGTTTACGTTTTGTGTTTATCCTAACCTACTATTACATAAATGCTAATTGTGCTTTTCTTTTTTTTTTTTTTAACTCTCCAATAGGACCTAAGATTAGATTTTAAGAAAGATTAGTAATTAAAAGAATATTAAGAGTTATTAGTCAGCGTCATTGTTTTTAAAAAAATAGATTAAAATACAGAAATACCATTATTAGATGGGTTTAAGTACAAAATTCCTTCTCTACATTTTTAAGATTAAGTATACTGTTAACATATCTGATTAGACTGTATTTGAAGATCCTCTGTTGCAAACTTGACTACAAGAAGAATGTGATTCTGGTGGATGTGGAAACTTAAAAGAATTTTATTTTTAGAGATCTGCCCAGGTAGCTAAAGAAGCTAGATCCCATGTGGCTGACATGATGGTTCGAGACCTGGACCTGGTGGCTTGAAAATCACAGTGTGTGTAGCATTTGTGTATGCATGTATACCCCTCTCCCAAATCCCACCAGGATGGAGCAATGGAGAAGGGAATGCAGCACACCATGCCCGAGGGGGGGTGCTTCCTTCTTCTCCCCCGTCTCTCTGGAGAGTACATATGCCTTTTTAGAAAAGGTTTTTGTTTTACATTCTTAACTCTACATTTTTTACATAGGCTGAGATGAGTAAAAGATTTTAGTTGAAATATTTTACACTTTGTAAATAATGTTTCCTTTAGTAATTACATTATGACTTCATTCTGCTGAATATTCTAGATGATTTGTATTTCTTTTCATTTTGGAAAAAATAATTACACAAAGAAATGTCATTATACAAAGGGCTGTATTGCAGATAATTTTTTTTAAAGAGGTTTTTTTTGTTTCTTTCTTTCTTTGTTTGTTTGTTTTTTGGCTATAGTATACACACGCTCACCAGAGACAGAGAGAAAGTGAAAAATCACCCCACCCCACCCCCTGGTGGAGGGTGGCTATACCACAATCCCTTCTCCATTCTCTCAGGATTTGGGGCATGTACCTGGCATGATTTTTTTTCCCCCAAATAAGTCTTCCTTTTTTTCTTCCTTTCTCTCTCTCTCTATCAATCTATCAGTCACTTCCTTTCTCTCTCTCTCTATCAATCTATCAATCAGTCTATCTATCTGTCTGTCTGTCTATCTATCTATCTAAATATAAAACCAGAGAGGGACGGAGAATGACAGAAAGTGAGAAAGCAAACCGCCAGGTCTGGGATTTGAAATGCGATCGAACATGTGGGAGTCCAGCACCCTTAACCACCATGCCACCTGCCAGTCCCCAGCCAGCATGAATTTTAAGCCACTGGGTCCAGAACTCAAACCACAGTCAACTGTGAAAATCCAGTGACCTAAGCCATCTGTTGGTCTGTTTTATTTTCCTTTTTAAAAGAAATTACCTCATGTGGACTCATGGGAAGGGCCTCTGCTTCCTTTCAGATCATTTGATCAACGACACCAACCATTTTCCTACACTTTGATTTCTAGAACATATTATATGTACCTGCTCATTCTTATTGAGTGGCTAATTAAGAAATCAAGGTGGGGGGCAGCCCAGTTGCCTAGTGGGTAAGGCAGATACCACATGGCCAACTGCATTTCAAATCCTGGCCCCAGCAATTTGAAAACCACATGGGGCATGTGTATACCCAGAATCCCAGCCGGAGAGAGAAAAGGAGAAGAGCTTGCAGCATCGGGAGGTGCTTTCCCCATCTTGGTCTCACTCTGGCAAGTGCACACTCCTTCTAGCATTTTTTTTTTCCCTGTAGGATGCATCCACTTGAAGTATAGAGACAGAGAGGAAACGTGGGAAATCACCTCCTCCCCCTAGGGAGATGACCACACCACAGTCCGTTCTCCTCCATTCTCTTCTGAGGATTTTGAGCATGCATGCATATGTGCCTAGCATGTTTCTCAAGCTTGACCCAGTCCAGGACTAAACTACAGAGTTGACCACATGGGCTCCAGCATCCTATCCAGCACGCCACCTGCTGACCCACCTCTGGCAATGTTTTTTAAAAATTGTAAAAAAAAAAAACATAGCAAAGAAAAGATAAATCAACAGGAAATTCATCCCAGGTAGCAATCCATTTACATTACATTGGATAAATCATAGGATAAATATTCTTCCTACTGCTTAAGATTCTATTAAGATCATATAGTAATTCTGTGTTATGTGAAGTAGATCATAATTCCATTTCCTCATACAGTGTTTCCACTGAAGATAGTATTTCCACATCCAGTTGATTAAAGCCTAATACTTAAGGCATTTTGTTTGGCATAAACTTTTCTTTCATCCAAATTAAAATCGAGACTAGACGTTATTATCTCACTTTCCAGACTCAGTTTAGATGTACTGTGTTATAATCACAACCTCAGGAGGCCATGTTCAAATTCTAGTGTCACACTTGTAGTATTCATCACAGTTAATATTTATTAAGTGCTGCTGTGAGTCGGTCTCCAAGAGGAACGGTCTGTAGTTCAATTTTTGTACAAGTTCTGGAGTTAAAGCAGCATCTCAATTATTGATGAGGAAATTACATAGAAGAATTAAGAAAACTCGTCAGTCATACAGTCAAGGACAGAGCTAGGAATTGCATGCGGATCCGAGTCTAAATTCTCTCTTGTTTTACTTCACTGTGTTACAGTATTGACCCCAGAACCTTGGCTTGTGACACCTGGCCTCTCCCTATTCCCTAACTGTAAGATTAAGATCATGCAAGACCTAGCTTATAATGGCACTTTCCGATTTTTGATAATGTGTGCCAAGTACTGGGCTCATTGTAGACATTAAATAAATGATAGCTATTCACAGTGCTTTTATTATTTGTCAGACTGGACATATACCACCTAATATGCAAAGCTCTCTAAGTGATTATTTGATGAAATGGTTTATACAGTGTCAGGGGAACAGTAATTTTGTATGTCAGATTCCAAAACCCCCCACACCCCATGTACTAAATATAAAATATCTATTTGAAACCAATGAGGGGCTGTTGAAATCCTGGTGAGAGAGGAAGAAAAAAAAAAAACACATTAAAATTGGATGCAGGCTTAGGGCAAGCAGCTTTTCCAATTGTTCCAGCAGCTCTGTTTCATTATCGAATAGGGTGATGGATGACATTAAAAGCTATCATACTATTTTGTAGAAGGGATTCACTGCATGATATTAAGTGTGGGCAGGGATCAAAAGTCCTAAACTGTAATTTTTCTAAAAGGGGTAATTTAAAATTTGACTTGAAACAACACTTTACCAAAATTCTGCCCACCTAGACCTACTATGGCAGTCTCCTTTTAAAAACTTTTAGAAGAAAGAGCAGAAAATGCAATAATTAATTAAAATTTTCAACAGTTCCTCTCCTTTCAAGACCAGGTCTTCAGTAACCAGACTACATTAGAAGCCTTCAGTAGTATAAGTTAAGACCTGGTGGGCTTGCTTTTGGGAAGATGTACACACTGACGCTCAGCTCCATTTCTTTAGGTGCAATAAAGGTACCAGCTTGCGTCTGTATGTATGTTAATGCCAACAGACACCTGCACTTATGTGCTGAGGCAAGATCACACAGCTAAGAAATAGCAAGGTTTAAATTCATACCTGAATCTGACTTCAAAGCGATGACTGTACCTCTGACAAAGTAGCTAAGACTTGGAATGTAACATCCTAGAGAAAAGCGGGGGACGGGAGTACCTCTTGGATAAAAATTTTAAACTGCAGTTGATTTGCATTGTCCAAAAACATTTTTTTTAAAA
>NW_006159560.1:886985-899212 GCF_000334495.1 Tupaia belangeri chinensis
AAAACTTCGAGTAATTTTCCCTGAACATACCTGGGATGCATTGTCTTCTTATCCCCAAATCTAGAGCTGACTCTTTAGAAGCCAGTAGGTAAACTAAGATGAACTTTTGTGTCAATGGCTTTAAAACCAGCAGTGTCTATAAGTGTCTCAGAATAGATGAGGCACCACCTGTCAGGTGGAAGAGTTGTCAGGAGTTAATAGTCTTTACCACCGATGCACAGACTGACCCCATAGGAACATATCAGCCAGAATTTACTATGATATAAACTCACTCTCTCTCATAAACGATTGTGTGTGTCTCACATCAACCTTTCTTAGTAACTGTACGTAGTGCCCCTTGTAAATGATCTAACCACAGGAAACTTTTCAGTACAGAAATTATGGCCATAATCACACAGCACTTTTCTTCAATAAAGTGGTTCTGAAGTCATCGTTGGCACGACGTTGAAATCAACAGATGATTTGCTAAGAGTTCCAAATGTTGTATAGTATCTTAAGCAATTGAAATGGCTTCAGGTTTTCGATCTGTGACTATGTCGTTATGTATGTATTTTTTGACAGCTGGGGAGAAGGGAGGTAGGAGAGGGCTTCATAAACTTCATGGAAAAGTCGAATTAAAATGTGAGTTGATCTTGATGCAAAAAATAAAATGAAATCCATGCATGATTTGTCATAATGTGCATTTTCCCTAAACATTTTTAAAGAACTAGTTTTTATTAATATTATTTTAAAATGTGACCAGAGGAATATATAAAGGGACAAAGAGTGGGAAAGTGAGAAAGCAAGTCACCAGATCCAGGACCTGAACCATGGTCAGCCATGTGGGAGTCCAGTGCCTCAACCACCACACCACCTGCTGGTCCCTCCATAAACTTTCTGAAGACACTCCCCCACCACCTTCATAGTCATGAATTCTGAACTCTTCAAGTAGAATTCATCAAAAGGAAGCCTGTAAAGTAGAAACCTGTATTTGTTTAAATGAAAATTATATACAAGTCTTCAAGTGGTACCTCCTCCACATATTTTAGGACATTGGGAAAGTCATGACATATTTTTCTATGCAAAAATGTGGCATGACATTCCCAGTGACCCAATATAGAAGGAGGTGCCATGGAGTCCTTTGAATCCAGGGAAGCAAGTCTGGTCTCACAGAGAACTCAGAAATCTTATCGAGTAGATACTGGAAATACTTTAAAAATGCAAATCTTTATCTAAAATAAATTGAAGAAGCAGAGAGTAGAATGGGGGTTACCAGAGTCTTGGGGGGGTGGGATGGAGAGATGATGGTCAGTGCATACAAAGCCTCAGTTAGATCTGAGATATTGAGTCATTGGAGAAATTGTGACACATTTTTGCATAGAAAGATAGGTTAGGATTTTTTTCTGACAACCTGTGTCCTTTTTTTCTTTGAGATATATTCCACAATGTAGTGAATATAGTAAAAATAATATAGGATATAGTTTTAAATTTGCTAAGCGAATTTCAAATGTCCTCATCACAAAAAATGATAAGTTTTTGAGATGTTGGCTATATTAATATATTAATTAGTTTAATTTAATATGCTATATTATATTCATGAATCATAACATCACTTTGTACTCATAAATGTATACAGTTTCTATTTGTCAACTTACAATTTTAAAATCTTTTTTAAAAAAATGAAAAGCCACAAAAAAGAAAATAACAACTCCTGGAGGAAGTTATATAAAATAAAATTAACTTTAAGTTGTTTTCTGTAATACTAACTAGCATATTAGTAGTATTTGAGGAGATTTTATTTATCATGGGACTATCTATCCCCAAATTAAAGAAATGCCTTTATAGCCTACTACTTATTTTATTCAAATAAAAAGTAATCTGGAAAGGCTAGCAGGAGACTTGTGGTTACGGTTAGACTCCCACATGGCTGACCATAGTTCAAGTCCTGAACCCAGTGGCTTGAAAATCATACTGGATATATGTGTGTGCGTGCCCAAAATCCCAGGAGGAGAATGGAGGAGAAGGGATTACTGCATGGACATCCCTTCTGGTGAGTGATTTCTCACTTTCCCCTTCTCTAAAACTCTCTCTCTCTCTCTCTCTCTCTCTCTCTCTCTCTCTCCCTCTCTTTTTCCCTGGCAAGTGCTCTTACCCTGTGGCAAAAACTTAAAAAAAAAAAAAAAATCTAGAAGTATAAAGAAATCCTGCTGCCTAAATTGATTGAAAACCTTCTTGTAATCAACTAACATTTCTACTTTTATTTAGATTTTTTAATAGTATTTCCTTTATGACTTAAGTTAGTCTCACTGGATACACATAAAATGTTTTGAAAAATTAAATGGTCCAGGCTTTACATGACTCGTTTACTACCTAAGCTTCTTTTATTTTTTTAAAGAGTTATTTATTTATTTAATTCTATTTGTTATTTTAATTTGACCAGAGAGAGAGAGAAAAAGAAAAAAACAAAAAAGGCAAGTGAGAAAGTGAGCCAGGTCCGGGATGCAAACTGTCACCACCCTTAGCTGCCATGCCACCTGCCAGTCCCTGCAAACTGTCACCACCCTTAACTACAACGCCACCTGCCAGTCCCTTACGACCTCAGCTTCTTGTATATTAAGAACTATACTTCTTACTTTGTAATAAACTTTTAATTTATTTTTCCTAAAGAATAATCAATTTGACACTAAACCTGTTTTTTGTTAACTAGTTTTTCAATAAGTAGCCTTTTCTGTGCTTGTATAAAATATTTTCTGTGAACTTTTAGAGAAAAAGAATGAGGAAGACTGAGAAAATATCCATCCCTTAAGTGTAAACGGGAGTTATAGGAGAGTCAATTGTGTCCTAATGTTTTCTTTACTTTTCCGGTAAATTTCGGGTCACAGTAATAACATTCAAAAAAAAAAAAATCCATGTGTATGGGACTTTCACACTTGGAACTTACGACAGAGCAGAAGACGTACTTTTCAGAAGATACTTTACTTAATAGGCCCAGTTCTTATGTTTATTATATTTGATAGGTTTTCAGACAAAGATTTCTAGATCCAATAAGGATTTTTTTTTTCTCTTCTTAGAGATTTTTGTGCTATAGGCACATGTGCTTGGCAGAGAGACAGAGAGAAAGTGAGAAATCACTCCCACCCCTCAGGGCAGATGGCCACACCACAAACCCTTCTCCTTCATTCTCCTTTTGGGATTTTGAGCACACATACATATGTACCATTCTCTCTTCTCTTTCTATGAATCTGATTATTCTGAAGGCCTCAGAGAAGTGGGATGATACAGTATTTGTTCTTTTTGACTGGCTTATTTTGCCTAGTAAAACATCTTTAAAAAAAGACTTTTTTATAGACCGGCCCCATGGCCTAGAGGTTGACGGAGCCGAATCCCACATGGCTGAACCAATCCCAGCCTTCTTGGCTTGCAGAGACACCCTGGGTATGTGTGCCTGTATGCCCCAAATCCCAACAGGATGGAGAAATGGAGACAAGGGGTTGAGGCATGACCACGCTCTGTGGGGGAAGGGTGCTTTGTCCTTCTCTCCCTTTCCCTCCGCCTCTCTCTGGTCAGCACACATGTCCTCTGGCAACTAATAACTACAAAAAAGAAAAAAGATACAAAAAAAAAAAAAGATTCCAGAGATGAAAAAAACTTATGACATGATTTGCTAAAGGGATGGATGATGACCATCTGTATTTTACTAGCATCCATTTATTCACAGAATCATGAAATATTTGTTGAGGACCTACCGGGTGCCAGATGATGTTCTAACCACTGCCACCCCAGGGAATCCAGGCTAGTGGGGGAGGCAGGCAGTTTGCTGGTAAAATAAGCAACAGGTGAGGTGAAGCCAGGGAAGGGAGAAGGACAATAGCTGGAGTAACTGAGTGCTGGGGATCGGTGACGTTAGCTGGTGTGGTCTGGACATGCCCTGTTGGAGAAGGAACTCAAGATTTGGGGTCCAGCAGTTGACATAATGGCTACGTCGCTGGACTCCCATGTACTCGACTGTGGTTTGAGTCCCAGACCTGGTGGCTTAAACTCACGCCGGACACATGTGCATGTGTGCCCAAGATCCTGAGAGGAAAATGGAGGAGGAGGGATTGCAGTGTGGCCATCCCCCCCTGGGGGGTGATTTCTCGCTTTCTTTCTCTCTGTCCCTCTCTGTCTTTCTGGTGAACACATGAGCCTTATAGCAAAAACCTCTCCCCCTGCCCCCCCAAAAGAAAGATTACTAAAAAAATTAAAATAAAAATAAAAATAAAAAGATTTGAAGTCTAGAATGGAAACGAAGTATGCCCTCGGCTGCAGTCTAAAAATAAAAATAAAAAGATTTGGAGTCTAAGATGGAAACGAAGTATGCCCTCGGCTGCAGTCCAAAGGCCCTGGGGCGGGAGTGAGACCGGAGTGATGGAGGTATCAGCCATTGCCTCGGGGCCAGAGAGAGGCTAAGAGGGAGGTGAAATGAGAGTGCATTAACGTTGAGGCAGAGAGGGAGCCCAGACTCAGTCACGTAGGACCTCAAAGACCATGGTAAGATGCATGGGTTTTATTTTTTCTGAAGGCATTTGGAAGCCAGCCATGGAATGATTTCTACCCTTTCTAAGTCCCAGAGAAGCAGATGACTTCATCCAGGAATGAGTGGGGCAGAGTACGAAGAACCTGCTCTGCCAGGCACAGCGCTTAGCGGCCTTGCATGACTGTCCATTTTGTAGGGGAGGGAACTGAGGCTGGAGACCTTCTTCCCACTCACCGACTGCAGCCAGGACGAGCAGCTCCATTCCTCTGCCCCCAGTTCTCCAATCTTAACTAACGGGAGTGCACGGAGAACGTGTTTTGGAAAGCAGAACTCAAGAACAGGAAGGGTTTGCATCCTGGGACAGGGAGTTGTGGGGTTTAGATTTTAACTCCATCTCACACACACACACACACACACACACACACACACACACACCTGCCCAACCGCAATCACTGTACCATTCTCCCTGCGGTCTTGAGTTTTCTGGCAAAAGCCTGAGGAAACTAGCATCTCCAGTAGTGGAAACCTCCCCCGAATCTTCAGTAGCTGCTGCTGCCAGGAGATAATTAAAATTAAATAAATAATTCTTACCAAAAAAATAAATAAATTTTTGAAGACTCGCTTGAAAAAGAGAGCGTGAAATATCTCTAATAATTTGTACACTGGTTACATGTGAAATTGATAATATTTTGATTCAGTTGGGTTAGATAAATGATTCTCCTGAGGGCCAGCAGGTAGTGTGGAGGCTAAGGTCCCGGATCTGACATGGCCAACTCTATAGTTTGAGTCCGGGACCTGGAGCCTGGAAAGTCATGTCAGGCGTGGGTGCTTGCATGCCCAAAATCCCAAGGGGAGACTGGAGGAGAAGGGATTGCAGTGTGACCATCTCCCCTGGAGGATGAATTCTCACTTTCCCCCTCCCTCTGTCCACCTCCAGTGAGCACACATGCCCTATGGCAAAAAACTAAAAAAACAAATTTTTTTATAGCTACTAAAATTAATTATACCTCTCTACTTTTTTTAAAAAAATAATTATTTTATTTAACTTTATTTATTTATTTATTTTAATTGGACTGGAGAGGGACGGGGATGGGGGGAGAAAGAGAGAGAAAGTGAGAAAGCAAGCCACCAAGTCCGGGACTCAAACTGTAGTTAGCCATGTAGGAGTCCAGCACCCTTAACCACCATGCCACCTGCTGGCCCCTCACCTCTCTTCTTTAAATTCTTTTTTTTGGAGAGGTTTTTGCTACAGGGTGCGTGCGTTCACCAGAAAGAGAGAGACAAAGAGATAGAAAGCAAGAAATCACCCTCCAGGGGGGATGGCCATACTGCAATCCCTTCTCCTCCATTCTCCTCAGGATCTTGGGCACGCGAACACATGCACCCGGTGTGAGTTTAAGCCACCAGGGTCCAGGACTCGAACCACAGTCGACTACATGGGAGTTCAGCAACATAGCAATCATGCTAACTGCTGGTCCCTCTTCTTTAACTTCTTAATGTGGCTATTGGAAATAAAATATAGCCACATGACCTTCTCTTTCAGTCATGCTTTGCCTCCCTCTCTTACACACGCACACTCATGCACACACGCCCTCTTGCTCTGCCAGGTGTGGTGAGCAAACACCATCCTCATAAGAGGAGAAGGGAGACACCAGATCCCATCCATACAGTGTCTTCTCTGAAGTTTCTAGGGTTTGACCACTTAGAAAAAAAAAAACATGAAAATGTGTCCACAGCAACTTTGGAAGAATCCCATTTTCTCAACGGTGAAGGAGGGTCTCTCATTTTGCACCTGTTATTATCTTCATCTTCTCAAGAGGCCAAAAATCTGATGAAAAAAATGTTTGGAAACTTTGGGCCTCTTGCAGATTTTCACAGCCAGGCGCATTAGGCTGGTTAGCAGATTTTCAGAACCATGTGAGGCCAGCAGGTGGTGTGGAGGTTCAGGTGGCTGGATCCCACATAGCTGACTTTGTGGTTCGAGTCCCAGACCGTGGAGCCAGTCTGAGGCCCCGCCTTCCCTGAGCATACCGGTATGGTTAGTCGTACAGACACATCGCTCTGAATCCCCGTGCAGGGGGTTGGGGGGTGACCAGCAGCTCCCAGGAAGAACAGAGGAGTCACTCCATGTGCACGTGCCCACTGGGCTTTGCTTTTCAGGGTTCCTCAAAGTTTTCAGATCCTGCGTGAGCTTTGGAATCTGCCCACCTCCCTAGCATCGTCACTGTCCACTCACCTCAGAATTTGGTCTTCATCTGTGCTTACTTGTGAAGGTGCCAGCCCCCCCAGATCTGTCTGCCAAGCTGCCACCCACTCCCACCCCTCTCAGCCTTTGCACCCGGAGTGCCCTCTGTTTGATTATTCTTTCGTCCTCTTTTGCTTCTGCTTATTCCTCTTAGAACCTCAGTGTTCCATTTAGAAGCTTCCTTCATTCCTGTGTGTCCCATGGCCCCTGAACTTGCCCCAACATGGGTTTTACATGCTCTGTTACATACAGTTGCCTGTTTGTCTCCACCAGACTGCCAAGAGCAGGGACTCTGTCTTATTTAGTCATTGGTCCTACTAGTGATACAGTCCCTAGAGCGCTGTTGATGAATGAATGAATGAATCTGTAAACCCAGATACCACAGTCTCCTTAAGGTCATAGGTAGCTGCTGGCTGATCATTAGATGTCTTGTGTCAGATCTCAGCACAATATTTAAAAATTTAACAATGGGCGAAAAACAGAAGTTTCTTTTCTTTGGAGTCTCTGTGCGTCCCGTCATTCACCGTTTAATGATAGTCTTTTGATGCAGTTTTTATCTACTACTGTTTTTAAATTGTTCTCACGCTTTTGACAGCTTACTTCAGTTCCACTTCTGTGTTGGTGTCTCTGACCTCTCCTTTGTCTAGAAGTGAGGCCAGCAGGTGGTGTGGAGGTTCAGGTGGCTGGATCCCACATAGCTGACTTTGTGGTTCGAGTCCCAGACCGTGGAGCCAGTCTGAGGCCCCGCCTTCCCTGAGCATACCGGTATGGTTAGTCGTACAGACACATCGCTCTGAATCCCCGTGCAGGGGGTTGGGGGGTGACCAGCAGCTCCCAGGAAGAACAGAGGAGTCACTCCATGTGCACGTGCCCACTGGGCTTTGCTTTTCAGGGTTCCTCAAAGTTTTCAGATCCTGCGTGAGCTTTGGAATCTGCCCACCTCCCTAGCATCGTCACTGTCCACTCACCTCAGAATTTGGTCTTCATCTGTGCTTACTTGTGAAGGTGCCAGCCCCCCCAGATCTGTCTGCCAAGCTGCCACCCACTCCCACCCCTCTCAGCCTTTGCACCCGGAGTGCCCTCTGTTTGATTATTCTTTCGTCCTCTTTTGCTTCTGCTTATTCCTCTTAGAACCTCAGTGTTCCATTTAGAAGCTTCCTTCATTCCTGTGTGTCCCATGGCCCCTGAACTTGCCCCAACATGGGTTTTACATGCTCTGTTACATACAGTTGCCTGTTTGTCTCCACCAGACTGCCAAGAGCAGGGACTCTGTCTTATTTAGTCATTGGTCCTACTAGTGATACAGTCCCTAGAGCGCTGTTGATGAATGAATGAATGAATCTGTAAACCCAGATACCACAGTCTCCTTAAGGTCATAGGTAGCTGCTGGCTGATCATTAGATGTCTTGTGTCAGATCTCAGCACAATATTTAAAAATTTAAGAATGGGCGAAAAACAGAAGTTTCTTTTCTTTGGAGTTCAGTCTCTGTGCGTCCCATCATTCACCGTTTAATGATAGTCTTTTGATGCAGTTTTTATCTACTACTGTTTTTAAATTGTTCTCACGCTTTTGACAGCTTACTTCAGTTCCACTTCTGTGTTGGTGTCTCTGACCTCTCCTTTGTCTAGAAAAAATTTTTTTGATTGTCCGTTGTGTTAGAAATAGAGATTTGCTCAAATTTCCCACAGTCTTACAGAATGTGAGACATAACGAACTGAAGTCACGTGTGCTTACAAGATTGATCAAATGGTAAAATTCAACTGGGGAAAAGCATTGTCTTTGTTTTTTATTTATGTATTTGTTTGTTTGCTTGCTTGCTAGCTATAGGGTATGTGTGCTTGCTGAATAGAAACACACACAGAGAGAGAGAGGCAGACAAACAGAAAGAGGGAAAGAAAGTAAGCATTCCCCCATGGGAGTTGGCCAGGCCACAGTCCTTTCTCTTCAGCTCTCCTCTTGGGATTCTGGGCATGCATGCACACATGCCTGGAATGTTTTTCATCCACCTGGTCTGGGACTCAAACCATGCAATCAGCCATGTGGAATCCAGCTACCTTAACCACCACTCCACCTGCTGGCTCCAGGAATACATCATTTTGGCTTTGGGAAACAAATATCAAAGATACATTTGGATGTCATTTCCATCTGTGATTACATGGTATTTTCTGCTGAGGGCTTCTTAAGTGAGGGTGCCTAAAAATAGATACTTCTGCAAATAAGAAGTTCTAATTTTAAGTAAAAATATAAAATAACATTATAGTAATCGTAGTGATGAGTGAAGAAAAGGGAAAAGTCATACAAAAGTTTCTTATTTAGGATCCTCAGAATGTTCCTAAATTTCTCTTGTGATATCTTTTTTTTTTTCCCTTGGAGAGATTTTCACTGTAGGGCGCGTGCGCTCGCCAGACAGACAGAGAGAGACATAGAGACAGAAAGCGAGAAATCACCCCCCAGGGGGGATGGTCACACCGCAATCCCTTCTCCTCCATTCTCCTCTCGGGATCTTGGGCACGCACGCACACGCGCCCGGCGTGAGTTTTAAGCCACCGGGTCCAGGACACGAACCGCGGTCGACTACGTGGGAGTCCAGCGACATAGCCATTATGCTAACTGCTGGTTCCCTCTTGTGATATCTTATATAAAAGGAATAAACTGCCAGAACTGATATTTAAACTGGCATTATCTTAATATTGAAATGTTTAAGTGAGTGATGTTAATAGTTTTGGAAGTTCATCCAGAAATAGCTTTAGTATGTGTATTGCTTATTTCTTGAGAAAGAAATTCACATTGCTACTACATACCTATTAAAAACTATTTTAGCTTCATGCCATGTATTTTATTCTGTAATTTAATTTTTAAATGTAAATCAATTTCATTTCTGCATAAAAAGTAACCAAAAGATTCCCATTTTGTTTTTGGGCAATATCCCAACATATAATTATTGAAGTGCTACAGAATATAAATTCATTTAGTTGAACTAATGAGTTCATAAAATTGTGCCATATTTCATTATAATCTCTTTGCTAAAGTGGAAAATCCTTCTGGTTTATAAATTCCAGCTGTTTTTAATTCTTTAGTTTGATTTGGGTTTCTAATATTTGTGGACATAAGTGCTGCTAAGAATTTTAACTGTGACTTTTAGGTGTAATAAACCTTAAAGGCAATTGAAATATTGTTCAAATTCTAAGACTATCTAAATAATATAGTTTAGAGAACTTACCTCAAGTTCACTGTTTTTGGATTTCTAGTTTAAATATATACTCTGAATCTCCAAATTATTGTTGATATTTCATATTCATAATGGTGTTTGGCCATGTTTTTTTTTTCTTTATTTTATTATTTTTTTTTTGAGAGGTTTTCACTATAGGACACATGCGCTCACTGGAGAGACAGAGAGACAGAAAGTGAGAAATCACCCCCCAGGGGGGATGGCTACGCCACAATCCCTTCTCCTCCATTCTCCTCTCAGGATCTTGGGCACGCACGCACATGCACCTGGCATGAGTTTAAGCCACAGGGTCTGGAACTCGAACTGCGATCCACTGCATGGGAGTCCAGCAACATAACCATTACACCAACTGTTGGTCCTCATTTTTCTTTTTTTTCTCATTTACATTACGATTTTTCTTTGGTTTATAGATTATGTAATAGTTCATTTGAAACTTAAATTTTTTTTATTGCAAGAGGTCACATGCACTTACAAAAAAAAGCGAGAGAAAGCACCCCAAATGGGATGCGGTGCCACCCCAATCCTTTTTCTTCCATGTCTCTATCCTATTAGGGTCTTAGGCACACACATACTGTACATGCACCTGGCATAGTTTTCAAGTCCCTGGGACCAGGAGTTGAACCACGATTGGCCATGTGGGATCTGGCTCCCGTGTACAGGGTTTAACTGCTACACTATGGGGCCAGCCCTTGGCAATGATTTTTAGATTACATTCTCCAGTTAGGACTGAAAGTGTGTCTCCCCCTTCCAGCTGATGGCATGGTGGGTAAAGCAGCTGGACCCCCCTCCCCCCATGTCCGATCATGCAGTACTAGTCTCAGACCTGGCTGCTTGGAAAATAGGTCAGGCTTGTGTGGATGCATGCCCAAAATTCCTAAAGGAGGGAAAAATGGAGGAGAAGGTATTATGGCAAGATCATGCCACTTTAGGGATGCTTTTTTGCTACCCCCCCAGACCCTCTTTGGTGACTGCATACACCCTCTGAAAAAATTTCAAAAAGGAAAAAAATATGTCTTCTTTAGAATTTGATATGTGTTCAAAATTGGACAGTTTCGTGATAGTCATAATCTCATTTGATAAATTATCATCTATTTTACTGCTTTCAGTCTCATTCAAGTTTATAGTTTGGTGGTATTTGTACATCTTCAACAAGTTCACAAATAGGGAGCAGCAGATGGAGTAAGTTTACGTTGCTGGACTCCCACATAGTTGATGGTGGTTCCAATCACAAACTAGCTCTTAACGAAAACTCATGCCGGGTGCATGTGCGTGCATGTGTGCATGCGTGCCCAAAATCCTGAGAAGAGAGTTTATCATTTTTTTTCTTTTTGGAGAGGTTTTTGCTATAGGGCACATGTGCTCGCCGGAAAGACAGAGAGAGACGGAGAGGCAGAAAGCGAGAAATCACCCCTGACGGGGGGATGGCCACGTCACGATCCCTTCTCCTCTCGGGATCCTGGGCACACATGCACCCAGCGTGAGATTAAGCCACTAGGTCTGGGACTCAAACTGTGATCAACTACATGGGAGTCTAGCAACATAGCCATGATGCCATCTGCTGGCCCCTAAACTTATAATTTCCTGTTTTTCCTTGAACTTTTTGAAGTCTCCTGATGTGTTTATGACGTAAAAGTGAACATTATCAGAGCTCAAGGGATGAGATTATGAGAGATTTCTTTTACCTCCTTCCTTACTGAAGGGTAAGGCTTTCAAAGTAGGAGTTTGAGAATAACTACTGAAGAATTCATATAACCCCTAAAGAACTGGGAATTGCAGCTAACTAAATCCCATTCACTGAAATGGTTTTGTATTGCTCGGCTCTTCCTAGAGGGATCAATGTCCCAGTTTGCCTGGGATAGTTTTGGTTCACACCTGTTGCTCTGGTATAATTTTTAATAATATCTCTTTTCACACTTGAAAGTATTTGGATAGTAGAGCCTATGGTTACCCTATTTATGAAGTATTACTAATTATGATTGTTAGTGGACAGCTGTATACACTTCCCCAAAAGCATTTTGTTTTTAAATACTCAAAATAATGAAATATGAGCATTACCTCTGATATTAAATTTGTGTATACTTTATTTATGGTATGCCTAAACTTTTGAACCAAAGTTTGCTGAGCTTTTCTTTTTTTTTCTTTTTTTTTTTTTTTTTTGGAGAGATTTTCACTGTAGGGTGCGTGCGCTCGCCAGACAGACAGAGAGAGACATAGAGACAGAAAGCGAGAAATCACCCCCCCAGGGGGGATGGTCACG
>NW_006159560.1:899226-915932 GCF_000334495.1 Tupaia belangeri chinensis
AGCCCCCGGGTCCGGGACATGAACCGCGATCGACTACGTGGGAGTCCAGCGACATAGCCATTACGCTAACTGCTGGTTCCCCTGAGCTTTTCTTTTTTAATGTAAGGAATATCAATTGCTAGTTACATATTTTAGTTGTTATATATTAATGGTATCTGACCAACATGAATTATTCTAATGGTACTTTTCACCTGTATTCTAGGCCCATAGAAGTCCATTAGAAAATTGACTTTTCTTGGGACCAGCAGTTAGCGTAATGGCTATGTCACTGAACTCCCATATAGTCGACGGCAGTTCGAGTCCCAGACCCGGTGGCTTAAACTCACGCCGGGCGCTTGTGTGTGCATACCCAAGATCCCAAGAGGAGAATGGAGGAGAAAGAGATTGCAGTGTGGCCATCCCCCCTAGGGGGTCTCTCTGTCTCTCTCTGTCTTTCTGGCAAGCGCACACGCCCTATAGCAAAAACCTGTCAAAAAAAAAATGGACTTTTCTTTATTCAATCAAGGTTGATAATGAAAACATAAGTGCTGATTTCTGGTGCTGACACTCAGCAGTGTACAGGTTGAGCATCACTGATTTAAAAATCTAAAATTCAAAGTGCCCTAAAATCTGAAACTGCTTGAGCACTGACCACAGGTGGCAAATAAAAAGAATATATTGTATAGGGCCAACCAGTGGCGTGGCGATTGGGCGGCTGGATCTCACATGGCTGACTACATAGTTTGAGTCTAGGGCCCAGTGCTTGAAAAATCAACTGGGCACGTGTGCATGTGTGTGTGTGTGTGTATGTGAGTGACCAATATCTCAAGAGAAGAATGGACGAAAAGGGATTGTGACCTGGCATCCTTTTTGGGGGGAGGGGGCTTTCTTACTCCACCCCCCCAACCCCATCTCCAACAAGCACACACACCTTAGAGCAAAAATATAAAATTAAATTGATTAAAATGAAGATAAATAAATTTTTAAAATGGCATAAAATTACATTTAGAGTATGTGTATAAGGTATCTATAAAGCATAAATGAATTTCGTGTGTAGACTTGGGGCCCATCCCCGAGATATGGCATTGCATATATGCAGATATTCTAGAATCCACCAAACAAAAGCTAAAGTCTAACACTTCTGGTCCTAAGTGTTTGGGGTAAGGGAACTCAGCCTGTATATAGAAACAAGTATCAGAAGCCATTGCAAGTTGGGCAGTGATTAACTCAGCTCTAAAGCCTGGGTGGAAATGATAGTGGAACAGGAACAAAATCAGTTTACTTGAAAAAGCCAGTCCAGTTCAGGCCTATGTTAGCGCAGTCCTTGTTTTTGTTTCTGATTTGTTTGTTTGTTTGTTTGTGTTTGTTTTTGTTTTTCCCTTTCTATTTCCTGAGAAATGGAAAGGTAAATCACAATTCCACTGTGACCAAGGGGACCTGGACTCAGGTTGGCCACCTCCCTGGCGCCATCTTGGTCTAGACTTGGGCACATGGGTTGATTCCAAGCTGATGTTTGCCCATTGCTATAGGAGTGAGGCTCTGCCAGGGGACAAGTTCTTTGGCAAACGGGGAAAGCGTGTAGTTCTTCATAACTTGGTAGGGAAGAAATATGTCAGTAAAGATGAAAAGAAGATGGAATCAGCAGATGGTGTAATTGTTATGTTGCTAGACTCCCACATAGTCGACCATGGTTCAATTCCCAGACACTACAGCTTAAAACTCACACTGGTTGCATGTGCATGTGTGCCCAGGATCCCAAGAGAAGAATAGAGGAGAAGGGATTGTGGTGTGGCCATCCTCCTTGGAGGGTCATTTCTCACTTTCTGTCTCTGTCTCTGCAGAGAGTACACACATCCTGTAGGAGAAAAAAAAAAAAGATGAGAAAAAGAAAGATAGCTTTAGTTGCAAAATCTGATAAAGACTGGTTTGACTTCTCTGACAACTCAATATTTCAAGGAAGGAAAGCAGGCATGGTTGACCTGGTGTGGTGACCATTGTTTAAATGGAACCTTATTTCATAACAACAGAAAAATATAAAATTCTCCCCCACCCCATTCCCAAAACAACAGAAAAATTCTCCCGATTTAAAATTAAGTCATTGTTGGGAACCAGCAGTTAGCGTAATGGCTATGTGGCTGAACTCCCACGTAGTCGACCGCGGTTCACGTCCCAGACCCGGTAGCTTAAAACTCATGCCGGGCACATGTGTGTGCGTGCCCAAGATCCCGAGAGGAGAATGGAGGAAAAGGGATTGCGGTGTGACCATCCCCCCTGGGGGGTGATTTCTCGCTTTCTGTCTCTATGTCTCTCTCTGTCTGTCTGGCGAGCGCACGCGCCCTATAGTGAAAACCTCTCCAAAAAGAAATTAAGTCATTGTTCTGATGGTTCTTCTAATGTATAAACTTACTAAAAAGCAATGAACTGTACACTTAACAGTAGTCGAATTGTATGCATATAAATTATACCTTGATGAAGCAGAAAAAATAAGAGATTTCAGAGTGGTTGTGTTATATGTTTAAACTTTTTAAAAGTCTACTGAACCATTCTACTTTTAATTCCTGTATTTTAAAAAATTGTCTTTTAAACAATGTATAAAACACACAATTTAGGTAAATTTGCGTCATGAACCCTCATGTCTCCATTAACTGGCTTCTCCAGTTCTCAGTCTATCTCATTTTCTGCCTCACTGGATTATCGTAAAGCATGTCTGAGGCATTCACAAAGTCTTCAATACGTATCTTTAAGAGACAGGACTCTTTTTTAAAAAAATAGCAAAATAGAATTGTCACTTAAAATTTTTAAAACACTGTTATTGTGAAAAGAATAATCAGTGAAAATTCCTTAGTATCATCCCATGAATATTTTTTTACAATGCTTTCTTCAAATCAAGAACCAGACAAGCCCTACAAATCTTAATGTCCAAAATAGCATTTAATTAGGATCTTGGCGGGTAGGAGTTATAATTTTAAATAGGACTTAAAATTACCAAAGCTCTGGCAAACGTTTCCATGCTATCATATAAAATAGCAGATACAGTTCAGTGCATATACCCTATGAAAATATTCATGTTAGCAGATCTTTCTCTTTTAAGTTTTTGTTTGTTTGTTTTTACCATAGGGCACATGTACTCACTGGAGAGAGAGAATGAGAGGGAAAAGGAGAACGCAAGCCCCAGAGGGGATGCCCATGCTACAATCCATTCTCTTCCATTCTTCTTCTGGGATTTTGGGCACACACACACACAGGTGTCCAGTGTAATTTTAAATCTTCCAGGTATGGGATTCGAACCATGGTTGACCATAGAGGAGTCCAGCTCCTTAATCATCATGCCACTTGCTGTCCCCCTGTCATTTACGTTTTAAATGTATTGATTACATGTTACTTTCCTAAAATCTAGCATGGAGAAACTGAATATATTAGTCCAACGTATAATATTCAGTAAGTAAAGTACTTTGTGTTAGGACTCTTGACTGTATGTGACCGAAATCAATCTTGTATGTGAAAATTGCTTTTAGAACCTAGCTTATGGGAACCCCATGGTTAATTTGTCATGAAAATTGAAATACTCACCAAGGGATGAAAATTACCTTCATGAGGGCCAGCAGGTGATATGGTGGTTACAGTTATGGACTCCCACATGACTGATACTGGTTCAAATGTCAACCCCAGCAGCTTAAAAATCATACCTGGCATGCACACGCCCAAAATCCTGAGAGGAGAATGAAGGCGAAGGGATTGTGGTATGGCCATCCCCCTTGTAGGGGATGATTTCTCACTTTCCCTCTCTCTGTCTCTCCCAAGTGAGCACACATGAAAAAGAACCTAAAAAAGAAAAGAAGAGAAAAGAAAAGAAAGAGACAAATACGGTGAGAAGGATCTGAAACATCCTTTTAATGGTACTAAGGATAAAAAGCAGTCCTGTTAAGTCATGTGACCACCATGCACATTTTAGAATTCACTTTGAGTTTATATCACAAGAACTTTTTTTAGTAATCAACATTTAAATTTGGAAAATGTCCCTACCATCTCTTTCTCATTCTTTAGTGCCAAAATAGGAAAAGTGATACTAGAAAACCACATAGTCTATTGAATTTAGACTAAGACTTAAAGCATAATTATATTCTCCCATTCTTCACATGGAATTTTAACTCATACTCACTTTTTTTTCATCCCACTGCATGGTTATAACTGGCTATTCAAGCTTAAATGAAATACAGGAAAAATTAATGGGATATTCTATCATTTAGGATGTTTTAGCTGTAATTATTTCTTTTTAATCTAACATAAATGGGCCAACAGGGGTCAATGAGGTTAAGGTGCTGAGTCCTACATGGCTGTCTGCATGGTTTGAGTACTGGACTCTGTCTTGAAAATCACACCGGGCTCTGGGCTGGCAGGTGGCATGGTGGTTAGGGACACTAGACTCCCACATGGCTGACTGCAGTTTGAGTCCTGGACCTGGCGGCTTCCTTTCTCACTTTACATCTCGCTCTTGCTCTGTCCCTCTCTGGTCAAATTAAAAATAAACAAACAAATAAATAAATAAATAAATGAACAAATAAATAAAATAATTATTAAAAAAGAAAAAGAAAATTGCACTGGGCTCATGTGAATGCATGACCAAATTTCCAAAGGAGATTGGAGGATAACTATTCCCCCAGGGAGTGATTTCTCTCTCTCCCTCTCTCTTTCTCTCTCTCTCTCTCTCATGCATACACTCTACAAAAAAAATCCAAGTGAAACAGATTTCAACAATAATTACTGACAGAACGGTAACTATTGACTCTCGTCATTGTAAATCCAGAGGGAAGGCAGGAATCAGGATTGGCCCTTACAGAACAGCCATAACAGGACTCAGGTTCTTTTCATCACTGTTCTCCCCCTAAGTGCTCGTTTTACCCTTAGGCTGTCTTCCAGTACTGGAACTAAGGCTCTTCTCTTTTATGTATAGAAAGAGAATTCTATTATTAAAAAGTTCCTAGTAAGAGACCTTTGTTTCCCAGAAGTCCTCAGCAGTCCTTTGACCTTACGTAGAGTGTCTGGCCCATTAGTGAGCAGCCATTGAAAAGGGGATCGGCATTACCCAGAGCAGTTAGATCTCCCCGGGACTGAGATCAGACATAGGGCCCTTCGTGTGCTTAAGCTGTGTGGAAAGGGGTGGGATGTGGACCAGTGTAGAGTCCTTTTGAGAAGAGAGAGGGAGGATGTGTTATCATTTAATATAATAACACCTTCTGCAGTGTCTCTTTAATTTCAAGCAACTTATGAAAAAGTATGTGTCTCACTATTTAAATTTGGCATCTTTGACCAGAGGTCCCCCTGGTGACTTCCATTGTAGTGTCTTTTTCTTTTCTACAGGGAGATCTGGGTATCAGAGGGTTATTGGGCACCATCCTGGCAAGGATCTATGGGCTGAGAATGTCTCAGAGTTGCCTGAGCCCCTGGGACAGAAAGCCACAGCCCAGATAGTCAGCCTTTCTTTCTTTCTCTCTTTCTCTCTTTCTTTCTTTCTTTTTTCCAGAGAGCACATGCACTCACTAAGAGAGAGAGAGACAGACAGACAGACAGACAGACAGTGAAAGGGAAAGATAAATCACCCCTCCAGGGGAATGGCCACCCTGCAATCCCTTCCCCTCCATTCTCCTCCTAAAATCTTAAGTACGCACGCATATGGCATAATTTTAAAGCCACTGAATCCAGGATTTGAACCACAGCCAGCCATGTGGGAATCCAGTGACGTAACCACTACTCCATCTGCTGCCCCAGCATTTGTTTCTTTAAAGTCAGGGTCTAGTACCTTTTCCAGACCCAGAATGGGCCACGTACATGGCCTTGTAATCTCATTGTGTTGGTTGACTTTGAGCAAAAAGCTCCAAGATGACTTCTTAGCCTGTGCTTGTCTCTTGGCTCAGCAGCCTTCCTGGAGCCTGAACAAAACATTTCTCTCATCCCAACTCTTCATTGAGACCCATGCATTCCTCTGTGCCTCCCAGGTCTTCCACCGGCATCTCACAGAAGTCTGAACTCTGCCCTGGCCTTGTCTCCCTCCAAGCCTGGCTGCAGTGGAGAGACACTTCCTGTCTCTCCAAACAGTACTTACATAGGCTTGAATATCAGGTTTCCTAAACTGTAGTTTCTGCTTTGCATTTCTGAGCCACTTTACAAAATAGGTATTTAAATTTGGTGGTTCTGACTTTCCAAGTTGCCTTCTGCTGTACTGTCTTTTAAAAAAAAATGACTGCATAAATAAATTGGACTTGATCAAAATGTGAAACTGTTCATCAAAAGATAATAATTAAGAAAATGCAAATAGAAGTCATAGACTGAAGAAATATTTACAACATACATCTGACAAAGTAACTGTTTCCATAAAAGCAATGGAGATTCCATCTATAGAGATATCTATAGATAGATGGTTTAAAAAACAAAACCAAAAAAAGACAGACTACCCAATTAAAAACTGGCAACGAAATTGTTGCAGCTTTGTTTTTTAATTGCAAAATGTTGCGAGCAACCTGAGTGTCCATACGTAGGAGTGTGGTTAAATAAACCATAGTTCATTCACACAGTGGAGCACCGTGCAGCTTTGTACTGGATAGGAAAGATCTCTCTGAATGGACATGGGAGATACAGTGTTAGCTGGGAAAAGGACGGTGTAGAAATATATCTGTCTAATGCTGCTGTTCGTGTGACAGAGAAGCAAATCTGTAACATGCAGGTCTCTGCATATTTGTGCCAGAGAAGCACGGGAAAGATAAACCAGAAACTACTGAGATTGATTATAAATAAGAAATGAAGTGTGTACTGTTGGATTGGAATAGGATATAGCAGTATGAACTCATGGTTTTGATTTTTTCTGGTTTTTTTTTTTTTGAGAGATTTTTGCTATAAGGCATGTGTACTCGGAGACAGAGAAAGAGAGAAATCATTCCCCAGGGGGGATGGCTATTCTGTAGTCCCTTCCTCTCCATTCTCCTCTCAGGATCTATGCCACCTGCTAGTCTGTTTTTAATATGTATGTGTGTATATCTGTGTGGGTGGTGCATGTGTGTATGTGTACATCATATATACATACCTACATACATTTCCCTGCCAAGCAGGTTCAGAAGGAGTGACACCACACAGCGGTGAGCACACACAGTGCCCGGATCCTGAGTTCTAAATGCCACTCACTACCAAGAAGACTTGAGATTGGGGGAACAATGGATGAATTCAGGGTTAGGGCCAAAAAAAAAAAAAATGCAAAATGATCTTAGAATATCTTGTGGTGCCAAAAAGTAAGAAGGTCATCAAAAATACAATGGGGACATGTCAAAAGAACACAAGAGCCAATTTAAGAGTGACTGTAGTGGTGACTCTGGGATAGATTACACAACAGAAATGCAGAAGGGATAGTCCTAGATTCTAATCTCTAGTGTAAATGAAATTCCCCTGATTCCATATACAATAAATATGTAAATGATGAGCTGGCAGATGCTAGACTCCTACATGGCCAACCGCAGTTCACGTCCTGAACCTAACAGCTTACCTTCTCACTTTCTCGCTCTCGCTCTCACTCTCGCTTTCTGGTCTAATTAAAATAAAATAATCAATGGACAAATAAAGTTAAATAAAATAATTCTTTAAAAAAATATGTAAATGATGAAAAGGGGGCAGTTCTTCCTGACAGTCTCATTAATACATATAAAAGGAATGAGGGAAATAGAAAGCCACTTTATATTTTTAATATCTATGGCCAATACCACAGTAATAATTATTTCCAGCAAGAATAATTAACGGATGCTAAAATAGGGAAGGTATAAGAAGCAGGATATTTGCCTAGTTTTGAAATGTCTTCACCAAAGATACTTATTAATGACAGAGGAGGAAATAACACTATTGAAAAGAAATCTGGCAGAGCCATCCTAACCAGTGATCAAAGTTAGCGTCCCCAGTAATGAGGACTTTCAACCTAATGCAGCACCCAGGACAGTGCGCTGAGAAAGTACGAGCTTGCTTTTGTGAAATTGTCACCCAACATGACTCGCATGAATTTAAATAAGTCAGTCTTAAGGCAAATGCGGACGCAGTCTACAAAATAACCAGCGTTACTTTCAAAAGTGTCAAGGTCTGGGGAACCAGCAGTTAGCGTAATGGCTATGTCGCTGGACTCCCACGTAGTCGACCGTGGTTCGTGTCCCGGACCCGGTGGCTTAAAACTCACGCCGGGCGCGTGTCCGTGCGTGCCCAAGATCCCGAGAGGAGAATGGAGGAGAAGGGATTGCGGTGTGACCATCCCCCCTGGGGGGTGATTTCTCGCTTTCTGTCTCTATGTCTCTCTCTGTCTGTCTGGCGAGCGCACGCGCCCTAAGTGAACATCTCTCCAAAAAAAAAAAAAAAAAAAAGTGTCAAGATCTGGGGCCAGCAGGTGGTGTGGTAGTGAAAGGCACTAGCTTCCCACAGGGCAGACCACAGTTCAAATCCTGAACCCAGTGGCTTGCTTTCTTGCTTTCTCTTTCTCTGTCTCTCTCTGGTCAAATTAAAATAGTAGTAGTGGGAACAGCAGTTAGCATAATGGTTATGTCACTGGACTGCCATGTAGTTAACTGTGGTTCGAGTCCCAGACCCAGTGGCTTAAATTCATGCCGGGTACCTGTGCGTGCGTGCCCAAGATCCTGAGAGGAGAATGGAGGAGAAGGGATTGCAGTGTGGCCATCCCCCTGGGGGGGTTATTTCTCGCTTTCTGTCTCTCTATCTTTCTGGTGAGCGCATGCAGCCTATAGCAAAAACCTCTCCAAAAAAAAATGTTTTTAATAGTAGTAGTAATAAGAACAACAACAAGTGGAATTAAATAAATAAATAATTTTTAAAAAGTGTCAAGGCCGTCCACAGCAAAAACTCAGAGACTATCCTGGGTGGGAGACAAAGGAGATATGATAACAAAATGCAGAATGGGACCCTCGATTGTCTCCCAGCCAAGGCAAGGACATAAGAGGGACGACTGGAGAGGTAGGAGTCAGGTCTGTGGAGTAAGGGTGTAGTATCAGATTTCAGTGGGTGAAGTGTACAGGGACTCCCGGTTGTCAACATTGTTTGTTTTTTCCCTAAAGTTTATCCAGTTCTTTCTTGAGATAGAGAAAGAGAGAAACAGGCCCCCCAGCCCCCAACATGGTCCTCACAACTTGATGCACCCTCAGACTCAGCCAGTTGGATTTTCTATTTAGTTTTGTTTTTGTCATAGGGTGCATGGACTCACCAGAGAGAGAGAGAGAGAGAGAGAGAGAGAGGGAAAGTGAGAAGACATCCCCCCGAGGGATGGCCACACTGCAATCCCTTCTCCATTCTCCTCTTGGGATTTTCAGCTGCATGCACATGCACCCAGTGTGATTTTTAAGCCGCTGTGTCTGGGACTCAAACTGCAGTCAGCCATGTGGATCCAGCCCTCACCCACCACACCACCTTTTGGATCTTGAAGGATCGCCTGGCGTATACAAGAAGACCCTAGGTATGAACGCAGGACCTTCCCATGTGTGTTCAGTCGTGTTCCTGCCACACCATCACCTGGTTCTCTTTTTACCTCTTTCCAACTCTTTTGTAAGTCTCAAATCATTTCAAAATGAAAAGTGAAAGGTATTAGCAAAAGATCAAAGATGCCGGCCAGTTAGCACATGGGGAAATGGTCAGCATTGTGCCAGCTAGGTGGTACAGCGGTAATGCCTACTGGTGATGCTGGTCCATGCGGTGACCGTGGGCTTGGTTCTACAGATCATCTGTGCCTGCCAGGTGCACGTGCCCACAGTTCTAACCAGCCAGGGCAGGAGAGTAAGTGAGATTGTGGCCTGAGACTCTGCTAAGGGTATTCCTCTTTCTCTCCCGAAAGAGAAACTTTTTAAAAGTTAACATCATTAGAGAAATGTAAATTGCAAAATAAAACCTCCCTGAGATGCTCTTTTATACCTATAAGTATTAATGATAGATTTGAGCAAGAATATGGCCTAGCCAGAGCTCTCATCCTATGATGTAGGGAATAGAAAATGGCACTGCCCCTTTGGCAAATGGCTTGTCGGTTGCTATAGAGTGAGTATAAATGGTGCCTACACCAACCCTGAGACCCAAGAATTCTACTCCCAGAGGGTTATCCAAGAAGTTGAAGACTCATGTCCACACAAGTATGTGCACGTGAATGTTCATCGCATCTTTATTCATAATATTGGTGAGCTATGTATATTCCTATAATGAGTTGCTACCCAATGGTGAAAGAGTGACCTAGTGACCAAGGTGGATGAATCTTAAAAAGTTTATGATGAGGGGCCAGCAAGTGGCATGGAAGTTAAGATGCTGGATCCTACATGGCAGGCTACACAGTTCAAGTCCCAGACCTAGTGGCTAGAAAAATCACACCGGGCACATGGACATGCATGCCCAAAATGGAGGAGAAGGGACTGTGGCATGGCCAATCCCCAGGGGATCATTTCTCCCTCTCCCTCTCTCTCTGTCTGTCTCTGGTGAGTGCATGTGTCCTATAGCAAAAACTTAAAATAATAATAAAGTTTTAAAAAACGTTAAAAATATAATTTTTTAAAACTGTGTTGAGTGAAAAAGGTCAGAGACACAAAACACTGTATGACTCTATTTGAAATGAAGTTCATAAAAAAGGTAAACCAAACTGGTGACTGGAATTCAAATGGTGCTTGTAGAGCGTGAGTTGGAGACAGGCCAGAAGGGGTACTGGGGGACTTTCTGGGGTGCTGGAAATGTTCTGTGTCTTGATTGGATGGACGAGTATATTTTCCAAACGTATTGAATTATACAGTAAATTTTATCTAAATTAAAAGACCCATAGTGGAGCCTGTTATGAAATAAACTCTTGGTAAAATTTCAAAGTGTTAGTATTCATGTGTGTGAAGCTTTCAGTAACTTTCTAATAGACACTTTTAGAAATTATGCTATGGGACCAGCAGTTAGCGTAATGGCTATGTCACTGGACTCCCATGTAGTCGACCGCGGTTTGAGTCCCGGACCCGGCGGCTTAAAACTCACGACAGGTGCGTGTGCGTGCGTGCCCAAGATCCCAAAAGGAGAATGGAGGAGAAGAGATTGCGGCATGGCCATCCCCTCTGGGGGGTGATTTCTTGCTTTCTGTCTCTCTGTCTGTCTGGCGAGCGCAAGCGCCCTATAGCAAAAACCTCTCCAAAAAATAAAAACTAAAAAACTAAAAAAGAAATAAAAAGAAATTATGCTATGTATTATTTTCTGGCTAGACATCTCTTAGGAAAGCATAAAGGCTTATATTTTATCTAAGTGTTATTAATATATTTTGTATTATGGATTGTCAACATCTAAATAGATTTTACTCTTAAGTAAACTTCTATATAAAGTGAGGACATTATATCAGTATGTTACGAAGTCCTATTTAAAAGGAAAACATGGGACCAGCACATGGCCTGGTGTTTACATCAACTGGCTCTCACATGGCCAGCAATGCAGTTCGAGTCCCTAACCCGAACCTTGTAAAACACACTGGGTGTGTGTGTGGCGGGGGGCAGGGGGGCAAAATCCCCAAAGGAGGTGGAGATAGAAGAGAAGAGATTGTGGCATGACCATGCCCCATGGTGGGTGCTTTCTCTCTCTCTGTCTCTGGCAAGTGGATGTATGATCCCGTGAATAATACAGAAGAATGCCAGATGTTTGAGTTCAGCTTGAGTGAGAGTATAAAAACACCAGGATTGTGATCTCAATGTGTTTCTACTAAGTGCTTTGCATTTGTTTCATTTCCTTAAGAGTATGGTTTTTGTTGATAAAAAATGTTTTTTTTGTGTGTTTTTTTAGTGAGATTTTTCTGGAACTGAGTAAATCTGTTCATACTATGGAAAAGATATTGACATTTTCTTTTCAAAGGAGCTCTAATTATTTCAAAATTAGTCAAGCTTTAATATTCACAAATTATATGTCATTCATTAGACGATGGGAATGAATATTTTCTAAATGAATATTTGTGTTGGTTGCAGCACAGAGAAAAATTAAACTCCTACAGAATTTATAACATTGTTATGTATAAACTTTGGAAAACAAAGTAGTTCTGGAGATGAAGGGATTTTTATTTTTATATCTGTCTTTTGAGGACTGATTTTATGTTGTTTCATAATGAATTATGTTGGCAAACATTAACTCAGATTTCCTGATAGGTAGGAGGATAGAATTTTCTAGGCACTCACCCAGTGGTTTACAGACTACTTTTCTATCTGTCATTCAGCAGAAAACCCCCGTTTGAATTGTCAAACCTCAGCGTGTTTTCATTGTCCACTCAGAACCATATAGATTGGGTGACAGGGTTCTGCAATCTTGGGAAGGCTGAGGTTAGAGAGACTGGATTCCCGTTAAGCAAGGAGACCTACAGGAAAAAGAGAAAAATGATGGAAGCTTTAACACTATCGGCAAGGCTTCTGCTGTTTTCCCAGTGGGGATGGCGCATTCCAGCTTGCTCTGTGCCTTCCTTGCTGATGTTAAAATTCCTTAATACTTCATTTCTAGTACTAAGTTCCTCTTGGTGCATCCGCTTTGCTTGTTTTCTGCAGAAAAATACTTGAGTCAAATGGAAACGAAATGTGGCATTCTCAACCTAGGGGTTCTTTCTGAATGTCACTTTTCTGAAATAAGAGGGAAATAAACGAACATTTGTTCATTTCCTTTGAGGTCTCTCTCTTATTTCTCAGAACATTTCTATGAGTTAGCTCTTGTGAGCATTATTACCATTTTTAACATGAGGAGAGAGGGTCCTGTTAGAAGCTTCACAGTTCTCGAACTGGTGGAGCTGGGATTCTAATCCGTATCGTTCCCCCCTAGACCAATTCCTTTCCCCATGTGCCACAGTTTCTTGAAGGTTAGGCTCCATGGAAATCCATAAAAAGTAAAAAAAAAAAAATACATAATAAAATGATCTCTAGCTTTGGAATATGAATACTGAGCTTGCTGTGAAGGTGAGAGAGAACTTCCTTTCTCTCTGTCTCCAGCACACAATGCTTCCTCACTGCTTCTCAGCAGAAACATTTACCCATTTTATGTGACATAGCTTTGGTGTTTGCTTTGAGCTGCCCTGTGCTTTAGGGCTGAAAGAGCACGTGAAATTCACAAAGTCATCGCCCTTTGAATGTCAAATCATAAAAGTATGGTAGATTCCATTTGGATTAATATGTGTACCTATGTATAGAGACTCTTTGGCGAAATTAACTAGAATCCATTTCTCCTTTAATCATACCGTTCTTGACTCCCCAGCTCATTTAATTTACAGCAAAATTGCCCACTTCTTTCTGAGATTAGGAGATTTCACATTGTCTGTGCTATTCATTCTTTTGCTTTTGCTTTTTTTTTTTTTTTAGGTTTTCTTTTCTTTTGTCTTTTATTTGCTTTAATATTCACAAATTATATGTCATTCATTAGACGATGGGAATGAATATTTTCTAAATGAATATTTGTGTTGGTTGCAGCACAGAGAAAAATTAAACTCCTACAGAATTTATAACATTGTTATGTATAAACTTTGGAAAACAAAGTAGTTCTGGAGATGAAGGGATTTATATTTTTATATCTGTCTTTTGAGGACTGATTTTATGTTGTTTCATAATGAATTATGTTGGCAAACATTAACTCAGATTTCCTGATAGGTAGGAGGATAGAATTTTCTAGGCACTCACCCAGTGGTTTACAGACTACTTTTCTATCTGTCATTCAGCAGAAAACCCCCGTTTGAATTGTCAAACCTCAGCGTGTTTTCATTGTCCACTCAGAACCATATAGATTGGGTGACAGGGTTCTGCAATCTTGGGAAGGCTGAGGTTAGAGAGACTGGGTTCCCGTTAAGCAAGGAGACCTACAGGAAAAAGAGAAAAATGATGGAAGCTTTAACACTATCGGCAAGGCTTCTGCTGTTTTCCCAGTGGGGATGGCGCATTCCAGCTTGCTCTGTGCCTTCCTTGCTGATGTTAAAATTCCTTAATACTTCATTTCTAGTACTAAGTTCCTCTTGGTGCATCCGCTTTGCTTGTTTTCTGCAGAAAAATACTTGAGTCAAATGGAAACGAAATGTGGCATTCTCAACCTAGGGGTTCTTTCTGAATGTCACTTTTCTGAAATAAGAGGGAAATAAACGAACATTTGTTCATTTCCTTTGAGGTCTCTCTCTTATTTCTCAGAACATTTCTATGAGTTAGGTCTTGTGAGCATTATTACCATTTTTAACATGAGGAGAGAGGGTCCTGTTAGAAGCTTCACAGTTCTCGAACTGGTGGAGCTGGGATTCTAATCCGTATCGTTCCCCCCCAGACCAATCCCTTTCCCCATGTGCCACAGTTTCTTGAAGGTTAGGCTCCATGGAAATCCATAAAAAGAAAAAAAAATACATAATAAAATGATCTCTAGCTATGGAATATGAATACTGAGCTTGCTGTGAAGGTGAGAGAGAACTTCCTTTCTCTCTGTCTCCAGCACACAATGCTTCCTCACTGCTTCTCAGCAGAAACATTTACCCATTTTATGTGACATAGCTTTGGTGTTTGCTTTGAGCTGCCCTGTGCTTTAGGGCTGAAAGAGCACGTGAAATTCACAAAGTCATCGCCCTTTGAATGTCAAATCATAAAAGTATGGTAGATTCCATTTGGATTAATATGTGTACCTATGTATAGAGACTCTTTGGCGAAATTAACTAGAATCCATTTCTCCTTTAATCATACCGTTCTTGACTCCCCAGCTCATTTAATTTACAGCAAAATTGCCCACTTCTTTCTGAGATTAGGAGATTTCACATTGTCTGTGCTATTCATTCTTTTGCTTTTGCTTTTTTTTTTTTTTTGGGTTTTTTTTTTTTTTGTTTGTCTTTTATTTTCTTAGTTTTTTTTTTTTTTACATTCCATCACTGTACCTCTCTACAGCATAGAAAATGAATTTTCCCAGCATGAATACACTAAATTTTAGACCAGTCAAAGATATTACCAAACACATTATCAGCAGCAAATAATTTTCCATTTTTTGGTTTCGCCTTTTTTTTGCCCTCTAGATTCCCTTCCTCTCCCCCTCTCCCTTTCCCGTCCTCATCCCACACTGTCTCTATGCCTTTTTTTTTGCCCTCTAGATTCCCTCCCTCTCCCCCTCCCCCTTTCCCGTCCTCATCCCACACTGTCTCTAGTGTCCACAGTTGTACTCCAAGTTTTTATACCTTCTAGTCTTTCGGTCTCTGCCGTAGAGTGCAGACAGTATACTCCTGTGTTTTGTCACACATACACGCACTCATGCACCCGTGTTCCCTGATTTGTATTTTCCCACCTCCCTAAGGTTCTTTGTTTATTTGTTTGTTGTTTTGAGATGTTTTTGCTATAGGGCATGTGCACTCACCAGAAAGACAGAGAGAGACAGAGAGATAGAAAGCAAGAAATGACCCCCCAGGGGGGATGGCCACGCCGCAATCCCTTCTCCTCCATTCTCCTCTCGGGATCTTGGGATGCACGCACACGCGCCTCGCATGAGTTTCAGTCACTGGGTCCAGGACTCGAACCATGGTTGACTACATGGGAGTCCAGCGACATAGCCATTACGCTAACAGCTGGTCCCCTCCCTGAGGTTCTTGACGTCCTGGGTCTTTTCTCCTCTTCACTGAATCCCTTTGGTGCATTCAGTCGGTACATATTTATGACCGTCTCCCAGATCGACATCTTGCCCTCTTTAGCTTTGTTAGTCAGCCTCTGTATGTTCTTGCTCACAGAATCTTTCTACATCTGTCTTTCACAAGGGCCAAAAGCATGACAAGTGGAGCGTTGAACCTCCATACCTCCCTGCAAGCCTGGCAGTTCTTTCCATCTTCCACATTATTATTAATGATAATGCTGGAATTATTTCAAGCGCTAAGGTTTATAACCCTGAAGTATTAGGTTGTCGGGCAAGTCCTGATGCATTTTTGCAAAGAAGAATACATCATGACTTGCCTGACAACCCAATGATTCATGATTAATCTCTCACCTTTCTTCTTTTAGTGGAATCAGTCTCCAAGCTGTACTAACTCTTCATTTAAAAAATATCCACTTGGCCTTAGCCAGGTGGTATGGTGGTTAAGGAAGCTGGATCCCACATGACCAAGTGCATAGTCCAAGTCCTGAACCTGGTGGCTTGGAAAATATGCCAGGCGTGTGTGTGCCCAAAATTCCAAGAGGAGAATGGAGGAGAAGGGATTGCAGTGTGGCCATTTCCCTGGGAGGTGTTATCTCGCTTTCCCTCTCTTTATCTCTTTGGTGGGCACACATGCCCAATAGCAAAATCTCTGTCTCTCTGTTTCTCTCTTATTCTCGCTCTCTGTCTGTTTGGACTGGCCCAATAATAGCCTAGTGGCTATGGGAGCTGGATCCCACATGGCTGAGTACAGTTCAAATCCTGGCCCCACAGTTTGAAAAACATGACAGGGTAGAGCATGGAAGAGGAGTCAGGGCATGACCACACTCCTTTGGGGTGCTTTCTTCCCCCCGATCCCAAGTGCATATACCCTCTGGAAATTAAGAAATCTCTGCCCGGGACCAGCAGATGGCGTAGTGGTTACATTGCTGGACTTCCACATGGCCAAAAGTGGTTCGACTCCTGGACTGGGTGATTTGAAAATCACGCTGGGCACATGTATGTTCATGCCTAAAATCCCAGGAGGAGAACAGAGGAAAAAGGATTGCAGTGTGACCATCACCCCCGCGGGGGGGGGGGGGGGGGGTTCCCCCCTT
>NW_006159560.1:916130-970083 GCF_000334495.1 Tupaia belangeri chinensis
GATTCCTCACTTTTCCTCTCTCTGTATGTCTCTCTCTGTCTCTCTGACTCTCTCTCTCTCTGCAGCAAGTGCATATATCCTAAGGCAAAAAAAAAAAACTCTTTAAAAAAAGAAATCTTTTACGCTGCTTCCTCCTTGTTTCCAATTTCTATTCAGGTTATTTCTTCTCTGTCACTTGACAGACTACACCCTATCCCTAAACTAACCATCCTACTCAGCTGGTATTTCGCCAATGCGTATTTACTTGTGCCTTCCTTTAATAAGAGCTTATCATAACTCAATAACAGCCTGACTTTGTCTGCTTTTAAATTGGCTTCCGCCTTAATCAGCAACCAAGTATTTATTGACCGCCTGCCAGGCACTGTAGGGAATGCATAGGTTTGTGTAACACACAGTCCAGTCCGTGCGCTCTGCCGGTTTATCGTCGAGCTGGAAAACTGAAACGTGTGAGCCCAACGCTGACAATTCCCGGAGGTGCTCAGTGAGGGTCAAATGAGCGGCTGTTGCTGGGTCTTCAGGCGAGTCTTGGCAAATAATCAATTTCTGTAATAAGAGAAGCAGAAAAATTTGAGACTGGGGAGGAAGATGAGCAGATCGGAGGGGGACTGAGGAGTCTTGGAGCCTGAGGGATGACACTGTGGGGCTGAAGGTGCCGTCCGTATGGGACAGAGCAGATGGAGAGACTGAAAACTGGGGCCGAGTCCGAATACTTGTATTCCTCTAGCTGTTCAGTTTCTGTCCCCCTTTTAATATTCTTTGAAAAGTTTATATTGTTACCTTTTACCAATTGCCCACATTCTTACTTCCAGTCTATTCCATAGCCTTAATTTCTTTAAAAATTATTTATTTTTATTTATTTATTTTTTTTAATTTGCTATAGGGCACATACATTCAGCAGAGACAAACAGACTGAGAAGGAAAGTGAGAAAGCAAGTTGCCTGGTCCAGGACTCAAACTGCAGTCGGCCATATGGGAGTCCAATGCCTCAACCACCATGCCACCTGATGGCCCCAAATGCTTAAGAGCATAAAATGTTATCTGAAAGTCCTGTAACATTTAGAAGCTGGTAGGCACATAGTCCATGCTCAGTAAACACTAGTTAAATTGAATTGCAGTAAATAAATAACAAGCTTTAACTTACGTGCTCCTTCATGGTAAATATTTCAATAATCAAGCTATAAAATGATCTGAGTTAAATAAGTAATCTCAAACAGAATGGATAACCTGCATTTACAATTAAGTTGCCTTTATATTTTCTTTATGTCCTAAATGGTAACCACTTGTAACAAAAAACGAAGTGTACTGAGACTTCCCAGTCATTCAGTCAGTAATAACTGGTGTATAAATTTCTAGGTACATTGTCCTTCAACGATCATCTTTTGACAATTTCAGGAATTATTGCCACTTTTACCAGAGAGCAGAGTTGATAGTGAAGGAAATATGAATGTATCAATTTTTATTTTAGTGGAACTAAATAAGCAAGGTGAATTCCTTTTAACAAGCATTGTAGGCTTACCTGGGCTCTGAGATTTTATTTTATTTTATTTTATTTTATTTTATTTTTTAAGAGAGATTTTTGCTATCTGGCATTCGCACTTACCAGAGAGACAGAGAGACAGAAAGTGAGAAGTCAACCCCAGGGAGGATGTCCAGGCTGTAATCCCTTCTCCTCCACTCACCTCTGGGGATGCTGGGCTAATCCCTTCTCTTCCATTCTCCTCTGGGGATGCTGGGCACACACAGGCACATAGGACCGATATGAGTTTGAAGCTACTGAATCTGAGACTCAAACCATGGTCAGCCATGTGGGCGTCCAGCACCTTATCCACTAGGCCACTTGCAGCCCCTTGAGCTCTTTTATTAAATCAGCAAGTTCTTGAGTAACACAAGGTGCTCTCCTAAGGAAGGAATCCGTGGCGCGTTGTCATTGTTTATGTTCTTCTCTTTCCTCCTAATTGCAAATTGTAGAAAATTTGTCATCTTAGATGGTGTTTTATGCCTTTTCATAAGATATGTTCTAATTCCAATGAGATTCCACTTCATTTCAAGGCACTATAATAATAGCATTCCATCAGTAAAGTCAACCAAAAAAAAAAAAAAAACCCTATTTGGCATTAATGACTTTCTTTCTTTCTTTCTTTCTTTCTTTCTTTCTTTCTTTCTTTCTTTCTTTCTTTCTTTCTTTCTTTCAGATTTTTGCCATAGGGTATATGTGCTTGCTGGAGAGAGAGACAGACAGACAGTGAGAGGGAAAGTGAGAAATCATCCCCTTGAGGGGATGGCCGTACCGCAATCATCTCTTCTCCTCCATTCTCCTCCTGGGATCTTGGGCACGCACGCACACGCACCCGGCGTGAGTTTCAGCCACCAAGTCCAGGACTCAAACTGAAGTCGGCCGCGTGAGAGTCAAGTGACGTAATCATTACACCATCTGCTGGCCCCATGACTTTTCTTTTGCATCAATAACAGCCAACACATATTGTTGATTTCTTCATGCCAGGCACAATGCTCTCTCTTTACATATTGCATTAAATCAGTGAGAACACACAGACACGCACACAAACACATGCACACCCCCCATGTCAGATTACTACTATTATTCCAAATTTGAATGTTAAGATTGTAGTACTTTTCCTAAAACCAGCTTCCCAATGTAATAAAAATATGTTTTACCTGTCGCCGAAACCTTGTAGTGATTAGAGGTTTTGTTCATTTTCAATCTTGTTCAGTAGAAAAGAAGATAAACTTTTATTGATGTGTTCTGAAGAAGCTTATCTAACTTAGCACTTCCTCTTTCACTTTTTTATCATCAGTTTTCTTTTGTCATTTGCAATATTTAGTGACATAGTATGACCAGCAATTAAACAGATTGTTCTTTTCTGTCTGAGAATAAAATAGAGGGATTGAAAAAAAAATTAGACTGCAAGTTGTGCATCCTCTTCACGGGACTTCACAATGCTGCTACGCAGCCTCTGGTTTGAGATGTAGCAGTTGTGGGGAAGTAAATTATCAGTAGGTTTGCATCATAGAAATCTTACTGTTCACCTTTCTAACCTCTCAGCTGCTGCTTTCAAACAAAGCCCAGGAGGTACACGGGCAGCCTAACTTTGCACAGAGAAACATCATTGCAGAAGCAGTCTGTTTTAAATCCATATAATACACTGAGTTTAACTGGTTTCCAACAATAATCTCATCAGAAATTTGGTTTCACCTCCAGGTAGACTTTATATTTTCTCAGTTGCTAGCCTCTTTCTTTAAAAAAAAAAAAAAGAAAAAAAGAAAAAAGAAAAAAAAATTCCTTTAGGGCTAGTATGCTTGCCTTTGAGAGACAGAGACAGCAACAGAGAGAGAGAAAGTAAGAAAGTGAGAAGTCCCCCTCCAGGGGAATAGACACACCACAATCCCTTCTCCTTTCTCCTCTCTGGATTTTGGACACAAACACACACACCTGGCTTTTTTTTTTTTTAAAGAGAGATTTCTACTGTGGGGTTCATGCACTCACGAGAGAGACAGAGACAGAAAGTGAAAAATCATCCCCCCAGGGGTATGGCCCTGGCCCAATCCCTCTCTTCCGTTCTCCTCTTGGAATTTTGGGCATGCCCACAGACACATGCCCAGTGTGAATTTTAAGCTGCCAGAGCTGAGACTCAAACTGTGAGCAACTACATGGGAGTCCAGCAACTTAACCATTACACCATCTGCTGGTCCCAACCTGGCATGTTTGTCAGGTCTTAGGTTGCAGGACTGAAAACACAGAGTGGACCATGTGGGATCCAGCTGCCTAAACCGCCGTGGCACCAGCTGCCCAGTTACTGGCCTCCTCATTTCACTCTTCAGCATGTGATGGCAAAGGCCTAAAAGCCTTTGGAAATGTTGAATCAGCAGTGAAGAAGCAATGACAGAAACCTGGGATTTACACAGTCCACCCCCTGTATACTTTCACATGAACTCGGTGCCCTCTCTTCACACACCCCTCACCTAGTCATCTGCACACTGGTCCTGATGAAAAGCAGCCTCCCTGCTGCCCGCTCCTGCCTGGGTGCACACTCAGCCTCTCTCTGCAGGTCTGTGCCACTTCGGTCTGTGGCCCTCTGGTTGGGTTGTATGAGGAAGTAGTTCTTACATTGTGAGTGCCTTTGTTTGATTTTGGTGATGGAAATACTTTCTGGTGACCTGTATAATCACAAATCAGCCCGGGGCTTCCCTGGTGTACGGCTTTTCTAACTCAGTGGGTCTCAAGCCTTTCGGTTGCAGGATACCTTCACATGACTGAACAATATTGAAGATGACACAGAGCTTTTGTTTATGTGAGTTGGAGTGATCAGCATTGTTCATGTTAGAAATTCAAAGACGTTGTAGAAATAGCAATTCCTTTTAAAATATCATAAAAACCCACCTGGGACCAGCAGGTAGCGTGGAGATTAAGGTGGCTGGATCTCACATGGTCAGACTGAGAAGTTTGAGTCCCAGACCCTGTGGCTTAAAAACATGCTGGATGCATACGTACCCAAAATCCCAAGAGTGTGGAAGAGAAAGGATTGTGGCAAAGGATTGTGCTTTCATTCTTTCTCGGTCTCTGTTTGTCTCTATTTGTCTCCAGCAAATGCACACACCCAATAGCAAATTCTAAAACAAAATTCTAAAAGCAATAAACCATCACATGTGAACATGATATTTTCATAAGATATTTTTTCTGGAAAAAAAATAGAAAAATACAACTGCTTTATATCTTTGTAAATCTTTTTAATAGCTAGTTTAAGAGAAGACAGCTCAATTCTTGTGTTGTTTGGGTTGAGGCAGATAAAGAAAATTGGCTTCACACAGATATTTAGCTGGAAAAGAGTATTTTAAAAATCTTTCCAGATAATCATATATATTTCTCATAGCCTCTGGAAAACTCAACTGTATACTCATAAAGAATGAGAACGCAAAGGGCAATGAATGAATTAGCATGTTAAAATACTTCTGATTTCTTGGTTTGATATCATTAGTCATTGAGGAGTTACAAACTAAAACCATAATGAGATATAACTTTATGCTCATACTATGACTGTTTTAATAGTAGTATTTTTTTAAAAAACCAGACAGTACTAAGTGTTGATTAGGATGTAGATAAACAGCTCATATATTGCTGGTGGAAATGTAAAATGGTGAAGCCACCTTGAAAAGTAGTTCAGCAATTTCTTAAAAGAATTCAATGTAAACACAATACCCAGCCATTCTACTCCTAGGTGACCTACCCACGAAAAATGAAAATATATGACTACTAAAGGATCTATGTGCAAATGTTCACATGAGCATTATTTGGTATGAGAAATACATGGAAACAGTCTAATGACAATGAGTTGGCAAATGGAAAAACAATATGGTAGATCCACTTAATGGCATACCCTTAATCAATAAAAAGAAACCAACTGCTAGTATGTCCCACAGCGTGGATGAATGTCAAAAGCATTGTGCTCAGGAGAAAATACTGCATATTATATGATTCTACTGGTAGGAAACGTCCAGAAAGGCCGCTCTGAAGAGATGGAAAGCAGATGCCAAGGGATGGGAACAGGAATCAGCGGCAAATAGGCACAAGGAATCTGGGTGGAATAATGAGGATATTTAAAAGCCAAATTGCAATAATAGTTGTACAGCTCTGTAAACTGACTATCAACGTTGGATTGTATATTTTAAATGTATAGCAAAGACCATCAGGTAGCTTGAAGAGGAAGGTGGCTGGATCTCACATGGCCAACTACACGGTTTGAGTCCCAAACCAAGTGGCTTGAAAAACATGCCAGGTGCATGTGCGTGTGGGTCCAAAATTCTGAAAGGAAAATGGAACAGAAGGGATTGCAGTGCGGCCATCCTCCCCAGGGGATGTTTTCTCACGTTCTCTCTCTCTCTCCCCCTCTCTCTCCCTCTCCCCCGGCCTTTCCAGCAAGTACACACACCCTGTAGCAAAACTTTAGGAAAAAGCATAGAGAAAAAAAAACACATAACTACTATATATATGTATTTTAAGGTTTTTGTTGTTGTTGTTGTTTTTATTTGGGGGCTGGCAGGTGACATAAGGCGCTGGACTCCCACATGACTAACAATGGTTTGAGTCCTGGACCTGGCAGCTTGAAAATCCAGGTACATGTGTACAGGAGGAGAAAGGATTGTGTCATGGCCATCCCTGCTGAGGGCTGACTTCTCACTCACTTTCCCTTTCTGTGTCTCTCTCTGGTGATTGCATGTGCCCTATGATAAGAAAGCTAGAAAAAAAAAAGTTTATTTCTTCCATGAGTGACAGCACCTCCATCAGGGTCTCTGCGCCAGGATCCACCCCCAGTTTCAGCAGCCCCAGGTACTGGGCCACCTGCATGCCTGTCATACATGGGGAGGTCTCCAGACAGGGTCACTTTCCCTTTCTGTATCTCTCTCTGGTGATTGCATGTGCCCTATGATAAGAAAGCTAGAAAAAAAAAAGTTTATTTCTTCCATGAGTGACAGCACCTCCATCAGGGTCTCTGCGCCAGGATCCACCCCCAGTTTCAGCAGCCCCAGGTACTGGGCCACCTGCATGCCTGTCATACATGGGGAGGTCTCCAGACAGGGACCTTCAGTCTCCCCTGGTGATCAGCCTTGCAGAACATTGCATGTTACTGCTGCATCACTGTCTGCCCTCTCCCCCACAACTTACATATATTTTTTTAAATGTATAGATGAAAATAAGATGGAGGAAATTCACCAAAATGCTAACCAAAACCAACGGTTGAGTATCAGTTCTTGTTACTGATGAGAGAATGCATGGTTAGTTCTCTAGGCTTCCAGAGCCTTTAGAACTGTAGGTTTCCAACGATGTGCAGACCACGCCCCACTTGTGTGATGACCTGTTCTTCTGTGACATGTTGGTTTTTAAGCTAAAGATTCTCTTTGGACCACACTTTCTAGGTATCGTTTTGCTTTTGCCACTCTGTCTTTGTCCAGTATTGCCACTGATGTTCATGTGCTCTGATCACTGAAATGCTCCCTTATTTCCAGTTTTCTTATTAATGTGATAGCTATTAATTGTAGCGATAGTATTTGGCCTTGTTTTTGTACTTAAACTCATAGCAATGTCTTAACAATGACTTATGTCTTAACATACTCCAGACACTGGGACTCCTAGCGTCTTAAGAAGTTAAGATCGGATGTCGATAATTCTTTGTTTTGGGCTACTCTGTGAAGTTAGTTACATGGTACCTCTCAGGAAATTAAAACAAGGCAACGGAGCTATTTATCTGATTCAGTAAGCCTCCAGCACATAAAGACATGGAGCTGTGGTAGGTTTGGCCTGTACTAAGAGGTTTTTATTGCCTTTTTGTTCCAAGGTACGATGTTGAACGTCTTGCTAGCAGCTACAGATGTTCATTACAGGGCATAGCCCATTGCATAGGGGTTCTGTCTGCAGGTTTATCGTTCCTCTCTGTGTCTTACATCCCTGTTTATAGCTTTAGACTCCGTGAGGACTTGATTTGCTGTAAGCATGCAAGCCCAGTCACAGGGTGGAAAATCTGAGACTATTCTGGGTCACAGGATTCACATTTGTTGTCAGAAACATGTAAGGGACAGAAAGAGGGAAAGATTGACTAGTGTCAGCAGAGACCGTGGCTAGCTACCAGCGTGGGGTCAGCAGAGAGAAAAGTGGACCCCTCTGCAGTGGTGCACCCCACTCAGGAGGTCGGAAGGGGCCTTCTGGGAGGCACAGGCTTGGTTCTTGGCCGACTTGAACACACTGGGTGCAGGTGCCCGTGCCTGCAATCTTGGCTGATTGGGAGGCTGGGGCAGGAGGCTCGAGACATAGTGAGACCTGTCAAAAAATCAATCAATCAATCAATCAATCAATCAGTCTCTCTCTCCCTGTCTCTTGACCTCTGGACAAGAGAAAAGAAGAGGTGGAGCAAGCCAGGAACTCCATTGGTAGGGTAAAATCACAGTAGCATATTGGATCTGTTCTGGGAAAACTTAGAAACAGTGATGCTATTCAAGTGAATTCCAAATAATCTCTAGGACAAATGGCTTCTTCCTTGGGGAACTCAGGAAGATATGACCAGGCCTGCCCCAGGATTGAAAATCTAAAGTGAAATTTTAAATGGAAAGTCTTTGGGGATGCGGGGGAGTGGGGCAGTGGAACATGAGAGATTTTTCCTAAGAACTTTATTTGTATTCTGAGACAGACGCACATTTTCTGGGGACCAGCCGATAGTGTAATGGTTACATTGCTGGACTCCCATGTAGTCAGCCATCGTTTGAGTCTCAGACCCGGTGGCGTGAAACTCAAACTGGGTGCATGTGTGCATGCCCAAAATCCCAAGAGAAGAATAGAGAAGAAGAAATTGCTATGTGGCCATACCCCAGGGGGTAATTTTTCACTTTCTGTCTTTCTGTCTCTCTCATGAATACACATGCCCTATAGCAAAAATCTCTCTAAAAAGAAAAAATAAAGCAGCAGCACATTCTCTGGGCAGATTGGCCTTCTGTGGGGTTTCCACTGGGTTAAATCTGGCAGGGGAGATCACAAGAGCTCTGTATGGTGAGTTTTCTCTAAGCCTGAGATTTAAATACTCCCCAGAGATACAAGGGACACCTAGGACCACTGGAAACCCACTGCAGTCATGCAAAGCAATGTTTTGCCACCAATCAGCTCGTTTTTCTAAGCTTACTCTGTGTAAAAGTTTTATTGGAAGTTCTCACGTGATTTGCATTCCCTTTTCGAGCTATCTTGCCTCGCTTTTTTCTTGATAACGTTTAGGCATCCAGTTTTAGTTGACTCATCCCCAGCACCATGGCAGTGGTTTTCAGCAAATATGGCTTTCGTAATATGACTCTGGCCACCCTGCAGGATTTAGCTTCTTGTGGGCCTGATCTATGATTTAAGGCCTTAAAATAACTCGCCTGTGGTTGTGGACATGAACTAAGTAACAGGGCCAAATAGCACTGGTCAGCATTCAAGATAAGTTATTTATCAGTAGGACCCTCTCTGATGTCATTTGGTCCCACAGAGCAAAGGTCTGGGCATGTGGTAGGTTCCCCGTTCACCGGCAACACTGCAATAAACTAACTTTCTTCCTTTCTTTCTTTCATTCAGCATTGGGCTTGCTTGAGTCCTATGTCCAGGAATGTGGTTTAGTAAATTGGGGAGATATAAATATTTTGAAAAGTCTCCAGTAAGTTTTTTTTTTTCTTTTTTTCCCTCAGGTTTTTGCCATAGGGTATGTATACTCACAAGAAAAGAGAGAGACAAAAAAAAAAAAAAAAAAAAAAAACCAAAAACAAAACAAAACAAAAAAACAAGAAAGCATCCCCCAGGGAGGATGGCCATGCCACAGTCCCTTCTCCATTCCCCTCCTGGGGTTTGGGGTATGTATGCACACGCATCTGGCCTGATTTTCAAGCTGCCATGTCTGGGACAAACCAGGGTGGGCCACGGAGGAGTCCAACGGCTTAACCACTACACCACCTGCTGGCCCCCTCCAGTAAGGTTTTGGCACTCAACCAGGATTGAGTCCACTGTGTGCGTAAGTGTTCCTGAAAACATAGCACGGGGCCCAGAACCAGTCTGTTGGGATTTGAACCCTGGCTCCTTCATTGTCCAAGTTCCTTGGCTGTCCAAGCCTCAAGCGTTTGCCATGATGCGGGTGAATACATGGCCTCCACCTCGCTACCATGTTTGCTTCCCCGTCTGGAGGGCCAAGGCCCAGGCCAGCGTCCATAAGCCTGCCTGGCACAGCCGTCACCGTGCACAGCAGTTCCCAGGGCAATACTCCAAGGGCATTGTGTACCATTTGCAGTTTAGTGAACTGCAGCGGTGTTCCAGAGCATGCAAAGTCACTTCGCACTCTCTTCCCTGATACTCTGTGAAACTCCAGGGACACACCTCAGTGACTCCCAAGGACCCAGGGGAGCACCAATCAGAGACGTGCCTGTGTTCCTGACCCCTCCTTTTCCCTTCTCATACTCTGAACAGTTTCTGTTGTCCATCCTAACGCCAGTCTCCAGGGTTGGTTTTGAGCTTATAGGCATGAAGCTATGGATCCCAGTACCGAAGGGAACAGGCCAGGTGGCAGTCCAGGGGTCCTGGAGGGCAGAATGCCCTCAGCACCCGGGTCCCCATTTGGTGGTGAAGGCGGCCGCAGTCCCCACCCCACCCCTGGGTACACTCGTCCTTACAAGCCTCTTCATCTGATCTATCCAGATCGAAATGCAGCCTGCCATGGTGTTAGGTTGGCCTGCACACATTTTTTAATTTTTAAATTAGTTGCCAATATTTAAAAATCAGGAGATGTCCTGTAAAAGCTGGATGTCTGGCCCCTGCTGCAGCAGAAAGACCTGGCAGCCCCAAGGCTGCGCTCCAGCGTGCCAGCGACTGGCAAGCCCCAGGGAGCAGCTGCAGCAGCTGTGCTGTCCTTGAGCCAGGGGCGTGGTCTCTGCCACCCTCCTGCCACCGCACTCGGTTGGGGGTCCCACACCTCAGCCTCTTTGCAGGTTGCTGTTCCCATGTTTCCTAGTGGCTCGGGCAGCTCTCTGGGGTGGAATCTTCTCTCCCCTTGTCTCCTGATTAGAGGCAGTTTTCAGTTGTCCATCTGAGAGGGTAAGTCGGCCCTGAGCCAAATGCATTCATTATGACCTAGACTATGATTGGGAAAATCGTTTTGTTTGTTTTATTTTGTTGTTGTTGCTTCCAGTTTTACTTTAGGGTGCATATGCTTCCAAGAGAGAGACACAGAGAGAGAAAGAGAGAGCAGCAAAGTGAGAAATTATCCCCAACAGGGGCATTGGCATGCTGCGATCCCCTCTCCTCCACTCTCCTCTTGGGATTTGGGCACACATACACATGCCCAGCATATTTTCCAAGTCTAGGTTCGGGACTCAAACCACACACTTGGCCATGTGGGATCCAGCTGCCTAGCTGACCCCTTGTTTTATTTTTATTTTTAGGGCTAAAAAACAATCTCAAATTGTGAAAAGTTATATGCTTGTTATGTGAATTTTGTTTTCTGAGATATATATATATATATACATATATATTAACCTTGTCAAAAACAAAGCAAAATAAAAACCTCCTAGACATTATAGTGGACTGACAACCAGGAGCTCTTGCTTCGTTCAAGGCTCAACTTTATAATCAGTTTTAACACATGAACTCTTTGCATACATGTTGTGCTAAGTGCTGCCCCTGGCACCTTACGTGTTTCTTCTGTTTTTCCCAATAACTGAGCAAGGTGAAATTGTACAGATGAGGAAACTAATCCATAAGAAGTAACTTCAAATCACACAGCCAGCAAGTACATGGGGTTGGCCTCAAACCCATGTCTCTTCTTTTTTTTTTTTTGAGAGGTTTTTGCTATTTGCTTTCTGGCATGTGTGCTTGCCAGAAAGACAGAGACAGAGGAGAGAAACAGAAAGCGAGAAATCACCCCCCAGGAGGGATGGTCACGCCGTAATCCCCTCTTCTCCTTTCACCTCTCTAGATCTTGGGCACGCATGCACACGCTCCCACCAGGTCCAGGACTTGAACCACGATCAACTACATGGGAGTCCAGTGATGTAGCCATTACACCATCTGCTGGTCCCTCACATCTCCTCATTTAAAGCCTGGCATCTCTGCATTCCTCTGTGACCGAGGGTAATCCCTAGGTTGGAATTAACTGTTTCCCTCTAGCTCTAAAATTATATAATGTTCTAAAATTCTGAACAAATAAACAAACCCCTTCTGTTGTCTTCCATAAGAAACAAAACTTTCTCAGTAATTCAAGGGGTCCTTAGGATTCAAACGTCAAGGGGAACCAACTGCACCGTTTCCTCCTGGCATGCAGAATTCAGGGACGTTCCAGGTGTTCTACAGACCTCACCGGCCCCTAGTTTCACGGCGGCGTCCTTCAGTGGCTTTACTGGATAAAACAGAATCCAATTTCTCATTTGCAAAAGTTCTGAGAACTTTGCATGCCCTATTGGAACAGATTTTATTTTAACTTTCATTGGAATTCAGTTTAAATAATTTAGAGTGTTTTCAAGCAGAATGACTGTCTGAAATGCAATGTTGTCTTAAACTGCCGAATTGTATTGACTTGAAGGTTGAACATGTGGGAGAGACTGTGTCCTTTGGGACTGCTGAGTGATAATGTTTTGGCCCGTGGGGCTCTGTGGGTGCATAAGGCAGGATCCCCGACACAGCTAAGAAAGAATGACGTACAAACGACGCAAGAACACAAGGGTGCAGGGGTGTTGGGACCCAGCGCTCACAGTGAGACACCGGTTCTTGTCCCATGCTCAGGAAGAATAGAGACACAGACTTAGGAATAGCAAAGTGGGGAGTTTATTGAAGGAGAAGGGAGGAAATCAGGGCTCCCATAAAGGAAGAGGTCCTGGAAAATGGGTTGCCAAGGAAGAACTGGGGCGAGGGGTTTTCATCTGGCTCCAAGGGGCCTTGTTCAGGCTTGTTCTAAGTGGGGCTCACGCATGCATTTCCCTCATGGTGGGGAGAGGCACATGCTGGCTGAGGCCAATTACTCTTCTAATTCTGAAGTGTGTTCGAAGGTCAGGAGATTCTTTGTCTAGGGGCTTTGGGCCCGTAAAAACTATTACCTTCTACTCCTCCCCGAATTGGTGGGGCCTTAAAAAAAGTCTTAAAGTCTAGGTCCTGCCGCCCAGGTCAGTTACTGAGCTGCCACTGAGGAGTCTCTTTGAGAAAAGCAGCCGAGAGGCTTTGTCTCAACTTAGCCATTTTTGGGTCCAGCAGATGGATAATGGTTATGTTGTTGGACTCCTGTGTAGTCGACTGTGGTTTGAATCCCAGATCTGGTGACTTAAAACATACACTAGGTGCATGTGCATGCATGCCTAAAATCCCGAGAGGAGAATGGAGAAGTGATTGTGGCATGGCCTTCCCCCCTTGGGGGGGTGTTTCTCACTTTATTTCTCTCTTGTCTCTCTCTGTATGACCGGCAATGTACATGCCCTATAGCAAAAATCTCTCTTTAAAAAAAAACTTAGCCATTTTGGGGGGACCAGAGGATGGTATTGGTCACGTCTCTGGACTCCCACATGGCCAACAGTGGCTCAAGTCCCAGACCCAGCAGTTTGAAACACATGCAGGGTACATGTGCGTGCGTGCCCAAAATCCCAAGAGGAGAATGGAAGAGAAGGGATTGTGTGTGATGTGGCCATCCCCCCGGGCAGTGATTTCTCGCTTTCTTTCTCTCTGTCTCTCTCTGTCTCTCTGGCAAACACATGCACTCTAGCAAAAATCTCTCTTAAAAAAAAAAAAGTAAGCCTTTTATGACTCCATTTTGGGCCTCTACCCTAATTATATTTTTAGTGTCCCTGTCTCCTACCTCATGACACCCGCCTTCACACAGGGAAGAAAGCATTCTTGGTCACAAAGAACTCGTCAGGGCTGTAAGGACAACATGAAAGGGGAACAGTGTCAGTAGCGTGTGACGCTCATGTCAGGTAACACGGTGCTGTGGGCCCAACTAGCCCCGGTGCCCACTAGTGTTAGTGGGTCCCTGAAGTTCTGGCCCAGTGTGGAGTCAGAGAGCGGGGATATTCTGTGAAAGGTCAGGGAAGGTTTCAAGGGAAATTGAGATTTTGATTCTTAGAGAGAGCACAGGACAGTTTCTAGCCTTAGTCTCAGATAGGAAGGATGCGCCGATGACGATGCCAAAGCTTTTATTACTGTATACATTTCTAAGCACCTCTACAGCCCATCAATTGATGACTAATTATTATCATGGATGATAAAACGAAGTTCCCCCAGAACGAGACTGGACCAGTCTAGCCATACAGGCATTGCTGGAATCTGGTGAGTGCCATCCACCGTGTTTTGACAGATGGAAAGCAGAGCTGGCAAAAACGAGGCTATTTTTGGCCTACAAGCTGTATTTTGTTCATCTCCATCCTCCTCCTTCATGAAGCCACATTCTTTCACATAAACTTAGTCTAAGGTGTTACCCAGAGTCTCTCTCTTTAATAGTCTTCTAGAGGAATCACAGCTGATCCAGTATGACTGCTTCTGACATTTCACTGACCTCACATGTGGACTTAAATAGTACTTCTAGACTTCTTCCTTAATACATTTCATCAGTTTTATAATTGCAACATGAACATAAATATATAAGCAAGCAGCCTCTTAAAAACTTCTAGCACTGTGGTGAGCAGGGAAAAAGAGAAGGGAAGCTTCCTTGTCTGAATTTTATTACCTGAACTTGGGCTACCTAATGAAAAATTCCAGATCTTTTTTTAGAACACAGCTTCAAGATGCTAGTGGAATGGCTCTTCAGCTTTCCACACTGTTGGAGCTATTTAAAATATGTGTATAAATAACTCTCTCTACACGTATGTACCCAATCTGACGTTTCTCTGTTTTTATTTATCACCTGGAGTACTTTCCTTAGAAGTGTTTTTTAAAAAGTCATTCCCCTTATCTGTGACTGCTTTTCTCCAGAAAGGTCATAGTAAATTCTTTGAACTAATTTGCAATTCTAAGACCTATATGGGATAAAGACTGTGATTTCAGCTCCCTGTCCTGTTTTTTCAGCAGCTCCTTCTTAGGCTTTACCAGGTAGGGGGTGTGTTTATTCTAATTCCGGCCACAGGGCGAGCTCCCATCACCAGATCAAGCTTATTTTGAGGGTGCTTTTTTGTCTTTTCGTTTCCTGTTTTCTCTCTTTTCAGAGCCATAGAAGCTAAGAGATCAAGGGAAGGGGCAGTAGAAATCATCCGATCCTTTCTCTACATTTTGCATGTGAGGAAAGAAACTTAGAAAAGCTATCACTTTGCCAGGATGACTCAGCAAGTTAGCGAAGTGCATAGATTTCGGAGGAAGTAATAACTTGTTGGAACTTAAGGGTAGAAAAGGCTTATAAAACACATTATGAGGGACCAGCAGTTGCCGTAATGGCTATGTCATTGGACTCTCACGTGGTCAACTGCGGTTTGAGTCCCAGACCTGGTAGTGGCTTGAGCTCACGTCGGACACATGTGCATTTATGCCCAGGATCCCGAGAGGAGAATGGGGGAGAGGGGATTGCAGCATGGCCATTCCCCTGAGGGGTGATTTCTCGCTTTCTGTCTCTCTACCTCTCTCTGTCTTTCTGGTGCGTGCACGTGCCCTATAGCAAAAAACTCTAAAGAAAACCAAAAAACAAAAAACAAAACAAACACGCACACACAAAACAAAACAAAAAACACACATTATGAATGTTTCCCTGCCCTTTTTTTGTCATTGTTGTTTAGATTTTTGCTAGAGGGTACGAGCACTTGCTGGACAGAGAGAGATAGAAAATGAGAAATCCATCGCCCCCAGGGATGATGGCTATGCTGCAGTCCCTTCTCCTCCATTCTCCATTCTCCTCTTGAGATTTTGGGCAGACACACACACACGCACACCTGGCATGAGCTTCAAGCTGCCACATTCAGGACCCAAACCGCAGTCGACTACATGGGTGTCCAGCTCCTTATCCACTACACCACCTGCAAGTCCTCGCTGTTTCCCACTGTTCTGTCTCAGGACATTCTAGTGGCCTGGCACTGTATCGCAGCAAATCTTAGGACCAGGGAGAAAGGTCTAGAGTCAAAGGGCACAGCCATCCACACTGCACTGTGGGTAATGGTTGTCTTGGCCCCGCTGAGATGGGACAGAAGATGGACATGCATTTTAAATATACTGTGGCATTTCATTTTTGTAAGCCTCCTGTGAGATAAATTTTGTTACTCTAGCTTTATGGATTAGAAAAGATAAGGTTAGGGGGAACCAGCAGTTAGCGTAATGGCTATGTCGCTGGACTCCCACGTAGTCAACCACGGTTCACGTCCCGGACCTGGTGGCTTAAAACTCACGCCGGGTGCGTGTGCGTGCATGCCCAAGATCCCAAGAGGAGAATGGAGAAAGGATTGCAGCGTGACCATCCCCTCTGGGGGGCGATTTCTCGCTTTCAATCTCTGTCTTTCTCTGTCTGTCTGGCGAGTGCACGCGCCCTATAGCGAAAACCCCTCCAAAAAAGAAAAAAAAAAGAAAGAAAAGATAAGGTTAGGGACCAGCAGGTGGCATAGTGGTTAAGGGCCCTGGATTTTCACATGGCTGACCATAGTGTGAATCTTGGACTTGGCAGCTTGCTTTCTCGCTTTCCCTGTTTCTCTCTGTCACTCTCTGGTCAGATTAAAAATAATAATAACAATAACAAGTGAAATTAAATAAATACATATTCAAAAAAGAAAGATAAGGTTAAATGGCTTGCTCAGCGTGAGAGCATGGATGTAACCCATGTTGTCTGACCTGAAGCCCATTACAACATGTGAGCCAAGCTGGAAGCTTCTCTTGTTCTGAGTGTCAGCTGTAAATAAGATCTAAGCTATTTTCTAGATGGGCAAGTCTTTAAGTGATTTAGTCAATGATCAGCTGTACGTAGTTCAAATATATGTGTACAAAAGCCTTCTTAGAAAGCAAGAACTAGGTGTTTTCATGCATGTTAAGATTTCAGTGAACATGGGTTTTGGTCTGATCTGGGGTTCGAGTCCTGCTATCTCCTCTGGCCACATGGAGCACCATGGACAACTACTTACTCCTCATTGAGACCATGAGTATAATATTGTCTATCAAAAAGGTTACCCTAGAGGCTGGATAGGGCACAGCACAGCACTAAAACAAGGTCTGTGAGACTGACTCACATGGGAGGGTTCTAGGTTCGCATCCAGAGACTTCCCTGAGCGTGCTAGATCTATGTGTGTGCCCATGATCCGGGGCTGAGGGAAGCTGCGGCGGATTGCAGCATGAAAATCCTCTTAGAGTTGCCTCTGTGTGTGTGTGTGTGTGTGTGTGTGCGCGTGTGTGTTTGTCTCTCTCTTAAGAAAGGAAGAGAAATTTTAAAGAAAATATAAAAATAATAAAGTAAAGGGGAAATGGTGATCGATAAACGTTAAATGTGATGACATAAGCCTAGTAGCTTAGCACATAATTGATGCTCAACAAGTGTTCATCCTCTTCATGTCTGTCCCATGCTATCGTTCTTATATTTTTGGTCATTCTATACACATATGATCTGGCCCCCTACCCCGCCCTTGTCATTCTTAACAAATAGCTTGCGTTATCTCCCAGAATAAGGGTTATCGGCTAGGTTTCCCACAGCTCCTCTCATCAGCACTGGCTCTCGTAATTCCAGTCTTCAACGCCCGCTGGGAACAAGACCTTACACAGAGTGCTGATGTGTGCAGATGTAGTCCTATGGTGCTTTGCACACAAGCACACGAAGTTTGGTTCAAACATACTGAAGTTGTGAGTGACCATAGGGGACCTGCAAGTCCCGAATGTTGGAGCAGACTAGCTCCTGGCTTTGACAGACTCTCCAGGTGGGACCCAGGCTGCCCTTTCCTCCCCAGCTTATACGTTTTCTGCCTCTTTGAGACAGGGATGAGAGCCAGGAGGCAGAAGTTAACACCTTTGAGTTACAAGAGTAGAGAGTTGTGTCCTGTCGTGACTGTAGGGAAGACCAGAGAGAAATGATTCAGAATGGCTTCAGCTTTTCTCAGCTAGGTGAAGAATGACGTTGAGGCAGGTAACAGAGAGAAACACAGCTCGGGGCTAGAGAGGAACAGGCAAGAGGAGGATTCTTTGGAAATCTTTACCCACCCTTTTCAGAAAGAGTCCCCTGGGTTCTGAGTCAAATCAGCCCTTTGCTGTTACTCCAGCGTGCCTTCGCTGAGCTGTCACAGTGAAGCCCCCGAAACCTCATTCTAGGGCCGGCTCCCCATGGCGAAGGTTTGTGTCTAGGCCACGTCGCGTGGCCTCACTGGTCCTCCCAACCATGTGTCTCCCAGTTCCACACACATACCCCTGTGCTGTAGCCCCCCTACGTTCACCCATCTCGAAATCGGTGCCCACTGACAGCGTCCATTTTAAAATAAAGCTCCTCTTACTGCCTTTCCACCCAGTAGACTTTCCTCAAGATGCAAATCTAATATTATTTTTCCTGTGATGCCTTTTCTGATTTCAGATGCTTCCATTGCGGCATCTGCGGCGTTTACTCTTGTGCTAGTGTCTCCCCAGGGTTTAACTTGCTTGGGAGCCCCTCCTCCACACTAGGTCACGAGTGCCTCAAGGACAGAGATCTCATCTTACTCGTGTCACTGCCCAGTGCTGATCTCAATAACTGGCATGTAAAGCCACCCAATAATTATTCATTGTATTAACTAATACCGGAGCAAGGAGACATACTGAATTAACAATGCCTACCGGAGCAAACAGAACCTGTTTACTATGGTTAAACATGGATCTCAGAAAAGCTCTGAAAGGATGCAGAGACACCGGTAACAGGGATTGTCCTAGGAGAAGGGAGCTGGGGGTTAGAAGATAAAGGAAGGAGAGAAAGCCTTTCTTTTTCTCGCTTTCTTTTTTTTTTTTTAAGTTCCAACAATTCTTCCTCTGCTTTTTAAAATTGTTTTTTAGATTTTTGCCATAGGGCATATGTGTTTGCTGGAGGGAGACAGAGACAGAGGGAAAGTGAGAAAATCATCCCCCGGGGAAATGGCCACTCTATAATCCCTTCTCCTCCACATTCCTCCTAGGATCTTGGGCATGCCTCACAGGCTTCCAGCATGAATTTTTTTTTTTTTTTTTGCAGAGGTTTTTGCTAGAGGGTGCTTGTGCTCGCCAGAGAGACAGGGAGAGACAGAGAGACAGAAAGCAAGAAATCACCCCCCCTCCCCCAGGGGAGATGGCTATGCCGCAGTCCCTTCTCCTCCATTCTCCTTTCAGGATCTTGGGCACACATGCACACGTGCCCGGCGTGAGTTTAAACCACTGGGTCCGGGACTTGAACCACGGTCAACTACATGGGAGTCCAGCGACATAGCCATTATGCTAACTGCTGGTCCCCCAGCCTGATTTGTAAGTTGCCAGGTCCAAGACTCAAACCACGGTTGACCATGTGGGAATCCAGCACTTTAACCACCATGCCACCTGCTGACTCTGCGAAAGCCTTTCACCATATGCCCCATGGTGCCTCTCGAGTTGTGCATGTACCTTTACATCATTAAACACCCGAAACTAATGTAATTTAAGTGTACGTGGTAGAACAGTCTCGTATCAAATGGTTTTGTAATTTCTTTCTTTCTTTTTTCTTTTTTTTTTGTTTTGTTTTATTGAGAAAAAAAGAGAGAGAGATATTTTTTGAGTCTTACTGTTACAATCCACTGTCACTAGGATTAGCTAGGATAGGAGCCTGAGCTAGCATGCCCATCCTTTTCAGGTTGATCTGGGATCCATACCTGGGCCTCCCAAGTGGCCCCAGGCTCATGCAGCAGTGCCCTCCTGCCTGTACCAGCTGGCCCTTGTGATTTCCTGTCAGCAAAACTTTAGATTGTTGGTAGAAGTTGGTATCATCATCCCTTATTACCAATACCAACTCTCATTGGATTTCCTTTAGGTCTAGAGTCATATTGGTGTTCACAAACCAGACTGTGCCAAAGATGTCAAATAAGGACCCACTGAGATACGTTAAAACCTTCAAGTCTTAGCAAAGAGTTTGAGGCTAGAGGGACTGAACAAGAGTTCCTCCTTTCTACCCTGGCCTCATTTCTACTTTTGAAATCTTAGGGGGTTCGCTGGTTGAGCAAAAAATGAAGGAGATCTGATCATGGAGAACCCAGCACACAGGATTGTTCTATTCTTGCAGGGCTCTGCTTATGTCTGCTTCAACGTTTAGGGTCTTAGAGGCATGATTGGATTAGGCAGAAGTGAGGATTGGGCTGCATGTGAGTTTGGCATCTTAGTATGATGCAACCGGAGCAGTAGGGACATGTAAATTTGTGGTTCCCTTTCTTTGTCAGAGTGTTTAGTGATGATTTTAGTCTGAGGTGTTTTTTTTTTTTATGTTATTTTATGTTAAAGAGAAATTTTTGCTATTGGGCACATGCACTTAACAGAGAGAGAGAGAGAGACAGAGAGAGAACCATTCCCCAAGGGGGGTGGTCACGCTGCAATTCCTTCTCCTCCATTCTCCTCTCATGCTTTTGGGCACACGTGCATGTATGCATGCCTGGTGTGAGTTTCAAGCCACTGGCTCTCAACTTGAGCTGTGGTTGACCATGTGGGAGTCCAGTGCCTTAACCACCAGACCACCTGACCCCTCTATGGGCTATTTTTTTTTTAATAATGTAGCCTAAATATACCTTCCCCTGCAAAGACTCTGTTTCTGCACCATTTTGAATCTGTAGACACAAGTACCATAATAATTCTACTATCTTTGGAGCCACGGAAAGAGGACATGCCATAGTAGAACATCAGGGTTGACCCCAGCTAAGCTAGTCACATGATTTAGCCCTACTGAGTATGTCTTATCTGACAAAATGGGGCTCCCACAGGCAATCTCCTCCAGCCCCCTCCATAGTATTTTTTAAATCAGGATTAAGTTATGTGATTGGTAAAAGCACCTGTCATGTAATAGAATTCAACAAATGCTCTCCCCCGTCCACTGGCCTGAATAACTTATTAGCTTATCTCGATAACAGGTGTTTTTGCATGGTGAAGTACAACTATTTAAATTCCTAATATTGAATGGGTAAAACATAGGTCACTCCTCCTGAAAAAAATGTTCTCGTTCCTTGTTGATAACTTGTCTTTTCGTGTGGCTCACCACAGTGTTTTCAAGATTAAAATCTTAACGTCTTTTCACTTTTTTGTCATATAATATTTTCTTTGATTCTCTTTTACGCACACATGCTTAAAATCCAAGTTGTGATCATTGAAAGTTGTATAGCTTGTTTTAAATTAAAAAAACGAACACCTTTTCCCCACCAAGAAGAATGTTTATCTGAGAATTTCGTGCTTATCTACGGGGGTGGGGGGGGAAGAGAAGAACTTTGAAAGCTCTGCAGGGAAAAAAAATAAGTCCGATCTGACTTCTAAATTAAACTCTCAGAATCCTGAAAACATAACTTCAAAAGATTTGTGGTTCAAGGTGGCAAAGGCAGACTATGGTTACTTCTGGAGTCGGTTCTTGCCCCTTGGCATTTGAAAGCATGTTAATCCGGGCTCACTCATAAACCTCAGCAGCAGGGGACAATTGTTCATTGGTTTATTATGGGCAGCCCGGACTGGTTTAAACTGAGCAGAGGAAGTTAATTATCCAATGTTTTAGTTGGCTCTGACAATGAATAACCAGTTCTTGCAGGACACCGTCTTATTCACCATGCACCATTATAAGATTTGGGGTGCGGGAGGCTGGGGGGGGATGGGAAATCGCCCGTCAGAATCTGCAGTGCGAGAATTTGCTGGGACTGCCCTAATCTGTTTCCCAGGTTGTTCTAACCAGTTCAAGAGCAGTTAAACAAGGTTATGTAAGTGACATGTGATGTAGCCCAAAATAGTGCCTGCAAACACAGGCTGCTGTTGCTGGACAGTTGTCAACTGCTTTAAAAGAAAAGAAAAAAAGGAAAAAAAAAGTCTTCCAGCAGGACAACACATGGACTTTTAAAAATGAAAAAGAGATTTAAGCAAGATAATGATTTTAATAGGGATTTGAGGAAGTTGCCTTTCTGATGCCAAAAATGATTTTTTTTTTTTTTAACACGAGAAACTCGCAGCATGCATAAGGTCTGGTTATTCTAGAGTATCCACGGGGGTGGTTAAGTGAAGAGGTCCTTTTGACAAGTCTGCTGCCCTGCTAAGTACAGAGTTTCCACGTTGTTTATTTGTAGTTTCTTTTATTTTTTTCTCCCCCAAAAAGATGTGTACTCACTAGAGAGAGACAAAGGGAGAGGGAGAAGCCACCCCCCATGGAGTGTGGTCACGCTGTAATCTCTGCTCTTCCATCTCTCCATCCCACCAGAAATGTGGGTACCCACAGACATGTGGCTGACATGATTTTCAAGCTGTTGGACCCAGGACTTGAACTGAGTGGTCAGCCATGTGGGATCCAGCTCCCCTTAGCACCAAGCCATGGGCTGGCCCATAGCGCCTACATTTTAATGACTAGCAACAACATCTGAACCCTCAGATTTACTAGTGGCTTTGGGCGTATAACAGATTACTGAGTAATGTACTCCCTCATTCAGACAGTAACATGTGTTCACCTATCTTATAAGTGGCTATCCTTTATAGTTATACACCATTGTCATTTCAAGGCACGAAAGAGACCTTTCCATATAACATGATAAGCATAAAGATAAAGCTTTAGAGGAAAATGAGACTCAGTGGTGAACTGTATTTGACAAGATTGTTGTTGTTTTTGTTTGTTTGTTTGTTTGGTTTTTTATTGAGAGGCTTTTGCTATAGGGCACGTGCGCTCACCAAAAAGACAGAGAGAGACGGAGAGACAGAAAGCGAGAAATCACCCCCAGGGGGGATGGCCACGCAGCAATCCCTTCTCCTCCATTCTCCTCTCAGGATCTTGGGCACACACGCACACGCGCCTAGTGTGAGTTTAAGTCACCGGGTCCGGGACTCGAACCGTGGTCAGCTATATGGGAGTCTAGCAACATAGCCATTATGCTAACTGCTGGTCCTATAAGATTGTTTTTGAAAAGAAGACAAAAACAACAGAAAGGGGGTTAATAGATGCCTTAACTCTCATCAAGAGATTTGTACCTAATGTTGGGATTCCCAGAGCGACCACATCCTCCGGTTTCTGTCCCTTTTAATGAGCTCCAGATCTGGGGCCCTGGGACTTAGGAGCACAAGAGGAGGGAGGGGCTCAGGAGCCACTTTGTCTGGGTCTGTGGTGTTGAGATCTGAGTCTCAGGGACTCTGGTGTCAGTGTCTCTTAATCGCCAAGGGACCTGCTGAATAGCCCATTTTCCCATCGAGATTCCGAATGAATGTGAAATGAAGGAAGAGCTGGAGGGGCATAAAACATCAACCTTTATGGTGGGGATAGCTCCGTGGTACAAACTAAGAAGCCTGCAACCAGAGCCACAGAATTAGACACAGGTGGCCCAGGACCAACCCGCCAAGATGGAGGCTGGGGATCTCCCTGGAGGCACTACCTCCCTTGGGGAGAAACAGTTGGTGCTGAGGCGAGCTTCCAGATTCTTCTCAAAGTTATGCCGCAAAGCAGGATGAGGAAAGGAAGTGAAGAAAGGCCTGAGGTGTGGCATCTGGGAGCTCCTCCACCTGCGAAGGAAGGCCCAGGGTGGGCAGAAGGCCTCCTCTCTAAGAAGCTCAGGCAGAGTCCCCAGCACTGCTTCTGTGAGCCAGAACTTGGAGCCCTGGGGCAGTCACCAATGTCAGTGTTCGTTCATTGTGTTCTGATTTTCTCCAGTCAGTCCCCAACATGTAAAGGGCTGTTCTCCAAAAGTATGATATATTGGTTTTCAAAAACATGGAATGTGGGGCATTCTGTTCTGTCTAGAGTTGCTTTAATCCTCTGCCTGGTTAAACAGCTGTTCATAAGGTCTAGTTCAAGCACCTTCTCTGCAAATCCTCCTTTAAAGATTCTAAAGCCTATCTCTGGTGTTTGCCATGATTTTAGGGCTTCTAGAACCTGGTTCTTTTCCTTTCTAATTTCCCCCCCAAATCATTAGTGTTTTACTTGTTGAAACAGCATTTTAGGATGGGGGTGGGTAACAGGTAGCATGGTCATTAAGGCTCTGGACTCCACCGTGGCTGACCATGGTTTGAGACCCAGACCTGGCAGCCTGCTTTCCCTATCTCTTTCTTTCTCTCTTTGGTGAGCACATGTGCTCTGTAACCAATTAAAAATAAATTAATTAAATTAAATAATTCTTAAAAAAAATGACAGAGCATTGCCATGATTATTGGCCGTGCTAATTTACGATGGCGTGTCTTTGTGGATGTGGTTAGAATAGCAGGACATTGACAGGAGTTGGGGGAGGCGTCTGTATCTGTAGATGTCATTCAATATGAAATTAACTAGGCAAGAGATAAGCAGATATGGGACTTTTTCATAAAATCTTAAAAAAAAAAAAAAAAGAAAAGAAAAAGAAAAGTACTGGCCCCATGGTGTGTTGGTTAAGGGAGGCAAATCACATGGCTCATTGAGCAGTTCAAGTCCCCACCCTGGCAACTTGAAAAACACTCTATCTAGGCTTGTATGCCTGTGTGCCCCACATCATGACAGGATGGAGAGTTGGATGGAAGGGATTGTGGCATGATGACACCTAAGGGGGTGCTTTTTTCCTCTCTTTTTTTCCTTCTCTCTGGCAAGCACAGGTGCCCTCTGGCTAATAAACATTTATTAATTTATTTGGGCCAGCAGGTAGCAGGGTGATTAAGGCACGGATCCCACATAGCCATCTCTGGTTACAGTTAGGCATATGGTGGCCTGAAAAACACACCACGGTACTTCAGAATGAGTTTTTCCTGGGGCTAGCAGGTACCATGGTGGTTAAAACACTGGACTCCCACAGGACTGACCATGGTTCAAGTCCCGCACGTGGCAGCTTAAAACTCCAACTGGGAACATATGCGTGCATGCCTAGGATCCTGAGAGGAGAATGGAGGAGAAGAGATCACAGCATGGCTGTTCCTCTAGGGGGTGATTTCTCGCTTTACCCCTCTCTCTCTCTCTCTCTCACTCCCACGTGTGCACATGTCCTACGGCAAAAAAGTATCTAGTTAGAAAGATCATGAGAAAGATGGAGCACGAGTGTTGCCACAGCCTGGGGCTGGCATTAGCCAGGGTCAGACAGCAGGGACTGGGCCTTCACCACTGCACTACTCACCTGCTGGTCGAGGGCATTGTAAGTGTGGCCTTCTAGGTTTAGGACTGACCGGTATGTCTGTGCGTGTGACTAGTGATAAAAATACATTGAAGATCAACCTTCCGAGTTTTTCTATTTAGTTGAAGTAAGCCACAAAGCTTATTGTCCTTTACATCAATAATAGTAACAATAATATACCAATCATAAAAACGCCAATAAAAACAAACCAGTGTTATTGGATCAGATACCTCTGATCCAAGCTCCAGTTCTTTTTCCTGAAATGGCAGTAGATCTGCAAAAGCTCGCCTACCAGCCCAGCCCTGGCATCCTCCCCTCCCTGTGCCCTAGAGCTCAGAGCAACTTTGAATATCCTGCTTTAGAGCTAGAGCTTCAAGGTTTAAGGAGTGAAGGACCCTAGAAGGCCTTTGAGTGGAACAATGAAGTAACGGGATTTGCAAATCAGAAGGATCATACACGGGGCCAAAGAGGACAGATAAACTGCCTAGAGGCCAATGGCCCTGTCCACGTGCTCTGAGGAGCCCAGGTTTGCAAGGGAGTGACTCCTAGGACAGGCGTACATGCAGGACAGCAACAGGGACATTCACATTCATGTCAACGAGGGCAGCTCTTTTTTTCTTTTTTAACATATTGAGGTTTACCTAAGAGTTAAGTTTTTAAAGATTTGCTGTAAGGTTGTTCACTTATGGTCTTTGTCTTAAGATCTTTGTTTTATTTTGGTATAGTCACATCAACTTTTTTTTTTTTTTTTTTGGAGAGGGGGGTTTTTTTGGTTTTGTTTTGTTTTTTTGCTATAGGGCGTGTGCGCTCGCCAGACAGACAGAGAGAGACGGAAGGCGAGAAATCACCCCCCAGGGGGTATGGTCACTCCGCAATCCCTTCTCCTCCATTCTCCTCTCAGGATCTTGGGCACGCACGCATACGTGCCCGGCATGAGTTTAAGCCACCTGGTCTGAGACTCGAACCACGGTTGACAACGTGGGAGTCCAGCAACATAGCCATTATGCTAACTGCTTGTCCCCACATCAATTTTCTTATCCGTACGGTTTGTATTGTGTTTATGTTTTTATTCTTTGATTTTTAACCTTTCTATACCTTTATATTTAAAATATATCCTAGCATACACACAGGTCATTCTTTTTTAATCCAGTCTACTATTTTTTACTTTTAATTGGAGTAGTTATACCATTTACATTTAATGTATTTGTTTTTATACTTGGGTTTACATGTATTACCTTGCTATTTGTTTTCTTTTTGTTCCCTCAGCTATTTGTTCCTTTGTTTTTTCCTTTTCTTTTCCTTTCATTTTTTTTTTCCTTTTTCTTTTTTCTGGGCTGAGTATTTTTTAGTATTCCATTTTATACGTCTATTACCTTTTAAGCTACTTTTCTTAATATTTTAGTGGTCACTTCTTGGCAATGTTTCTCAACCATTGATGCGCTTCAGAATTATGATTATATAAAAAGCAGATTTGTCGGCCCCATCGCAGAGTTTGTTAGTTACTAGGGTTGGAGAAGGTACTATGAATTTAAGTTTCTGATAAGCATTTAGGTAATGTTGATGCTAATGGTGAAGGGACCATACTTTGAGAACCATTGCTCTAGAGATTACAGGATGAACTCTTTACTAATCAGAGTGTACTCTGAAATAACTCATACTATTTAAGTGTAACGTAAGAAACTTACGTCAGTAGAATTTTATTTATATCCCACCCTGTTCTTAGTAATATATTGACAGATATTTTTTGTGTGTATACATATTTTATGAATCCTGTAATGCATTTTTATTATTTTTGCTCTAAGTAGTCATTTGGCTTTTAAAGGATTTAGGAAAAGAAAATTTCTTTTTAAATTTTCATATATATATACACGAAACATGTATACATATGTATATATGTACACACACACAATTTCCAATTCTCCTTTCTTTTTTATATATCCAGATTTCTATTTGTTATCATCTTTTTTTAAGGCCTGAAGAGCTGACTTTTTCATTTTTTGTAGTACAATTCTGCGAGCAACAGATTAGCTTCTGTGTATCCAAAAATGTCATTATTTCACCTTCATTCTGAAAAAATATTTTCATTAGTTATAGAATTACAGACTGCCAGTTTTTAAAGATGTGTTCAGGCCTCAATTGTTTTTGGGGGGCAGGATCATCCTCATTTCTTTCTGTACAATGTAATTTTTCCCCTTGCTAATTACTTTTAAGAATTCTCTGCCTATCGTTGTAGTTCAGCAATTTAACTCCATGCTTTAGTTGTTTTCTTTATATTTGTCTTTCAGAAATTAAATTAGGACGTCTTCATCTATTTTTTCTGACCTATTCACCCTTCTGTCCATCGGAACTCTAACTATACACAAGTTGCTACTGCTTGTGCTACAGGGCGTGGATGCCTTACTCATTTATTCTGTAAAGTTTATTTATTTCTTCTGTGAGAGACAGAAAATCAGAACCCCCAGCAGTGTCTTCACACCGCAGTCCACCTCCAAGCCTCATCCACCCAGATCATACACTGGCACATACAGGGTGACTTACTTCAGGATACAAACCCAGAATCTTCCCGTATCAGTCTAGCATTGCAGAGCATTGTATTACTGCTGCGTACCATGATCTAGCCTCATTCATTCACGTGCAGTTTGTTTCCTCTATGTCCAGGATGGATGAGTTCTGCTTACATTTACTTAACTCTATTGATCCAGTCTTGTTCAATGTCCAATATATTGTTAATTCTAACCAATAAATATTTCATTTTAGAGATTTTTTTTGATTTTTTGATTTTTATTTGTGTTTATTTGTGCATTTGTTTTGTTTTTACCATTTCCAAACCTATAAGTCCCTACTTCTTTATCCCATTTAAGATATCTTTTCACGGGGACCAGCAGGTGGCGTGGTGGTTAAGATATCTTTTCACGTATATTCTAACATACCAATTTTACAATCCCTATCTGCTAATTTCAACTTCTGAATCATTTATGAGTCTGTTTCCACTGACTAATTTATTTTTTTTTTTTTACTTTTGCTCACTATCTTCTGTCTTTTTATACTTTTCTAATAATTTTGATGTCCTGAACATTCTGGAGAACCTGGATTCTGTTATGTTTCTCTGAAGAGTATTAAGTTTTGATCTGGTAGTCAAATCACTGATAGTTCACCTCAGACTTCTTAAACTTGAAGAGTATTTGCTGCATGCCTTTTTTTTTTTTTTTTAATTTTGCCAGAAGGCTTGTGTACGCCCTGAAGAAAGGCAGAGAGGGAAAATGAGAAAGCAGCCCCTATGGAGAACATTCATGCCACGATCCCATCTTTTCCATCTTTCCCTTCCTTCAGGATTTTCGGCATGCACACACGTACTTGTGTTTTTTAAGCTACCAGGACTGGCCATATTTTTCAAACCATGCTGTTGGCCATGCACGATTTAGCTGCCTTAACCACCATGCTACTGGCCTGCCCATTGTATGTTTTTTAAAGTGTAGGTCTCTCTTTTTTTTGTATTAATCCTAGGATATAGTATTGTTTCCTAGGGCATGAACTTGACAGCATTTCAATGAGAAGCCTGAGGTATTTAATGAGTCCTTCTAATTTAGAAAGATTCAAACTCTCCCCTCATGGTAAGCAGCAGCTGAAATACCTGCTCTGCTTTTTCAGCTGTCGGTTGTTGTTTTACACCTGGACCCTTTGCGTTTCATGCTCAGTGCAGTGGCCAGTCAAATTTCAGTAGAGTTTATGTGTGGATTTTCTCTCCCTGTATCATTGCCCCTCCCCATACCACGCTTCCTCTTTTCTAGAATTTTCATCTTTAATTTCTGCTCTTCTGGCAGTCCCAAAGTCGGATCTCTGATTTTCTGGGCCATGAAGACCAAGGTTGTTCTCTTGGCTTCCAGCTCCCTTGCACTGCTTGGAATATGGCGGCCTCAGAGACCAAGTCTGTTCAAACATGAATCTAGTTGAGGGAGATTCTCTTCTCAATATTTTACTTCAGCTTCTACCTACTTTTGGTCACTCCCTTGTGCCTTCAAATCTTCCTCCCCACTTTTGTGGTGGACAGTTTATAAAGATCTATGAGAATTTATCTGAACTGAGCCATTCCGCCATTACTAGGACCAGAATTCTCATGGATATGTAACTTGAATGAGAAATGCATCTTTGTTTACTTTACCACAGGGGTGTATTTGTACCACAGGATTATTTCTGTGGCTGTATATTCTGACTGATGTATAGTGGCTGACTTGCTTAGAGGCCACCTCAGAGAACTTTCAAGTGGACTTCCAATAGTGAATAGTGTCCCTTACTTCCGCACTAAGAGAGTGCAGTGTGTTAAACAGACTTGGGACTAGCTGGTGGTGGTATGCTTAAAGCAGTTGGGTCCCACGTGGCCAACTGCACAGTTCAAGTTCCAGACCCAATGGCTTGAAAAACATGCTGGGCACATGTGTGTGTGTGCCTAAAATCCTGAGAGAAAACTGGAGAAGTCCAAAAAAAAGAAAAAAATAAATAAAGGACTAATTGATTTAATGGCTATGTCACTGGACTCCCATGTAGTCAACTGTGGTTTGAATCCTGGACTCAGTGGCTTAAACTCATACCAGCCACGTGTTCATGCATGCCCAAGATCCCCAGAAGAGAATGGAGAAGAAGGAATTGCAGCATGGCCATCCCCCCTGGGGGGTGATTTCTCACTTTCTGTCTCTCTGTTTCTCTCTGTCTTTCTTGTGAGCGCATGAACCCTATAGCAGAAACCTCTCCCCCAAAAAAGGAGGAGGAGGGATTGCAGTGTGGCCTCCCTGCTAGTGGGCACCTTTTCACTTTCCTTCTTTCTCCTCTCCTCTCCTCTCCTCTTGTCTCATCTCTTCTCTCTTCTTCTTTTCTCTCTCTCTCTCTCTCTCTCTCTCCAAGCCTCATCCACCCAGATCATACACTGGCACATACAGGGTGACTTACTTCAGGATACAAACCCAGAATCTTCCCGTATCAGTCTAGCATTGCAGAGCATTGTATTACTGCTGCGTACCATGATCTAGCCTCATTCATTCACGTGCAGTTTGTTTCCTCTATGTCCAGGATGGATGAGTTCTGCTTACATTTACTTAACTCTATTGATCCAGTCTTGTTCAATGTCCAATATATTGTTAATTCTAACCAATAAATATTTCATTTTAGAGATTTTTTTTTGATTTTTTGATTTTTATTTGTGTTTATTTGTGCATTTGTTTTGTTTTTTACCATTTCCAAACCTTTAAGTCCCTATTTCTTTATCCCATTTAAGATATCTTTTCACGTATATTCTAACATACCAATTTTACAATCCCTATCTGCTAATTTCAACTTCTGAATCATTTATGAGTCTGTTTCCACTGACTAATTTATTTTTTTTTTTTTTACTTTTGCTCACTATCTTCTGTCTTTTTATACTTTTCTAATAGTTTTGATGTCCTGAACATTCTGGAGAACCTGGATTCTGTTATGTTTCTCTGAAGAGTATTAAGTTTTGATCTGGTAGTCAAATCACTGATAGTTCACCTCAGACTTCTTAAACTTGAAGAGTATTTGCTTCATGCCTTTTTTTTTTTTTTTTACTTCTGCAGAAGGCTTGTGTACGCCCTGAAGAAAGGCAGAGAGGGAAAATGAGAAAGCAGCCCCTATGGAGAACATTCATGCCACGATCCCATCTTTTCCATCTTTCCCTTCCTTCAGGATTTTCGGCACGCACACACATACTTGTGTTTTTTAAGCTACCAGGACTGGCCATATTTTTCAAACCATGCTGTTGGCCATGCACGATTTAGCTGCCTTAACCACCATGCTACTGGCCTGCCCATTGTATGTTTTTTAAAGTGTAGGTCTCTCTTTTTTTTGTATTAATCCTAGGATATAGTATTGTTTCCTAGGGCATGAACTTGACAGCATTTCAATGAGAAGCCTGAGGTATTTAATGAGTCCTTCTAATTTAGAAAGATTCAAACTCTCCCCTCATGGTAAGCAGCAGCTGAAATACCTGCTCTGCTTTTTCAGCTGTCGGTTGTTGTTTTACACCTGGACCCTTTGCGTTTCATGCTCAGTGCAGTGGCCAGTCAAATTTCAGTAGAGTTTATGTGTGGATTTTCTCTCCCTGTATCATTGCCCCTCCCCATACCACGCTTCCTCTTTTCTAGAATTTTCATCTTTAATTTCTGCTCTTCTGGCAGTCCCAAAGTCGGATCTCTGATTTTCTGGGCCATGAAGACCAAGGTTGTTCTCTTGGCTTCCAGCTCCCTTGCACTGCTTGGAATATGGCGGCCTCAGAGACCAAGTCTGTTCAAACATGAATCTTGTTTAGGGAGATTCTCTTCTCAACATTTTTCTTCAACTTCTGCCTACTTTTGGTCACTCCCTTGTGCCTTCAAATCTTCCTCCCCACTTTTGTGGTGGACAGTTTATAAAGATCTATGAGAATTTATCTGAACTGAGCCATTCCGCCATTACTAGGACCAGAATTCTCATGGATATGTAACTTGAATGAGAAATGCATCTTTGTTTACTTTACCACAGGGGTGTATTTGTACCACAGGATTATTTCTGTGGCTGTATATTCTGACTGATGTATAGTGGCTGACTTGCTTAGAGGCCACCTCAGAGAACTTTCAAGTGGACTTCCAATAGTGAATAGTGTCCCTTACTTCCGCACTAAGAGAGTGCAGTGTGTTAAACAGACTTGGGACTAGCTGGTGGTGGTATGCTTAAAGCAGTTGGGTCCCACGTGGCCAACTGCACAGTTCAAGTTCCAGACCCAATGGCTTGAAAAACATGCTGGGCACATGTGTGTGTGTGCCTAAAATCCTGAGAGAAAACTGGAGAAGTCCAAAAAAAAGAAAAAAATAAATAAAGGACTAATTGATTTAATGGCTATGTCACTGGACTCCCATGTAGTCAACTGTGGTTTGAATCCTGGACTCAGTGGCTTAAACTCATACCAGCCACGTGTGCATGCATGCCCAAGATCCCCAGAGGAGAATGGAGGAGAAGGGATTGCAGCATGGCCATCTCCCCTGGGGGGTGATTTCTCACTTTCTGTCTCTCTGTTTCTCTCTGTCTTTCTTGTGAGCGCATGAACCCTATAGCAGAAACCTCTCCCCCAAAAAAGGAGGAGGAGGGATTGCAGTGTGGCCTCCCTGCTAGTGGGCACCTTTTCACTTTCCTTCTTTCTCCTCTCCTCTCCTCTCCTCTTGTCTCATCTCTTCTCTCTTCTTCTTTTCTCTCTCTCTCTCTCTCTCTCTCTCCTTTTCCAGCTATTGCACATACCCTATGGCAAATTATGCGTGTGGGGGAAAGACATATCAGCTAGGCATAGTGGTGTGCAGCTGTAATCCCAGCAACCAGGAGGCTGAGACAGGAGAATCACTAGCTTGAGGCTGGCCTGGGTAACATAATGAGACCCTCACTGAACCCTCACTGAAAGAGCCAGATGATGTGGCACATGCTTTTAGTCCCACCTGGGAGGCCAAGACAGGAAGATCACAGCAGAGCAAATTTCTGCCTTCAAAAAAAAGAACACGATCAAACATTTTTAGGTCGTCTAGATGCATTCACTTGTTTTTGTTGTGTTTGTCATTGTTGTCTTAAAATGGATTAAGGGATGAGACACACATTACATTTTTTGGTAGATGCAATTTATATCTTTAATGCTTACACAACTAAAAATATAAATGACAGAATTGTCTGAAAATGATTATGACAGGTCTGCGATAGTTCCTTACAACTTTCTTGTCTTATTTGTAGAAGATGAAATGTTATACCAGGAAGGAAATAATTCCGCAGTCGTTGCTGTAACATTGAGTTTTCAGGGGTAGTCATTAAAAAAATCATCCCTGTGGAACAATCTCAGCTTTTAAAAGTCTGTGTTTTTAAACACCCAGAGAAGAAAATCTGGTAGAGTGTATTTCAGGCATTATCATTTTTTAGGCATTCTTTTTGCCTACAGTCTGAAAGACCTCGTCATATTTATTGTGAATGTACTCAAGTGGAAAGAACTTGACATCAGATCCATCATATGCAAATGTCTGTGGTTTTGTACACATAGGAGTTCCTCCATAAATAGTAGTTTAATTAAAACAAATTAAAATTATATTTAGTTTTTTTTTTTGGACTTTAAAATTTATTCAATTCAATGCGAGTCATGGATGAAATCTTAGGTTTTGTATTCGGTCTCATTCACATCATGGAAAAAGCGTGTACTGCTGGTTGCTCGTGGTAATGTGGGGTGGTGCACTTGAATCAACGAGCAGAGTGCACTTGAGTCAACGAACATTCCTTTGCTTCTCATTTCCGAAGAGCACTTTTAGCGTCCCATTAGATCACCAGTAAATTATATTGCAGATTGGCATTTAGAAAACCCTTTGGCCTTAAGGCATAGCAATATGATCATACCTTCTGAATTCTGATTCCAGCTCTACTATTTGGGGGTGAGGGGGCTGAGGGAGAGAGATTTTTGCCCATAGGACATGTGCAACCTTGTCAGAGAGACAGGGAGAGGGAAAGTGAGAAATCACTTCCCAGGGGGATGGCTACGCCTCAGTCCCTTCTCCATTCTCCTCTTGGGATTTTGGTCATGCACGCATATGCACCCAGTGTGAGTTTCAAGTCCTCGGATCTGGGACTTGAACCATGGCTGGCCATGTGGGAGTCCAGCACCTTAACCACCGTGCCTCCTGCTGGCCACTCCATTATTTTTTTAAGTTATTCATTTATGTATTTATTGAGTGAGAGATAGAGAGTGCAAGAACATGTACATGTGCAGGACAATCCCTCAACGGAGTCTCATGCCAAGATCCACCCCCATCCTTTTCAGGTATGTCCAGCCTGTACAGGTTGACCTGAGAACTAAACCCCAGTCTTCTATATGACCTCCACCATCACAGAGTCTTACACTGTTGCCACTGTGGCTCGGCCTCCATTCCACCTTTGCAGTAGTCACTTTCCTAATTCAAGCCTGGGTTTCTTCTTATGAATATATTAGGTTGTTGGGGAAGTCATGATGTATTTTTCTATGCAAAAACATGCCATGACTTTCCCACCAACCCAGCAGCAGTAATCATTGTCTCACCTGTGTCATAGGATTGTTGTAAGGCTTAAATAACGTATACTAGTCGGGCCTTAAAGTATTATTTTAAAAGTGGGAACCTCTTCTGTAAGATATTACGCAATATTATCAAATGTTATATTAATCAGTTACTGCCTTTTACCAGGGATATTGGTTGCTTTTGTGTAATTATCTACACCTTCCATTTTTGTAAAGGCATTAGATTATTATAAAGTAGGGTTTTGTTTCTTTACTTTAACTTCTTTCAATATTCTATTACTGTTGTTTTAGTATTAGTACTGAGACTTACTACAGTGTTAGAGACAGCATGTTCTCAATGAAATTATGTTAATTACATTAAGCAATACACATTATTTTTAGTGTTATTTACTATAATTTGCTTAATAATTTTCAACCAAAGAAACATGGTAGTAGGTGGGAGAGAGTGCTTTAACAGAATCACTATATTATGGTAATTGAGAATCGTTTTTCTCCTTTGCATATTTTCAGTGACCCATCCCTCTATCCTTAGACCTCTTCCCTTTCTAGTCAGTGCTCACCTCCCATAGGATCTCATCCAGTCTCCTAACTTCAAATAACAACCACAGGATCAGCCCCGTAGCCTGGTGGTTAAGGAAACTGGATCCATGGCTGACTACAGTTCAAGTCAGTTGCACTTGCATGTGTGCCCCAAATCCTGACAGAATGGTGAAGAGGAGAGGAAGTTGCAGTTGACCAGGCCCATTGTAAGAGAGCTTTTGCTTTCTCCCTCTGTTTCTGTCTCTTTTTGGCACACACACATGCCCTCTGGCAATTAAAATAAAAATTTTAAAAACCCAATCAGAATCTAACTATATCTCCAACTCACACCTCTTCCTAACCTCCAACCTGTATATTTCACTGCCGGAAACTCAGACGTAACATCTCCAAGACTGGGGTAATTATCCATAAACCTCAGTCTTCTACCGTCTTCCCCATTTTTTAAATAGAGAATTTTGCCTTAGGGCATGTGTAGTCACCAGAGGGAGAGTGAGAGAAAAAGTGAGAAATCATCCACCCCCCCCACCCCAGCCCCCAGGAGGGATGACCACATCACAGTCCTTTCTCCTCCATTCTCCTCCTGGGATTTTGTGCACTCATGTACACTCACCCAGTGAGAGTTTCAAGCCCCCCAGGTCCAAAACTCAAGCCATCATTGGCCACGTGGGAGTCCAGCAATATAACTGCTATGCCATCTGCTGCCCCTCCCATTTTCTCCATTTTAACTCATGACAGTTCTGTTTTTCTAGTTGGTCTACCCAGGAATCTTTATGGTTTCTCATCTCCTCTTTTCCACTGGTCTATCAGCAAAGCCTAGTGGCTCTACCTTCAGAATTCATAGAATCTGGCCATTTCTCACCTCCATCACTGACACCCCACCGACCCAACCCACTTTCATCCCTCCCTAGGTTGTAATGTAGCCTCCTGCCCCGGACTCCTTGTTGGTGTCCTTAGTCCAGCATAGTCCGTTTTCAGCACAGTAGCCAGGGTGATCGTAGATCACATCAGGTGACTGCTATGCTCAGAGCACTCTGGTCTGGTGGCTTCCTTCTCTCTCAGGGGAAAGGCCAGGCTGTAATATGAGCTCTCAGGTGCTGTGGGGACCTGCTCCCAGAAGCTCTTTATCTTCTACTCTTTCTTTTCTCCTCATTCACTCTGGTGTCCTTGCCATTCCTAAAACAAGTCAGATATCCCTCCAACCCTGGCCCCTGCCACATTTGTCTTTTCCTCTGCCTGTATATTGGGTCATCGGGAAAGTCATGATGTATTTTTCTATGCAAAAATGTATGCAACAACCTAATCTTTTCTTCCCTAGATGTCCACATAGTTAGACTGAAAGATCTTCAGGTTTTTATTTAAAAGTCACCTTCCCATGAGCCCCACTCCTGTGCACTCTAAAATTTCAGCACCCTCCACCTCCACTGTGCTATATGCTCTTCACCTTTGGTTTCTCCCTAACATTTATTACTAGGATCTTTATTATCTATTTCTTTTACATATATCATTATTTTATTATGTGTCATGCACTGTATTATATTTTGTATTACCATGACTATTGTCTGTCTTCCCCAAATTGAATGAAAGTTAATGAGAGTGTGGACTTTTGTCTGCCTTGTTCCTCCCTGTCTCCCCAGTGCTTCTAGTGGTGCCGATACCCGGTAGATGCTCAGTTGATATATGAAAATAAATAAATGAATAATAAAGCCAGGCTCTAATATCATACTTTCCCAGTAGATGCCACTCTCTGAGCCTATGTCGTGCCTACCTCTGATTATTTTTCATTCCAGATTGGTGCATAGATGAAATGGTTAAACATTTGCAGTTGTGTCATATATAAGTCTTCCCTATGAAACCTCATGAGTAAACGGTGGCAGGCATAATGGCTGACATCGCTGCAGTGGAGCCTTTGTTCTGATTGGTGCTGTTGTGATGTCTGTGGGAAACTTGTGCGAGCATCTGAACCTGTGCAGCTATCCAAAACTTTCAAACAGGGGCCAGCAGGTGGCATAGTAGTTCAGGTGCTGGACTACCACATAGCCAACCACGGTTCGAGTCCTGGACCCTGAAGCTCGAAACTCAAGCCAGGCACATGTGAATGTGTGCCCCAAATCCCAAGAGGAGAATTGAGGAGAAAGGGTTGCAATATGGCCACCCCTCTTAGAGGATGATTTCTCACTTTCTCTCTGTCTCTCTCTGGCAAGCACATGAGCTCTATAACAAATACTTCTCTGAAAAAAAAATAATTCAAACAATGCAGGAATCTGGCTTTACTTATAAGAGAACCTGCTGAGAAATCAATGTGGTGTTAGCAAGTGTAATCTAATGTCAACTGCATTAAGCTGACCATCCCCTTCTCTTTATTAACCATAAATCACATTTCTTTGTTATTTATTTATTTATTTATTTACTTATTTACTTATTTATGAAAGAGCTCTGTGAATAGAAAAGAGGAAGTGTCATATTCTGATTATACAAATGAATATTTTGCACTAGTACAGTAGCCTTTAGTTTAATTATTTTTTATTATTCTTTTTAAATCAGGGCAACACAACTATTTATGTGCTGGAAGAAATGACTGCATCATTGATAAGATTCGACGAAAGAACTGTCCTGCCTGCAGACTTCAGAAATGTCTTCAAGCTGGAATGAATTTAGGAGGTAAGACTTGCGTTTTTTACTTTAACTGAGATCATTGTAATACCACCAGGATCTGTCTACTCCCCAAATCAAAGATGAAGCTAACACGACACAGGGGTTTCTAAAAAATCTAATAAGTACTATATTCATGGCCAAACATTGAGGAGAAAAGTTTTTCTTAACTGGAGCTAAAGAAAGATAAGTTCAGAAGCCAGCAGATGGTGTAGTGGTTCTATTCCTGAATTCCCACACAGCCAACTATGGTTTGAGTCCTGCATCCGGTGGCTTGAAAATCACACTGGGCCTGTGTGTGTGCAGGCCCAAGATCCCAGGAGGATGTAGAAAGAGGGACTGTGACGTAGTCATCCCCCATGGGAGGCAATGTCTCACTTTCCCTTTCAGTGTCTCTGTCTCTCTTCTAGTGAGTGCATACTCTCTATGACAAAAAACTCTTAAAAGAGAGAGAGAGAAAGAGACAGATGCTATGGGGGCCAGCAGGTGGTGTAGTGATTAAGGCACTGGACTCCCATATGGCTGACTGTGGTTCAAGTCCTGGGCCTGGTGGCTTAAAACTCATGCAGTGCACATGTGTGTGCGTGCCAAAAATCCCAAGAGGAGCATGGAGGAGAGGGGATTTTGATGTGGCCATCCCTCCTCGGGGCTGATTTCTTGCTTTATTTCTCTGTCTCCTCAGTGAGCGCATGTGCCCTGTGTTAAGAATCTCAACAACAAAAGAGAGAGATACAGAGTGAGAGAGATGTTGTGAGGGTGAAGTGCTGATGAACTTTTCAGGCCGAGTTTGCTAAGTTTCAGGAACTGGGCACTTAACCAAACGAAAACAAAATTGAGTGACTTTTTTTATATGAAATACTAGGTGACAGTTTTTATAGCCATGTTTTTTGAGAAATAAGAACTATATATGATAACAGCAACCAGATAAGAATACATTTCTAGGGACCAGCAGTTGGCATAACGGCTGTGTCGCTGGACTCCCATGTCGTTCACTGTGGTTCAAGTCCCAGACCCAGTGACTTAAACTCACGCTGGGCACATGTGTGTGCATGCCCAAGATTGTGAGAGGAGAATGGAGAAGGGATTCAGGTGTGGCCATCCCCCCTGGGGGGTGATTTTTCACTTTCTGTCTCTCTATCTCTCTCTGTCTGTCTGGCGAGCGCACCCGCCCTATAGCAAAAACCTCTCAAAAAAAAAAAAAAAAGAATACAGAAAATGTGATGAAGGAGAAGAGACTCTCGATGTTACAGAGACTCACCAAGATGGGAGAGGGTAGAAGACTAGAATGAAGTGCAGAAGTAGACAATGTGCTTTTATGGTAAGATTCAACATGCCAAAAGGATAAGCTAATTTATAAAGAAAACACGGTTCTGAGGGAAGCACAAATTTGACAATTCTAATCTCCTAAAGAGTAGCCAGGGAAATGGTAGAAATAAAAGTAATGCAGGAACTAGCCCTACCTGAGAGTAAAGCATCTTATATAGCTACAGTAATTAAAACAGTCTGTGGTGTTTGTTTATTGATGGTCAGACAGACCCGGAAATGTTGCATGTGATAAAGCTGACATTTCCGATTAGTGAGGAAAAGATAGATTATTGAAAACAAGCCCTGTGACGGCTGGTGAACTATCTGGAAAACAAGAAAGTGAATCCAAACTCTTACCCTACACCATAGTAGACTTTGGGGCTTCAAAGATTTAAATATTGAAAAATAACTTCAGAAGTACTACAATAAACATGGATTTTTCAAAAATATTTTCCAAGTTGAGAGGACCTTTCTCAGTGTGATATAAAAACAGAAGCTATAAACACACACAAATAATTGAGCAAATCCACACTACTTACAAGTCAAATATTGTTGCAAAGACCAAAAGGAAGAAACTCAAAGGAAATATTTACAATTTGTAGACAAAGGGTTAATTTTATAAAGAACTCTTTTAATTCCATAAGAAAAAAAAAATCAGAAAACTAGGTGAAGGCTCTAAACAGAACATTCCTAAATACAAGAAACACAATTAGTTCCTGAAACACATGAAAAGATTCTAAATCAAGTCATAATGAGAGAAACACACAGTAAGAGTGTAATGACATAGTTTTTTGACCAACTGACAAAGGTAAAACCTTTTTGGAACAATATTTGAGTGTAGAGAAAGAGTCCAACCCAGGGTGACTGTATGCATTTTAGGTGGGAGTGTAAGTGGATGCAACCTCGGTGGAGAGTGATTTAGGTTATTTCGATAAAATGTGCAAAGACACATACCATTTGACTCAACAGTTCCACATTTAGGAATTTATCCAAATATGTTCTTGCAATGTGAGAAATGGTATGTAGGTCCAGTCCTGTGGCCTAGCAGTTAAAAGAGCTGGATCACCCATGACGATCCCCACTATTTTGAGTCCCAAACCTGGCGGCCTGAGAAACACATTGGGCATGTGTATTTGCCTAAAATCTCTAAAGGAGGGAGAAATGGAGGAGAAGGGATTCATTACAACGTGACCATGCCCCGTGGAGGGTGCTTTCTTCCTCTAACTCTGCGTTTCTCTGTCTCTCTCTCTCTGGCAAGTACACATGCCCTCTGACCAGAAAAAAAATAAATAAATAAAAAGGCATGTGAGCTTGGCCACAGAAGACCACTAGTGTAAGAGTATGTCCTGGGACCAGCAGGTGGCGTAGTTTTTAAGGCTCTGGACTCCCACATGAAGGACTGTGGTCTGCTCGAAAATAACACCAGGCACGTGCCCTTGTCTGCCCAAGATCCCAGGAGGAAAAGGGATTGAAGTGTGCTCATCCCCCCAGGAAAGTGAGAAATCACTGTCTCTATCTCTGTCTCTACCCAACAAGCACATGTGCCCTATGGCAAAAAAAAAAAAAAATCTCTAAAAAAAGAAGAAAGAAAAAGAAAGAAAAGAGTATGTCCCAAATGCCTTAACAACTTAGAAGGAGGCCAGCAGGCTGGTTCCGAGAGCATCCTCTGGAACCAGATGGCCTGGGTGGGAATCCTTGCTCACCACTTCTGACCTGGTCACCTCAGGCAGGTCACCCTTCCCTGTGCCCATTTCCTAACTTGGACTCGCATGATGAGCGTGCCTCCCTCTGGGGCTGTGGTGGGGATTAAATGAGTGAATAAGCAATTGCTCGGTGCCTGTCTCAGTACTTGGTGGTGGTGAATGTGCGGATGAAACTCATCCCAGCGCCCCTAGCCCTTTCACACATTTCATTTTATGCCAGCAACCCTCCGAGTCCTCAGGAAAGACAGTAGTGCCCTGTATTTTGGTGATGATGAGTCCTTGGTGCCTACAGGAGTTACGTGACTTACCAAAGATGCCACAGGCTACAAGATAACGAGCCAGATCCTGCGTCCCGGGTGCCTGTTCCGGCCTTTCCATGTACCACACTACGATGCTGCTTGCTCTGATATCTGAATTGTTACCAATGTGACATAGGAGATCGCCTATAGCATATGATGAGGAACAGGAGAGACCATTTAAAATCTAGATGGTGAGGGGCCAGCAGGTGGTGTAATGGTTAGGGGGGTGGGCTCCCACATGACTGACAGCGGTTCAAGTCTAGGATCTGACAGCTTGAAACTCATGTATGTACATGCCCAGCATCCCAAGAGGAAAATGGCAGAAAAGGGATTGTGGCATGGTCATTCCCCCAACGGGGGTGATTTCTCACTGTCTGTATTTCTTTCTGTCTCTCTGTCTCTGGGATGAGTGCACATGCCCTGCAGCAAAAATATCTCTCTCAAAAAAAGAAAAAAAAAAGTGTAAATAGTGGGGATAGCAGGCGATATGGTGATTAAGGTGCTGGATCTCACATGGCCAGCCATAGTTTGAGTCTCAGACCCAGTAGTTTCAAAATCACACCAGGCACATGTGCATGAATACCCCAAATTCCAAGAGGAAAATGGAGGAGAAGGGATCGCAGCATGGCCATCCTCCCTGGGGGGTGGTTTCTCGCTTTCTGTCCTCCCCAGGGAGTGCATACACCCAAGGACAAAAACTTCCAAATAATTAAATAAATAAATAAATGATTTTTTTTTTTAAATCAAATCTAGATCCCATAAGGGGACAGCCATTAGCTGTAAAGTGAACGCGATCTATTTTGTAAAGCCCACCCACCATCTGAATTAAAAAGAAAAAAAGGACACTCTAGGATGGTATATTTTAAAATATCTGTAAGTAATTTTTATATTATTTTGCAAATGTTATCTGAAGGAATCTTGAAGAGTTCATGGAACATGCATATTATTTAGAAAAACAACACATGGATTTCAGAATTATTTTAGCACCAAAATAAATTCATACTTTTGTTCCATTTTTCCACAAACATTTTGAAATGCCCTTGTATAATATATATGTGCGATATATACATATATAGATATGTGTGTATATTACTGTAGACATGTGTATAATATGTAGTGTTATAGCACTGTATAATATATAATTACTGTCAGTAATTACTTACTGTAAAATAATAGGAAAATAGTTATACTTACCATTCTTACCTTGTAGGATTGTTCGAAGGATTAATGTAATCCACAGCCTTTAGAACGAGGTTTTCCCACCTCCACATTTTTGGTCCATAGCGCTTTGTTGTAGAGGCCTGTTCTGTGCCTGGTGAGATGTTTCTCAGCATCCCAAGTATGTTCACGGATACCAGTGGTAGTTGTTCTCCCCTGGTGTGGACAACTAAAAATGTCTCCGAGCTTGGTCATCCAGGTATCCTCTGAGGGTATTGAGAACCACTGGTCTAGCAATAATAATAAGCACAATTTAGTGTTAGCTATTATTTTCTGCTAGATTATCCATGCCATCAAGGACAAGTTTTTACCTGTTCATTCATCACTTTGTTCTCAGTAGAATGGGGACGGCACATTGATGTCCAAGGGCCGTCAGTGTGGGTGTTGGTCATGTCTTGTAGGAGACATGAATGAATGAATGACCAGCATGGTGGAGGGCCTGCTGGTCTGGAGCACTCCCCTGAGCCCGCACTATACCTGCCTACTGAAGCCCCACAATAATGCTGAGTGTGACCATTTGACACCCGAGTTCCTGGGGGTACCAGGGGCACGGCAAAGGTATGAAGAACCAACTTGAGGCCACAAACCTAGGGACTGGCAGGGTTGGGATTCAGGTCTCTGTTCCTGGCACAAAGCCCCAGCCATCATCACCTGCAGTGTACAGTAGGTACTCTCATGGGGACTGGAAGGCTTTTTCTAATTTTTCTGCTGTGGAGTGCACATGCTCACAAGAGAGAGAGAAATCAACCCCTCTGGGGCAGTGGAGATGCCCACACCACAGTCCCTTCTCCTCCATCCTCCTTTTGGGATTTTGGACAGGCACACACTTGCCCCTGGTGTGTTTTTCAAGCCACAGAGTCCAGGACTCAAACTGCATAGTTGGCCATGTGGGATCCAGCCACCTTAACCGCTGTGACACCTGCTGGCCCCTGAAGACCTTTTCTTTTTGTGAAAGATCATGACTCTGGAAACAGAATCTACAATAGTTTAGAACGAGTCTTTCCTGCCCTATTGGCTGGTTAGCAGGCCAACCTGACCATATCCCCACACTAGCCCTTCTCTTCAGAATCAAAGGAAGGGAGAAGAGTGGGTTGATTTGTATTTTTCAGAAATATAAATGGCCTTCGCACCAGCAGATGGCGGAATGGTTATGTCACTGAACTCCCATGTAGTTGATCACGGTTTGAGTCCTGGACCTGGCTTGCACATGCCAGGCACGTGTGCATGCATGCCCAAGATCCCAAGAGGAGAATGGGAGAGAAGGGGTTGCAGTGTGGCTGTCCCCTCTAAGGGGTAATTTCTTGCTTTGTGTCTCTGTGTCTCTGGCCAGCACATGCACCCTATAGCAAAAATCACTCAAAGAGAAAGAAAAAGGAAATATAAACGGCCTCTTCCCTTCTCTCGGGACCCACTTCTTACCTCCTGCCACAAGCACTGTGCCTTTTCTTTAAATTCCTGCTATGCTTTAGGCTGCAGGCTAAGGAAAAGACAGTGGGTGGTGTGAGAATGGCAACAGAGACGTGGAAAGGAAAGTTCCAGCTTTCAGTCCGCCTGCTGACCTGCCCCTCTGGCTGTGGAGCCAGCCCGTCAGTAGCTCTGAATTAACCATTGTGCTGTGTATGTGAGAATCACTCTGGAGTAGCCTCTCCAAAGGACTTGGTCACTTCGCTTCTCTCTGGCTGTGTTCTGAAGAGGGTGATCTGTCCTGGTCCTTCAGAGTTCCTCCTAAAGTCCATAGCACATAGCACTAAAGCAAAATAGCCCTCAGGCCAGGACCGAGTCCTCCGGAGTTCCCGGCCTGCCTGCCCTCTGACCACGGAACATGGAGGGACTCTTAGGGTGTTCCATTGCCATCCTCATTTTCCAGATGAGGAACTCGGAGTCTGAGATCCTGTCACTAGCGGCCTGAAAAATGCAACGTAAGGGTCTCAGTTCAGTTTTCTTTCCTCTTTTCTAAACTCTTCCTCCCTTGTTTCATTTTTCAGCTGATGTGCGGAAAAGCCCACTTTCACAGTTCTTTAATGAAGACTCTAATCATAGTAACAATCTTGCTTCCTGTGGCTTTAAAAACACAGACTTGACAAGCCACAGGGCATCTCAAAAACCCGTTCTTCGTTCTAGTTCCAGTTGACTTCTAACACATACCTCTAGCTTTCCTTAATTCCAGAATTCCCATTTACTCTGTTGAGTAGGAACTTTTTAAAAAAATCATTATTTATTTACCTCCGTTCATTGTTATTTTTAACATTTCACCAGAGAGAAAGAGAAAGTGAAAAAGCGAGCCATCAGGTCTGAGACTCAAACCGCAGTCAGCCATGTAGGAGTCTAGCACCTTAACCACCACGCCACATGCCAGCCCCTCCTAGGAACCTTTAAAGGCAGCGTATGGGGTCCTTTTTCCCACTTGAAGAGAGACATGTCACATGAAGAGAAGACCCTGACCCACGCAGCAGCAGCCATAGCAGAACATGGCATGGTTTTTCTTAAGGGGTGGGGAGAAGGCAGCAGGTGAGAGAGGAAAGCAGTCAACGTGACGTCAGGGACTCTTTCAGAGAAGCAGGTACTTGGACCTTCCTGTAACAGTGGAACCGAAGTGCAGAAAGTATTTGCTCCATAGTGCATCCACATAATGCAGTATTAGCTAGCCAACAAAATTATGGCCGTGAAAATTTAAAGCGACATAGAATACTTCTGAAAAGAGTAAATAGTGAAGAAAAATGAGTATGTAGAATTATTTACATTACTGTGATTATGACTAACCGGAAAAAATCTCCATGAGTGAAGAGATTAGAAGGAAATGCCAGCATAGCAAAAATGGTGAGTTTGGGGCCAGTAGGTGGCATGGTGGTTAAGGCATTGGACTCCCACACGGTCAACCACAGCTCAAGTCCCAGACCTGGCGGCTTGCTTTCTTGCTTTCCCTCTGTCTCTCTCTAGTAGGTACATGTGCCCTAAAGCAAATTCAAAAATAATAATCATCATCATAAATAGAATTAAATAAATTATTTTTAAAATAGTGAGTTAGTGAAGTAAGATTAGGGATTTTTTTTTCTTTTCTAATTTATTTCATGTCTATGTTTTTAAGTTCATGTATTCATTAAGTCCATGAGACAGAGACAGAGAGCTAGGCACCCCCAGCAGGGCCCCTGTGTGGCAATCCACTCTCAGTCCCAGCTGGCCAGGGTCATGGGCAGTCTTGTGCCTGACATGCCCAGGGAGCTCCCAGGACTTGAACCTGGCACTCCTGCCGGGTGGGTCCAGCTGCACCACCACTGCACCCCCACAGCACCACTACTTAACCCCGCCTTCTCTAGTTCGTTAGTAATACGAATCAGTGCTGCAATAAAAGTTAAAGACAAGAGCGTTCACAATTTTGAGCTGAAAACAAGGGGAGCCTCAGTCTACCCTGTTATAGAGCTAGAGAACAGAAGAGAGAAAGCGTCGGACACACAAGGGCCGAAAGTGTGGTCTCTGAGCAGGAAGGAGGAGCTTGGTGGGGGAACTAGGGTCATCAGTAAGTCGCCAGCAGGGAAATCCTTTAAAAAGCGAAATGGGGAAGTGAGTGGAAAACAAAATACCGAGAGACTGAAGAATGGCAGAATGCTGACTGAGACATCAAACTCAGAGAGGTCTTTTCACTTGTGAAAAACTGGCTTTGCTGGCCAGCGACCAGCTGCTGCCACTGGGTCCAGGCACGGACGAACACACACGATATAGGTCTAGAGAGGGACATCGACATCAGCCAGGGAGCAGGTTTAATATCGGAAATCCAATAAGGAAAACAATTTCGATATCTCTGAGGGTCTCCTGAGACAAAACAGGCTCTAGTCGTAGACATTCTGAAAGCCTGAGAGTACCGAGTTTTATGAAGAGATACGGTTCCTTGGATTTTGTTTTGCAGTATTTCCCTTGCTTACTCACAATAGGAGTTTCCTTTGGACTTTAGAAAAGTTAAGACGAGAGGGAAATAACGTATTTTTATAACTCAGTGAAAAGTATGTGTTTAGAATCTGTGTGTGAATAAGGCATATTAATTGTCATAGTAATATAACTGCTGAATGAAACAACGGATATTTTCTCTCTATAAAATTTCATGGAGGAAGGCTCAGGGTTGGTTCAAAAGCTGATAAAATTTAAAAGATTCACTAGATGACTTTGATTTTCTTTTTCTTTTTCTTTTGGCTGTGGGGTGTGTTTGCTTCCAGAGAGATTGAGAAAGAATGATAAATCACCCTCCAGGATGGATGGCCATGCCACAGTCCCTTCTCCTCTCAGGATTTAGGGCATGCACACACAACTGGTGTGTTTTTCAGGCTGCTGGGTCTGGGACTCTGTGCTGTTGGCCATGTGGAATCCAGCACCTTAACCATCCCACCACCTGCTGTCCCTATCTCTTTGATTTTTTTTTCCAAATTGTAACTATTGTGATTATAATTTGTAATAAATATGTACATTTCATTTTTATTAGTTCCCTTCAAAACTCTAACAAATTGGTGTCTTAGTTCATGGCTGAAGATATCTAAAAACAAAAGCGGTACAGGAATTAGGTCCAAGACTTCATCTGTCCCCAGAAATACACACACACGTAAACACATTTGGTGAGATTGCTTTTCTTGGAAATTTTTACAATAAATGTAAAGCTCAGCTATGTCAGAAAAATCCTGCTTAGGTATACAAATGCCCTCTGTTGCTTCTATTTTTTCTGTAACTTTTTCAGTTGTTGTCTGTCTTGGTAAGATACCCTCCTGAGTCTTCCTTAAAGGGCCTTAGAGCTTAGCATTTCCGACTGAGTCTAGTCTATCTTGTCGTTGGTCCTCCATGGTCTCAAGAGACATAGAGCTCATTCTCTTTACAAGTGGCAGCTTCAAAGACAGTTCTCTTCAGTCCAGGCCCCCAGCAGCCTTCTGGTCACAGGCTCACTGATGTTATCTGGTAAAAGAGTGGAGTTTTGTTTTGGTTTGGTTTGGGATTTTTAAGTATTATTTATTTATTTAATTCCATTTGTTATTTTTTTTTTTTTAATTTGACCAGACAGAGAGAGTGAGAGAAAGGAAAGCAGGGAAAGCAAGCAGTCTAGGACTTGAACCATGGTCGGCCATGTGGGAATCAAGCACCTTTAACCACCATGCCACCTGCCAGCCCAAAGAGTGGAATTTTTGTATTTTGCTCTTTGTTCACGACACCTTGCATTATTTTACACTCTTTTAAGTCTCCACAGATGATGGGGTTTTATTATAAGATTATTAATAATGTTACAGTTTTTGTGTTTTACATCATTCAGGTTATAATAGCCTTGCTGTTATTAGGGCTCTTAAATTTTTTATTTTATTTATTTATTTATTTATTTATTTATTTATTTATTTATTTGCCATAGGTCATGTGTGCTTGCTGGAGAGAGACAGACACAGTGAGAGAAAAAGCAAGAAATCACCCCCCAAGGAGGTGACCATGCTGCAATCCCTTCTCCTCTGTTCTCATCCTGGGATTTGGGGCATGCACACACATGGGCCTGGCATGATTTTCAAGCCACCAGGTCTGGGGCTGAAACCACATTTGACTTCGTGGGAGTCCAACAATCCATCTGTTTGTTTGCCAAAGGTCATAGTCACTCACTAGAGAGAGAGAGAAGACAAGAAAGCACCCCGCATGGGAGACGGCCATGCCACAATCCCTTCTTCTCCATCTCTTCCTCATTTGGGGGTTTGGGCAGCCAGAGGTACACGCACAGTGTGTGTCTCAAGCTGCCAGGTTCCGGACTTGAATGGCACAGTTGGCCATGTGGGATCCAACCACCTTAACCACCATGCCATCGGCTGGCCATTCCTAGGCTTTCCATTTTTATAACTCTTTATTTGTTATATTTCTCTCTCTCTCTTCTTCCCTGCTTCTTTCCAGTGTTTTTACCTCATCTAGAGCTCTCTGCCCAACCTTGTTGCTTTGGCTTACTCTTGGTTTTCAGATACTGGTTTTACTTATTGACTTCAGTCTGCCTGTCCCTTAGCTTCATTGTCACACATTTACAATTCCCAAGAGAGAGTCCAGACCAATGGTTGGTTACTGTCCAGGCAGGTGAATGGGAGTCCTCCTGAGGTTCTAGACAGATGGCTGCCTTTGCCCCACCCCCCGTTCTTTCCTTCCCTGGGCTAGTGTGGCCAGAGCAGGGGGGCCTGGTGGTTAAATGCATGACAGCCTATCCCAAGGAATATTTTGACCCCAGTCTTTTAGAAAGGAACTAAGAGTGTAGCAATCAGAATATAAGAGATGCATCTTCAGTACAAACTCACAGCAGTTGCCATCATGTGTTCATTACAGAGCATCCCCGTCTTTTTTTAAGAATTATTTTATTTATTTATTTACTCATTTTAATTTGACCAGAGAGGGACGGAGCATGCATGACAGAGAGAGGGAAAATGAGAAAGCAAGTCACAAAGTCCGGGGTTCAAACCATGGTCAGCCATGTGGGAGTCCAGCACTCTTAACCATCATGCCACCTGCCGGCCCCATACTGCACATCCTTTAAATTGTAGTAATGTTTTCAACACCTCAGTTTTCCTCTACATGTTTTAAGTTATCCATACATTTAGAAAGGAAAGGCTATCAGGTTTTTGGGTTTGTTGTTTTTTTTTTTTTTTTTTGAGAGGTTTTTGCTATAGGGAGCATGCACTTGCCAGAAAGAGAGAGAGAGAGACAGAGAGACAGAAAGCGAGAAATCAACCCCCAGGGGGGATGGCCACACAGCAATCCCTTCTCCATTCTTCTCTTGGGATCTTGGGCATGCATGCACATGCGCCCAGCATGAGTTTAAGCCACCGGGTCCAGGACTCGAACTATGGTCAACCATATGGGAGTCCAGCGACATAGCCATTACACTAACTGCTGGTCCCAAGGCTATCAGTTTTTAATAAGCAGATTTAATAAAACAAAATAATAGTTTTTCATGCTTAAAACTTTCTGATATGACTACTTTGAAAGCACATGAGCCAGAACAAAACACAAATAAAGCAAAGCAGAAATAAAACAAATATTGAGCTTCTCAAACAAATCAATAATGTGCAAGGTGGGCATTCCATTGTAGAACGTTTGTCTGTTCTACAACCTGAACTGGTCTCTATCTCTAAATGCAAGCACTGACGACAGGCCCTAAGGTTGGGGATGAGTCTTCAAGTGCATACCCAAAATCCTGAGAGGAGAAGGGATTACAGCATGGTCACAACACCCCTTGGGGAGGTGTGAGTTCTCACTTTCCCTCTCTCTGTGTCTCTTTCTCTCTCCTCTCCAGCAAGCACACACCCCTGATAACAAACCCCCCTCCAAAAAGGAGTAAGAGTAAAGATGTTTGTCCAGCACTTTATTTGCTGAGCGAAAGTAATGGGCCCACTTGCACAGGCTGGGGCCAAATAGGAGCCCTGGTTGAGGTTCTTGACCAAGTTGAATAGGCCAGGCATGGTGGCATGTGCCCAAGATCTCTGTGATCTGAGAGGCTGGGGCAGAGGATCACAGCACTGAGACTCTTTTGAAATACCTCCTTCCCTCCTTAACGAAAAATAAATAAATAAATAAATTTTGAACCAAATTCAAAAGATCCCATGGTACAGGGATGGAAGCCTAGCAGAAGTGTAGCTCAGCCAGCCTGTTGGGCAGTTCTCCTTCTCATTGTGTCTGGAGTCATCTGTCAAGCCTTTGTTTTAAACACACTGCCCTACACCTGCTCCTAGAGGCTGTCATGCAGTAAATCCAAACACGGTGTGGGCATCCCTCCTTTTATAAAATACTGCATGATGTGGTCAGCTCACTAGAGGTGAGATCCACCGGTCCAGGGATTGCTAACACTTGAACATTTTTCTTAGAGCGAAGAAGCCCTTTTGTTGATTTTTTTTTTTTTTTTTTTTTTTTTTTTTGGGAGAGGTTTTTTCACTATAGGGCGCAATCGCGGCTCACCAGACAGACAGAGAGAGAGATAGAGACACAAAGCAAGAAATCACCCCCCAGGAGGGATGGTCATGCCGCAATCCCTTCTCTTCCATTCTCCTCTCGGGATCTTGGGCACGCACGCACACGCTCCCAGCATGAGTTTTAAGCCACCGAGTCTGGGACTTGAACCGCAGTCGACTACATGGGAGTCCAGCGACATAGCCATTATGCTAACTGCTGGTTCCCCCTTTTGTTGATTTTTTTAAGGCCTTTGGTTTTCATTTTATATCTATTTAGTGTGATTTTGATTTTTTTTTTCATGGAAATTGATCAGCATTTGGTAAATATTTCTTCACTGGAAGAAGTCCCTGAAAACTGTATTTTAGGTTAACATTTGCATTTTCCATGACAATCTGATACAGTCTATGAAGGGACATGCTAGCTTTTAGTCTGCTGACCTTACCAGTTTCACGTCTCCTCAGCAACAGCTTTAAACGTATTTGGTAAGCTGTGTGGTTAAATACAGCAACGTTTGGGACACTGTGCTCAAACTAAAGATTGTGGCCCATGTTCCAAAGAGGTCAGGTGTAGAAATGGTTATCCCACGTGTCTGTACTGGGGAGGCCAGACTGGGGAAAGGGCTGAGAAAGTGGGGAACAGTCTCAGGAAGAAAACTGAGGGGAAAGGAAGGGACCCCAACAGGTTTGTGAGTCACTAGGAAAGAGGAAGGAAACCTGGAAACACACCCCCCCCCAGGTCACTCACTTCTGCTCATCTACTCCAATTCAGGCCTGGATTTGTAGAAAGACTTGCACCCACTGGGGAGGTGGGCTGGGGTGATGCACTTCCCCCTGCACTCACCATGCTCCAGGCCCCGCCATGGCTGCCCACTGGCTTACATTTGTAGTCAGCAGAGTTAGAAGGAAGCGTCCCCTCCTGACATCTCCCAGGCCCTCCCTCAAGCAGGTCTGTTCCCCTGTTTGTCCTTCAGAGGAAGGATGTCTTCAGCCACTTCTCCAGCCTCATTCAGTAGATAGGATTGGGCCACCCCATTTAACTTGCTCAGATAATATAGTGCTGGCTTTTTTTTGGCTTTCCAGTTGTTTTATGGCAAAGAAAAACCTATTCTAGCTTCTAAATGACTTAAAAGAAATTTGATTAAGGTGCTCTGGAAACAGGGCCAGCTCCAATGGCTTGGTAGTTAAGGTGGCTGGATTCCACATGGCAGACCGTGGGTTTCAGTCTGAGCCTGTCAGCTTAAGGAACACATCAGCACGTGTGTATGTGCGCCCAAAACCCCAAAAGAGGAAGAGATAGAGGAGGAGGGATTGTGGTGTGACTGTTCTCCATGAGGGTGCCTTCTCTTCCTCTCTTTGTCTCTCTGTCTCTCTCTGGCAACAGTACACACCCTCTGGCAAATAAAATAACATATCTTTTTAAAAATACTCTCGAGGTGAAAAACAGAACAAGGGATAAATTTTAAATAGATTACTATTACTTGATTTATTTATTCTAAGACTCATTAACTGTCATTTCTATATATGCCTTCATATTTCAATAGGTCAGTTTTTCTCTAATTACTTGACTCATTTTTTTCTCTTTTCTTTCTTTCTTCCTTCTTTCCTTTCTTTCTTTTTTCCTTTCTTTTTTTTTCCTTTTTAAAGGTTTTGCCATAGGGCACATGCACTTGTCAGAGAGAAACTGAGACAAAGACAATGAGAGGGAAAGTGAGAAATCACCACCCAGGGGGCATGGCCACACCTTAGTCTCTTCTCCATTCTCTTTGTGAGATTTTGGGCACGCATGCGCGCGCGCACACGCGCGCGCGCACACACACACACACACACACACACACACACACATACACACACACACACGCAGCATGATTTTCAAGCCACCAAGTCTGGGACTTAAACTGCATTTGACCCTGTGGGAGTCCACTATCCACCTGCTGGCCCTGACTAATTTTTCTCTTAATAAACAAAATCCGAGATCTCCCTTAGATTATGCAACCTTCAAAATAAACAGGAGGCAGGGGTCTTCTTATCATGCACTTCAGACCTACCTCAAAGAACGTATCACTCCAGATTAAATGTACTGCTCACCTATCAGGCTTTTATTTTTAGACAGCCTTAAAACTTATGTTTGTTTTGTTATTGTAAAATGTTTATACAGGTATAGATATATAATTTATTAAGACTTTTCCTAGAATATAGGATGGTGGGAAAATCATGACATATTTTCATATGTTTTTCTGTGAAAAATGCATCATGACTTTGCTGACAATCCAATACATGTTTTTAAGAATTATTTAACTTTTCTTATTTATTCATTTACTTTAATTTGACCAAAGAAAGAAAAAAAAAAAGTCTCAATCTTGTTTTTGACTTCTATAGTATAAATTGTCAACTTCTTAAATGTTAATGTCTCTTCATTCCTTGATAAGGAATCTTAGGTGCTGTTTGGGCTTTTGATTATGCTGATGGAATTGTAGTTTTGTCAGCAACGTGGGAGAAAATGGAATATAGGAATAGCTATCGCTTCTGTGAAGGCAGGAATTCTCATCCTGGTCTACCAGTTTGAAGTGAAGCATTAAATTCAAGGTGAAAAGAAGTTAGGATGAGGTCACCTAGAGTAAAAGGGCTGGAGAAAATGAGCCACCCCAATAAATGTAAAAGAGTGAGGGTCAGAGGTCACGAGGGGAAAAAAAAAGAAAAAGACTGAAGCAAACCCAAGCTGAGTAGGTCGAGATGATTCATTTGAGTTTGGTGGCGTAAACCCCAGGGACTAACCACTACATTGGTCGAATTCATGGTTTTCATAATAACTTGCAAGGTCAGAGTCAGGGGTGTGTGCTTATTTGGGGTGGGAGAAAAATCCCAATTTCCCAGGAACTTCAAGATTGCCTGAAATGCTCAGTCCAAGCCTGAGGATGAGTTGAGAAGAGTGGAAATAGCGACGCTGTGTTTAAGACAGTCTGAGGGGACGTCAGAAAGCTCATGAACACATGGAATTAAAGTAGGAGCTTAGGGGCCAGCAGATGACATGGTGGTTAAGGTGGTTAACAGCCGACTGCAGTTTGAGTCCTAGGCCTGGCAATTTGCTTTCTCACTTTCTCTCTCTTGGTGAGCCCACATATCCTATAGCAAATTTTAAAAAATAATAATGATAAAGTATGAGCTTATTTTGGTGCAAAACTTTTGGGGAGGTGGTTTCCACTATAGGGTACATGCACTTGCTGACAGAGACAGAGAAAGGAAAAATAAGAAATCACCCTCTAGGAGGGCAGCCACACTATAATCTCACCTCCTCCATTCTCCTCCTGGGATCTTGGGCATGCACATGCGCGTGCCCAGTGTAATTTTCAAGCCATCAGGTCCAGGACTCAAACCATGGCCATGTGGGAATCCAGTGCCCCAACCACCATGTCACCTGCTGATCCCAGTGAAAAAACATTTCGGAGCTCATGCATAGTTGTTCATAATTCACACTTTCCTTGAACTTTTTGAAGACCTTGCATATTCCAGCTCACTTCTGGGGAATAGAGAAGCCTGCCACCTTAGAGAAGAGAGATTGTCCAGGCAAAGCCTAGAGGACATTCATCTGTGAGAAAACTGTGCTGAGGTAATTGAAGAGAGTGACACTGCACTTGTGATGGCAGCCACTCTGTGTGGGTGATTCCCAAAGATTCCTTCCCACCATAGTCATGATGGAGCGTGTGCCTCTGTGGGCTGGTGTAGGGCTACCACTCATAGGACAGGGAAGGAGGTGCCACTTTCGGAGGTGAGACACAGCCTGTAAACCTAGAGGTGTGGCCCTTGTTCCCCGCAGGTGGTGTGAGCAGGAAATTGGCCATGAGGAAGGGGCAGGACCAGCCCCACACAGCTGAAGGAAGAGTCGTTTTGGGGAGGCCCCATTTCATCATAGGAACAAATATTCTCTTTAATGGATGGTAGTAAGGAAGACTATTATACAGTGCCCAGCTTGAATTTTAATGTGGGAATGGATGTTGAAATCAGGCAGTCATTACTCATTTTTTTATGAGTGTAATAACAGACAGGATATGCACTTGTCAGTCAATCCATACGCCCTTCGGGTGTGGTGGGGTACTTGGCCATATGCCTCGTGAATCGTAAACCTGATGCCATTGTCACAGTCAACTTCTGTAATTTCTCTGGGAGGCTGTGACTCTGTCGCTTGTAAATTGTGTTTATAGTGTTAAATGTGGCACTGGTCATAAGACTTGGGCATCCAGACTGTAAGTTCTAAATATATGAGTTGTTCTAATGTCTTCCAGCACTGATGACATAGTTAAGGCATTCTGGCTATCACTCATAGGGGGAAGCAAGCAGGTATCGCCAGATTTGAAGACTTTTCTTTCTTAAGACATGTCCAAAATGCATATTTTTTGTGTACAGCATGGCAACTTTAGTATCTCTCCCATGTGTGCATACAGGTTCTCTGAGTACTTTTTCTAATGGGGGGCCTGATTTCTACATGTGCTTTATGTTTCCCCCTGGCATTTTTCTCTCTACCTTTCTCCTCCTGTCCTCCGTCTCCATTCTGACACCCCGCCCTCCCTA
>NW_006159560.1:970170-975289 GCF_000334495.1 Tupaia belangeri chinensis
CCATTCTCACAAAAACACTTTTGAGCAAAACATACAACTCACTGCCATGCATCCTCTTCATCTATGACCATTTGACTCACTCGCCTCTCTCAGCTTTCTTTCTTTCTTCCCTCCTTCCTTCCTTTCTTTCTTCCTTCTTTCCTTTCTTTCTTTTTTCCTTTCTTTTTTTTCCTTTTTAAAGGTTTTGCCATAGGGCACATGCACTTGTCAGAGAGAAACTGAGACAAAGACAATGAGAGGGAAAGTGAGAAATCACCACCCAGGGGGCATGGCCACACCTTAGTCTCTTCTCCATTCTCTTTGTGAGATTTTGGGCACGCATGCGCGCGCGCACACACACACACACACACACACACATACACACACACACACGCAGCATGATTTTCAAGCCACCAAGTCTGGGACTTAAACTGCATTTGACCCTGTGGGAGTCCACTATCCACCTGCTGGCCCTGACTAATTTTTCTCTTAATAAACAAAATCCGAGATCTCCCTTAGATTATGCAACCTTCAAAATAAACAGGAGGCAGGGGTCTTCTTATCATGCACTTCAGACCTACCTCAAAGAACGTATCACTCCAGATTAAATGTACTGCTCACCTATCAGGCTTTTATTTTTAGACAGCCTTAAAACTTATGTTTGTTTTGTTATTGTAAAATGTTTATACAGGTATAGATATATAATTTATTAAGACTTTTCCTAGAATATAGGATGGTGGGAAAATCATGACATATTTTCATATGTTTTTCTGTGAAAAATGCATCATGACTTTGCTGACAATCCAATACATGTTTTTAAGAATTATTTAACTTTTCTTATTTATTCATTTACTTTAATTTGACCAGAGAGAGACAGAGAAAAAGAGAGAAAGAGACAGAGAAGGCGAGAAAGCAAGACACCAGATCCGGGACTCAAACCGTGGTCAGCCGTGTGGGAGTGTCCAGCTGAATTTAGAGGGGAGAAGTCTGTTTGGTTATGCAGTTATTAGAGACACAAAGCACTTCATTTTAAAACTGGTCACCTAACAGAGATCCCAAGGGTGGTATTTTAACGGAGTCCTAATTAATAGTATTCTTTCCATCCCTGCATCAGAGTGGTGCAGTTTGTCAAAAAAAAAAAAAAGAAAGAAAGAAAAAAAAAAAGTCTCAATCTTGTTTTTGACTTCTATAGTATAAATTGTCAACTTCTTAAATGTTAATGTCTCTTCATTCCTTGATAAGGAATCTTAGAGGTGCTGTTTGGGCTTTTGATTATGCTGATGGAATTGTAGTTTTGTCAGCAACGTGGGAGAAAATGGAATATAGGAATAGCTATCGCTTCTGTGAAGGCAGGAATTCTCATCCTGGTCTACCAGTTTGAAGTGAAGCATTAAATTCAAGGTGAAAAGAAGTTAGGATGAGGTCACCTAGAGTAAAAGGGCTGGAGAAAATGAGCCACCCCAATAAATGTAAAAGAGTGAGGGTCAGAGGTCACGAGGGGAAAAAAAAAGAAAAAGACTGAAGCAAACCCAAGCTGAGTAGGTCGAGATGATTCATTTGAGTTTGGTGGCGTAAACCCCAGGGACTAACCACTACATTGGTCGAATTCATGGTTTTCATAATAACTTGCAAGGTCAGAGTCAGGGGTGTGTGCTTATTTGGGGTGGGAGAAAAATCCCAATTTCCCAGGAACTTCAAGATTGCCTGAAATGCTCAGTCCAAGCCTGAGGATGAGTTGAGAAGAGTGGAAATAGCGACGCTGTGTTTAAGACAGTCTGAGGGGACGTCAGAAAGCTCATGAACACATGGAATTAAAGTAGGAGCTTAGGGGCCAGCAGATGACATGGTGGTTAAGGTGGTTAACAGCCGACTGCAGTTTGAGTCCTAGGCCTGGCAATTTGCTTTCTCACTTTCTCTCTCTTGGTGAGCCCACATATCCTATAGCAAATTTTAAAAAATAATAATGATAAAGTATGAGCTTATTTTGGTGCAAAACTTTTGGGGAGGTGGTTTCCACTATAGGGTACATGCACTTGCTGACAGAGACAGAGAAAGGAAAAATAAGAAATCACCCTCTAGGAGGGCAGCCACACTATAATCTCACCTCCTCCATTCTCCTCCTGGGATCTTGGGCATGCACATGCGCGTGCCCAGTGTAATTTTCAAGCCATCAGGTCCAGGACTCAAACCATGGCCATGTGGGAATCCAGTGCCCCAACCACCATGTCACCTGCTGATCCCAGTGAAAAAACATTTCGGAGCTCATGCATAGTTGTTCATAATTCACACTTTCCTTGAACTTTTTGAAGACCTTGCATATTCCAGCTCACTTCTGGGGAATAGAGAAGCCTGCCACCTTAGAGAAGAGAGATTGTCCAGGCAAAGCCTAGAGGACATTCATCTGTGAGAAAACTGTGCTGAGGTAATTGAAGAGAGTGACACTGCACTTGTGATGGCAGCCACTCTGTGTGGGTGATTCCCAAAGATTCCTTCCCACCATAGTCATGATGGAGCGTGTGCCTCTGTGGGCTGGTGTAGGGCTACCACTCATAGGACAGGGAAGGAGGTGCCACTTTCGGAGGTGAGACACAGCCTGTAAACCTAGAGGTGTGGCCCTTGTTCCCCGCAGGTGGTGTGAGCAGGAAATTGGCCATGAGGAAGGGGCAGGACCAGCCCCACACAGCTGAAGGAAGAGTCGTTTTGGGGAGGCCCCATTTCATCATAGGAACAAATATTCTCTTTAATGGATGGTAGTAAGGAAGACTATTATACAGTGCCCAGCTTGAATTTTAATGTGGGAATGGATGTTGAAATCAGGCAGTCATTACTCATTTTTTTATGAGTGTAATAACAGACAGGATATGCACTTGTCAGTCAATCCATACGCCCTTCGGGTGTGGTGGGGTACTTGGCCATATGCCTCGTGAATCGTAAACCTGATGCCATTGTCACAGTCAACTTCTGTAATTTCTCTGGGAGGCTGTGACTCTGTCGCTTGTAAATTGTGTTTATAGTGTTAAATGTGGCACTGGTCATAAGACTTGGGCATCCAGACTGTAAGTTCTAAATATATGAGTTGTTCTAATGTCTTCCAGCACTGATGACATAGTTAAGGCATTCTGGCTATCACTCATAGGGGGAAGCAAGCAGGTATCGCCAGATTTGAAGACTTTTCTTTCTTAAGACATGTCCAAAATGCATATTTTTGTGTACAGCATGGCAACTTTTAAAAGATGAAAAATATTTTTTGTTTTTATTATTAAGTTTGCTTGCTTTCCAGTTTGACTTCTGCTCCGAAGGAAATGAACTTAAGAGTATAACAATTTAGCATGCTTCTTGTTTCAATTCTTTTTATTTTTTTCATTTATTTATTTATTTAGAGGGTTTTTCTTATAGGGCACATGCACTCATCAGAAAGACAGAGAGAGACAGAGAGACAGAAAGCAAGAAATCACCCCCTGGTGGGATGGCCATGCCGCAATCCCTTCTCCTCCATTCTCCTCTCGGGATCTTGGGCACACACGCACATGCGCCCAGTGTGAGTTTAAGCAACCAGGGCCGGGATTCGAACTGCGGTTGACTATATGGGAATCCAGTGACATAGCCATTAGGCCAACTGCTGGTTCCTCGTTTACTTATTTATTTTTTGACAAGCAAATCAAAGATAGTACCATACATATTTTAATTATTGATTGTTTTTATATAGTCTAGGTATTTTATTATCTTTCCAGCTTACTGCTCTTGTTTTTTGTTTTTATTTAATTTTATTTTATTTGTAGAGAGTTTTTGCTGTAGTGTACATGTGCTCGCTGGGGAGACAGAGTGAGAGAACGTGAGAAATCACTCCCCAGGGAATACGGCCATACTACAATCCTTTCCCTCCATTTTCCTCTCAGGATTTTGGGCACACATGCGCAAGCACCTGGATCTGGGACTCAAACCACGGCTGGCCATGTAGGAGGCCAGCATCTTAAATACCACGCCACCTGCTGGCCTCGCTACTCTTGTTTTAACCACTTTCTCAGTACAAACCAATGGCTCTCAACCAGAGGCAATTTTGTCCCCAGTTGGACATTTGACAACGTCTAGAAACATTTTCAGTTGTCACGACTGGCGTGTGGTGGGATGCTGCTGAACATTCTGGAACACACAGGACAGTCCCTACCTCACACAGAACACTCATTCACTGTCTCCTTGAAATTTGCAGTTAGAGTGACGCATGACAATTATCGGGTGATTTATCAAGGCATGTCCTTTGGTATGTCATTACTAAGACCTCCTACACTAAGACAGCTCACTACCACACAAACACGGGTGGTCTGCTAAACAGCTAGCTGCCAGAGACCTGGATAACTTTGTCAGACAACTTTGATGGCTTCTCAAGATCATTCAGAAGAAACTGGTTTTTTCCAAAGCTAGAATTCTGCGTGGATGGTTTTGCATTTATGTCAAATTAAACAGAGATGATAGTGGTGGTTGGAGGACCTTGGGGTGATGTTTAACCTTCCCCCTCATAATTTTCATCAACTGCCTTCCAGCCTACAAGTACACTCATACTAAGTATAAATACACGTCTTTTCCACAGTGTGCTTTCACACCTCTCTAAGCTCCTTCTTTGTAGAAATCCTGATGCTGACTCTAACAGGCTTCTGACTTGACATGAAAAGGCATAGTGTATATAGCCCCACTGCCAGCTGGGATCTTGGGAAAACCAGTTTATCTTTCTAGAACTTTATTCCTTCTGACTTAAAATGAGATTAAGCTGGCTGTTTCGTGAAGCTCCTTCTGGTTCTAGAAGGCTATGATTCTCTTAGGGTGCTTACAGTTTAGGTACTGAAACCTTGAATTGATGGTCAGCATTTGCTGAAGGAGACCAGCACAGCTTTCCTCTGCATCCCCCACCTCTTCCACGAGGACAGGAAGGGTCGAGGCAAGGGCATTCCCCATCACCCCACCCACAAGAAGAAACTCCTGCTCTGTCTCGTGCTGTGATGTTCATTTGGCTCTAAGATTAAGGATAGAAATGGCCTCTGGAGGCTGATTCTTCCATGATACTCAAGAGTAGAAACCTCTTTTTTTTTTGCCTTTTCCCTTTTTCACCTCTGCTTAGATGCCATCGAGGTTCGAAGTGGCAGGGGAG
>NW_006159560.1:975354-978791 GCF_000334495.1 Tupaia belangeri chinensis
ACAATTTTCCCAAGGATAAAAACCCTGTTTTTTTTTTTTGCCTTTTCCCTTTTTCACCTCTGCTTAGATGCCATCGAGGTTAGAAGTGGCTGGGCCGCCTGCTTGGTTCTGCCCAGTTGGAGAAGCCAGCGGCAGGCCCCCCAGCCCCAGGGCTTCTGGGCCCTCTGCCATTCTACTTGGCTTGCTGCAGCTTGGGGGATGCAACTAAAGCTACTTGAGCCTTGGTTGGAGCTGTTTTCTGTGTAGACTAGAGTGGAGTGAAACCTAACATCCTGTCTCTTTCTCTTAAAAGCCTTTTTAGAGAATGATTTTGGTCATTGTATCAAGAAATCTAACCGGCAAGCGAGGGTCAGCGAAGCGTCCATTCTTTTGTTGATTTGCTTCTTCTCTCCCTTTGTTGGGAAGGCATTTAGTTGATGTCCACTGTGTGCTATGCAATAAAATACTCAGACAGGCGCTGAGCCAGTAATCCAGAAACCAAACCAGCGAAGATAGAGAACACCATTATGCCGAGCAGTCTCATCGCCGGCATTCTCAGTGGACGCCTTTGTGAAGAGAGACTCTCTGAATCAAAATCTCAAAGAGAATTTCTACTTCTAACTGTGGGTCCAAGATAGAAATTCTCTAAAGGGAAGGTTATAGGCTGGTGTTATTCGCATTCCAATATGGGAGTTAAAAATGATTATTATGGGGGTTAAAAATTGTGTTGTACATGGTTTGTGACTTCAAACTACATTGTCCATTTGAAAACCACAGCATGAAACTGGCCTGGATCTGAGTTAGTAGTGAAGAACTGAGTCCTAGTCAAGAACTGAGTCCTGGATGAGAGCTTGTTCTGGGTGGTGGTGGGGGCATTCGCATTCCAATATGGGAGTTAAAAATGATTATTATGGAGGTTAAAAATTGTGTTGTACGTGGTTTGTGACTTCAAACTACATTGTCCATGAAATTGGCCTGGATCTGAATTAGTAGTGAAGAACTGCGTCCTAGTCAAGAACTGAGTCCTGGATAAGAGCTTGTTCTGGGTGGTGGTGTGGGGGGTGGGGGGGTGCGAAGGGAAGCCATGGGACCACCCTACACCCCTAGGAGGGGCTTGTTAACAACTTTAACAAAACCATCAGTGAAACCTGTCAGTCAAAGACCCCACCCTATATGTGAGCTACATGGAGGAAGGAATGTTAAGATCTCTACATGCTGTAGGCTCCTGGTTTTCAATGAAGGGAAACCAACCTTTGCAACCCAAACCAAACACCTATAGGGAAATGGCAAGAGGTTAGAAGAAAAAACAAAAACTGTTTTTGTTTCATTTCCTTGTAAATGTGAGGTTGCTTTAAGAATTCCTGAAGGGGCACCAGCAGGTGGTATGATGGTTAAGGTGCTGGACTCCTACATGGTCAATCACGGTTCAAGTCCTAGATCTATCTGGCAACTTCAAAATCACACCAGGCACGTGCGCACGTGCGCTCAAAATCCCAGGAGGAGAATGGAGGAGAAGGGATTGTGGTGTGGCCATCCCCCCCTGTAGGGATGATTTCTCACATTCCCTCTCTCTGTCTCTCTCTAATAAGCACATGCACCCTACAGCCAAAAATTAAAAAGAAAAAAAAATTACTAATAGAGATTTAAATATTAATTGTGTGCAACCCCTCAAAAGAGAGAGAGAAAAAAAAAAAAACTTTCAGAAATGACCCAGTTTTCCTTCTTGAACTACTTCAATAAACATCTCCAGGAGTCTCGGGGCAGCTCACCTTCACAGCTTGGAAGGACAACAGCCAAGTGTTTTCCTCTAAGTCTCATCTGTGAATGAGAAATATGAATTATGATGAATCACTGGAACTAAAAGGGCCATTCACCCTAAAAACAACTCCTCAAAGTTTCTTTTCCATGAGCTAGCATCTTATTTAATAAGAACATTCTTAAATTCTCTCTCGGAACTTTTTAATTTTTTTTTTGTTATTTTGGTATGACTGGGTGGTAGAAATGCAAAGAATACCCCTGAGGCGAAAATGGAAAGCATATTCTCTTAAAGAAGCTTTTGTGCAGTCTGCTGGGCCGAATTAGGTTTGGAGAGAGTCACCCAAGTTCTGGAATTTACACTGTGGCAGAATACCAAATGAAAAAATAGAAGTTAGCCTTGTAAACAGAGCTGGGCATGGCAGGGCCTGGGTGTCTGCCCCTAGCCTGGCCTGGCATTGCTCATCCCCAGGCCCATGGCAGAGCCCAGGACCTGCCAACACAAGACGTCATTGAAGTGCTTTGAGATGCTGCAGTGCGAGCCCTGTGTGCCGAGACACACTGGAATGAAAACACAGAGCAACTGCAAGAGCATCACTTATTCAGACAGAGGCCATTCGGGGTAGCGCCATTTTATCTGGGCGTTTCCAGACCAGTTCAGCCTGTATCCTGAGGAGATCCCAGCCTAGAAAAATAACCTTTTTTTCCCCCCAAGTTCATGCATCATTGGCTACTATTAATTCTTAATTTAGACTCATTTCGATAATGTCAGTGGAATAAAAGGCGGAGTAATATTTATTTAAAATGCATGAAATGCTGTAAACATTCACATTTGTTTTCTCTTTCCTCGGGCTTATTTAATTCCCCCCCCAACTTGAGTGACATCCTGTTAACTCATTAATATGTATTTATTATGCTCATCCCTTTTTATATTAGTGTTAGCTTCTGACAGGGAGGTTATTTAAAATTGTGCTTGGCCTCTTTTTCTTGCTTCTGTGAAAATATTCTTTGTTGTATACTTAGAAATACACAGTTTTTGCTATGTTATACACCAAGGGCGGAAAATACATTTTTGGTATTCGTTCATAGGATTATTATTTTCCTTTTGTGCATCTGGTTCATCATTTTTTATTTTTTACTAATTTTAGTAACTTTGGTCATTTGGTTATAACCTCAACAGTTTATGTGCTGGGCATGTGTGTGCACGTGTGCCCAGTCAGTTTACTTTCCATAGAAATCACGTGTAATGATTATTTATGATTTGGTTTCAATTAAGGCGATTTTTTAAAATAATTTATGCTGTTTCATCATAGCCCTTGAAAAAGTAATTAAAATGATAATGATGTAGCTTTGAATCATTATTTTACGGAAAGGATATGGAACTAAGTAGGAAGAAACATTTTGAAGAAGTTAATATTGGAGATAAAACTGTTCTAGTCTGTATAAGTTTTCATTCCTCATTAATAGGAGGGACTTCAAAATGTTCATGGAAAAAGGAAATTAGGTGTTTCTTTTGGTGCAAAACATTCTGAATCTTTTTTGTGGTTTTTTTTCCCACTTTCTATGAGCTTTTTTGAAGACCCCTTGTACTTTTATTTTATACATACACAAATGATATTAACCACAAAAAAATATTTCTGAAATTGAATTTAAGCACCTTCCAAGTAGCTGCCTTGGGTACTTTTTTGTTCTTTTCTTTCTTT
>NW_006159560.1:978805-988198 GCF_000334495.1 Tupaia belangeri chinensis
TTTTAAGAAATATTTATTGGGACCAGTAGATGGCATAATGTTTATGTTGCTGGACTCCACATAGTTGACTGCGGTTCAAGTCCCAAATCAGGCAGCTTGAAAACTCATGCTGGGCATGTGTGTGCATGTGTGCCCAAAATCCCAAAAGAAGAATTGAGGAGAAGGAATTGCAGCATGGCCACCCCCTTGGGGGGTGATTTCTTGCTTTCCATCTCTGTGTCTGTCCAGCAAGTGGATGAGTCTTACAGCAAAAATAAAATTTCTCAAAAAAAAAAAAAAGAGAGAGAGAGAGTTATTTATTTAGTTTTATTTATTTATTTATTTTAATTTGACCAGAGAGAGAGGGAAAGTGAGAAAGCAAGTTGCCAGGTCCAGGGTTCAGATCACGGTCAGCCATCTGAGAGTTCAATGCCTTCACCACCATGCCACCTGCTGCCCCTGCCTTGGGTACTTCTAAGGTGGAAGGTCCCTGGGTACAATCAAGGAGCCAGGATGTGAGAACCATTGTGTTAAAGTAGCACCAACTGCGTAAAAGGAGAACAGAACAATTGAAACACGGTGAAAGGTGATGCACAAACACATGATCGTGCATTATCCTTGAAATGTTCTTTGCGCACTTGTTTAAGGAAGCTCCTGCTGACATTTTTATGAAGAAAAATGCCGTCATCTAGTGTAAATATTCCCCTCCTCTCCTTGGTCATCTCTTACTTCTGTATATCACATTGTGTAAGAGTGGTCCCACTCAAGTTGACCTGCCCACTTGCACAGTATACAGGGGCCCTTCCTGTGGGTTTTCCACCAGTCTGGCTGCCAGCATCTTACTGGAGTTTTTAGCCTGAACTCTCTGAGGATCATACTAGAAACTTGCGAAGGCCCAGTGAACTAAGCCGGGTGCTGTTGTCTACTTCCAGGTCACTGCCTTTTGCCTCTTTCTTATACCTCGTTCACCCCTGTGACCTTGTTAGATCAGTAATGTTTCTTCATAAAACATTGTTAATGAGTCTATTTACCTTGCATACCCAATGAGATCCTGCTTCATGTAATAAATTCTCTGCTCAAACATATGCCAGGAAGGCAGCCCTGGCAGCTGTTAAAGAATTAACTTTTTAACTGAGGGAGGGGCCTGTGGCTGGGCGGCCATAGCTATCATGGTGCAATTTTTCTTATGTTAGGTGTGTTATAAAACTACTTGGAGGTTTCCTTTTCTTTCCTTTCCTTTTTTTGATTTGCTTGATGCATGAATACTCACTAAAGACAAATACAGAGAGAAGGGAAAGTGAGAAAGCACGCCCCAGTGGGACATGGTCACACCACAGTCCTTCTCCTCCATCTCTTCTTCCTTGTGGGATTTTTGCACACACATGTGCACACCCCCAGCATGTCTCTCAAGCCACTGGGTCCAGGACTTGAACCATGCCTTCAGCCACGTTGGATCCAGATCCTCAACTACCATGGGCCCTTTTGTTTAGTTAGCATAGTTATCTGCAGATTATGAGAATTTACAAAGCAGATAAATCACCTGTATTTTCTAGAGAATGTTCACTTGATTTAAAAGATTCATTTGTTTTCTGTTTGTTTGTTTGTTTGTTTTTCACAGAGAGAGATTTTTGCTATAGGGCACATGCACTTGCCAGAGAGACAGAAAGTGAGAAATCATCCCCCAGGGGAATGGCCATGCTGCAATCTCTTCTCCTCCATTCTCCTCTCAGGACTTTGGGCACACACATACATGCACTGGTGTGAGTTTAAGCCACCGGGTCTGGGACTTGAGCAGCAGTGGAGTCTAGCAACGTAACCATTATACCATCTGCTGGTCCCCAAAGATACATTTGTTCTAAGAACTAAATTATCAGTTGCAGTAGAGTTTAGGAACTTTACTTTTAATCAGACTTAGTAACTTCTTCTCCCAGTATATTCCATCTTTTATACAGACTGACCTGATTTCTGCCTTCTTAGATTTTTTTTTTTCCTCCAGTTAGTATTAGGGTGTCTGGGACCAGCAGTTAGCGTAACGGCTATGTCGCTGGACTCCCATGTAGTCAACCATGGTTCAAGTCCCAGACCTGGTGCCTTAGACTCATGCCGGGCGCGTGTGTGTGCATGCCCAAGATCCCGAGAGGAAAATGGAGGAGAAGGGCCTGGCCATCCCCCCTGGGGGGTGATTTCTCACGAGTGCACGTGCCCTATAGCAAAAACCTCTGCAAAAAAAAAAAAAAAAGAATTAGGGTGTCATAACAAGGAACAACAGTATAAAGTCCAGGGTGTCTATAAGAGCAATTGCCCCAAGTGAGCAGAAGTTGACCGTGCTGCCCAGAAAGTAGAACGCTTCTGGGTATTGGTACAGGTCATTACATGCCTCCTATTTGAAACAGCTGGTCTTGGCTGGCTGGCCCTGTGCCTAGTGGTTAAGGGAGCTGGATCCCACATGGCTGACCACAGTTCAAATTCTGGACTCAGCAGCTTGAAAAACACAGTAGGTGCATGTATGTGCCCCCAAATCTCAACAGGATAGAGAAATGGAGGAGAAGGGATTGAGACATGACCACACCCTTTTGGGAATGTTCTCTCTCTCTCTTCCTGTCCCTTTCTCCTTCTGGCAATTAAAAAAATTAATCCCTGTCAATAAAGATGATCCAGTGGTGATCTTACAGACAGTTTAGAAAGGTTGTCTGGGCTTTGGATCCTCGTTCAGCCCTTTGACCTCCCGACTAAATGCCATCTACAAACGTAACGTGGTTTCTCGATTGCATTTTTTCCATGTCCTCACAATGCATTGCATCCTCCTCCCTGTCACCATGCGATAACTGCAAGTCCATCCTTAGGATGGTACAAATCAGTCCCCTCAGGAAAGGTGATGACTCGGCATCTACATCTTAGTGTGCTTGTGGAGGTTACATGGGATGATATTGATACATACTTTTTTTCTTTATTACTATTATTATTTTTTTTAACTTGCTGTATGGCACATGCACTTACCAGAGAGAGATGAGGTTGAGGGAAATGAGAAAGTAAGTCACCAAGTCCAGCATTCGAACCATGATCAGCCATGTGGGAGTCCAGTACCCCAACCCTCACACCACCTGCTGGCCCAGATGGGATAATATTTTTAAAAGATACTATCAGAGGGACTGTAGGTGGCATGGCGGTTATGGTGCTGGTCTCCCACATGGCCAACCACAGTTTGAGCCCCGGACCTGGCAGCTTTCTCTCTCTCTCTCTCTCTCTCTCTCTCTCTCTCTCTCTCTGTGTGTGTGTGTGTGTTTCTCTGTGGTTAAATTAAAAATAAATAAATAAATGCAATTAAATAAATAATTCTTTAAAAAAAAAAAAAAGATGCTCTCAGTACCTGACATATGATAGTTCTTTACTGTTCTCCCACTAATAAATGGATGTCATCTGAGGATGAGGGGATCCACATGATGTGTTTTAAATACAGAGCTGAGCAAACTGCCCTATACCTCGTAATGGTGACATTACTTCAAGTGTGGCGGTGGGGGTAGAAGGGGACAGAGAGCGTAGAGGACTTCCCGTTTTCATCCCAGTGGTGCTGAACCCTCTTTCAGGTGAGAAGACAACCCTCCCGCCACTCCCCGCCACTCATGCCTTCTGAGATCACAGGGCTTGCTCTGCGAGCACACGCCCCCAAGGAGTCCTGAAATGATCTTACCACATGCACAGGGGTGAGGGGGTTATTCCTGTTTTTCAGAAAAGCACGACCCAGAGAAGTTGCTTTCAGACAAGCAGAAGGCTGGAATGTACCCCAGTGGGTTTATTTGCTCCCATTGTAGGGCCACCGGATCCAATAGTGCATTTAATCACTTTCATCCACCTTAGGGCAGAGCTGCCGTCAGGAACAGAGAAGACCTGCCTGCCTGTTCCATTAGAGTTTGTGGAAGCGAATATTACATGTTCTTGCTGGGCGTGCATTCCAGGCTCTCTCCACGCATTCCAGTGTGCGCGGAGGAAATTCTCCTAATGTCGCATCTAAATCCTTCCTCCTGCCCTTTAAACCCTGGATAGCTTGTCTTGACCTCAATGGAAATAGGAAATAGAAGCTCACCACAGTTTGGCAAACATCTCTTTATGGTATTTTGTTGTTGTTTCCTTTTTTTGTAGTTTTTTTTTTTTTTTTTGCCTTAGGGCATGTTGCGCTCATTGGAGAGAGACAGAGACGGAGACAGTGAGAGGGAAAGTGAGAAATCACCCCCCCACACACACACCACAGTCCCTTCTCCATTCTCCTTCCGGGATCTTGGGTACACACACACACATGGACCTAGCATGAATTTCAAGCCACCACATCTAGGACTTGAACCACGGCCGACCATATGGAAGTCCAGTGGGCGTCATTGCTGCACCATCTGCTGGTCCCTCTGTCCTGTTTTTGAAAATGCTGTTGGGCCTCTCAGAGCCCTCAGCCTCTGCTCTGGAGTCAGTCAGCCCCGCCTTTCCCACCTTTATTTCTTCAGTAGCGTGTTTGTTCAGGGCTTTGTGCCTGGAGGATTCGTCATCGTGTCAGTCCTTTCTCTTTTTTTTTTGAGAGGGTGCATGCGTTCACCAGAGAGAGAGAGAGACAGAAAGACAGAAAGCAAGAAGTCACTCCCCTGGGGGGGGATGGCCACACCGCAATCCCTTCTCCTCCATTCTCCTCTCGGGATCTTGGGCACACACGCACACGCGCCCAGCGTAAGTCTAAGCCACCGGTTCTGGGACTCAAACCACGGTCGATTACAGGGGAGTCCAGCGACATAGCCATTACGCTATCTGCTGGTCCGTCAGTCCTTTCTGACATGTCCTCCAGGTGTCTGTCAGCACAGCAGTGGCAGGGCCCAGGGAAGAGGATCACAAGTCGTAACCCATTGTCCCCTGTCTGGAAGTGAGGCCAGCCACCTGCTGCCCCTGCTCTGCCTGTGGCTCTTCTAGGAGGTGCAGAGGGAGTAGGCCAGCCCCGGTCTCTGTCATCGGATGTCTGTCTCTCCAAGGTCTCAGCGGTTGGGGACATTCTGCTTTACCCAGGTGTGGCCACCAGGAGCTCCGCCCTCTGACTCTGTTAGTCTCTTCTTCCTCTGAGGCGCTCCTTTGGCCTAATGAGGTCTCCAGCAAAGCCAATCTTGGGTCTTGTTGTCACACCTCTAACACACTGGCCAAGATGGAACCCTTCCACACGTGTCCTCATGTGCACACACATTCCCAAGTCTGATCACCACGAAAAGCAAAAAAGGAATAAATAAAACTTTGGTGAAATATCAGAAGAAGACAAAAAAACACATGAGGGAAAAATGCATGGGCCATAAAAATAACCATGTTCACCCTCTGTCTGACCCCAGGAGTACCTACCTGCAGACAGCTCCCGGCTTCCCCACAGTCTGACCCAAGTCTTCCATGGAGGAGGAAGTCATAGGGGAACCATCTTTTGAACCATGTCTCTGTCTCAGGAAAATTGGAGACCTTGTCTCGTTATTTTTTTGTTTTCGTTTTGTTTTGTTTGGCTGTAGGGTATGTGTACCCACCAGAGAGAGGTAGAGAAAGCAGCCCCCTACAGAACCCCCCTCCCACAGGAATGATGACACCACAGTTCCTTCTCCTCCATCTCTCCCTCCTTTCAGGATTTTGGCCACGCGCACACACGTTCACCCAGCATGCTTCTCAAACTGCCAGATCTAAGACTCGAACCACATAGTCACATATGTGAAATTCAGCTCCCTTAACCACAAAGCTGACCCGAGACAACCCCTATTCTGACCTCCTCAAGTTCTTGCGAGCCCCTAGGCCCAGTTCAGTGGCCAATCTGAGAGCCTCTTCCTTTAGGCCGGTCAGTAGTTCTTGCCTTTGGTGGATCCCGTGCAGGGAAGGGCTGGGCCACAGGGACCTTCAGTGTAATCCAGTTATGCCAGAGAGCCAGGGCACGGTGGGAGTGACCAGAGGGGACCGGGAACTGTGTGCTCCATGGAAGAGAAAACAGTCTCTCCCGGCCATCATCTCTCTTTTGGAGTAAATTCCCTGTATTGCTCCCTGAAACTTGCCGTAGCCTGCATTGTACACCTGACTATTACGTAGTATTGTATCAACTTCCCAAGATCATAATCTCTTCTCAGGACAATGGTGTTCTTCCTACAGGAAGTATGGATATCAGTTATTCCTAAATAACTGACCATTAGCAAATTATATTTCTTATAAATATCTGTAGAGGGACCAGCAGTTGGCATAATGGCTATGTCGCTGGACTCCCATGTAGTCAACCACGGTTTGAGTCCTGGATCCAGTGGCTTAAACTCACGCCGGGTGCGTGTGCATGCATGCCCAAGATCCCGAGAGGAGAATGGAGGAGAAGGGATTGCGGTGTGGCCATCTCCCCAGGGGGTGATTTCTCACTTTCTGGCTCTCTGGTGAGTGCACGCCTACTATAGCAAAAACCTCTTAAAAAAAAAAAACCCTGTGAATAGCTTTAAGCACAGGTTAAATTTTAATAATTCATTTGAAACGACTTTTAAAGTGGTCAAAAGTTTGGTTAGCCTGTTTTCTATGCTGACAGAATTAATGATGTTTGTTAGTTAGTTAAGTTATGTAGTTTGATCTGATAATGTCTACAGATACTTTTAAAAAACACCCAGCTTTGAGGCCAGCCCATGGCCTGGTGTTGAGGCAGCTGGACCCCACGTGGCTGACTACATGGTTCACTAATCCCAGGCCCAGTGACTTGAGAAACACGCCAGATACGTGTGTATGCCCAAAATCTCAAAAGAAGGGCAAGATAGAGAAGGGATTGTGGTGTGGCCATGCCCAGTGATGCTGCTTTCTTTTCTTGTGCATGCTCGCTCTCTCTCTCTCTCTCTCTCTCTCTCTCATAAATGCACATGCCCTCTGGCAAAACTGGGGAAAAGAAAAAACCTTTTCTAACTTTGTTAACCAGTTTAGGAATATTTATGAACAATTTAAATGCCACTTCCTTATGATCAGTTGAGAAACGGATTAATTTATTCATGAAACCAACTCACCTTGAGACTCCTCCCCCAATTCTGCTGGTGCATGTGGCCTTGAAAATCTTTTAGATGTCCTTTGTCCTATTAGCACAAATTAAGGAAGTTTTGCTCCACCCTCAGTTAAGAAGGATGACATTCCTTCCTGGGGTTTCACGGCATAAAAATACTTAGTTGTCCCGTCGCTTCGAGGAGTCCTCCTTTGAGAACAGAAAGGCAAAGATGAGTTATGCAAAGAGAGAGGATGACAAACAGTTACTGGCTGAAGTCTGTGTTTACATGTGAGGCTGGTGACAGAAAGGGTTAAAGACGGAGCGTAGTCAGGAGGGGGCAGGGATGCTCTACTGTCCTGTGGGTTATTATTACACTTGGCCTTTGAACAGAAAAAGCTACATTTGAATATAACTTCGATATAGCCTAGCTCATATTTACTGCCAGGACCTAAAATTTTAAGGCATGGCATGAAGCATTTCTTTCTTTTTTTTAAACTTTTTTTTTTAAAGAATTATTTATTTAATTTCATTTATTATCATTAGGTCATCAGGAAAGTCATGACGTATTTTTCTGTGTTCTTCTATGCAAAAATGTGTCATGACTTTACCAATGACCCTTTTTATTTACTTACTTATTTTACTTTGCTCTAGGGCACGTGCTCACCAGAGAGACAGAGAGAAAGCAAGCCAGCCAGGTCTAGGACTCGAACAACAGTTGGCCATGTGGGTAAGACGAGCGCCTTAACCACTATGCCACCTACTGGCCCGAAACATTGCTAAAATGACGGAATTCTCACTTTAATTTTTTCTAGTGGCATGTTCCTATTAAAGAAACTCAACATTCTTCTAAATATCAGTCTTTTATTCTTCTTCTGCAGAGGGAAAGAAAATTGTTTTGATTACTAGTGCTAGGGCAAAAGACTCTTTAAAGTAATGAAAGTCCCATGAGCGTCCTGTTCATTGCATCATCGTTGTAAGGGATGCGGGAAGGATGTCACGGTTAGCCAGCCACCATTCTGCCACACAGCAGTGTGTCAAAGGGCGTCCAGCAGGTTCTGTCAGCCTGGAGTGGGGCGGGGGGACGGGGAGTGGGAGTAGAGCAAACCAGAAGGGAATTTCACTGTGCCGTGTTTCAAGGCCTTCGTGAGTCTTGAGATCCCGTAGGAAAATTTCCTCAGTTGTCATAGGGTTCCACTAAGATCTTTCCAGCTGGCTGTCCTGCATGCCGGTCAGGAGAGGAAGCAGGCATCCTTGTGGCCAGCTCCTGGGGGAGCAATTCATGGAGAAACTATGGTGTCCTGACTCTTGGCAGAGCCAGGAGAAGGTGGCTACCAAGGTACCACCAGCAGTTAAAGACTTGGTAACTGAGGGTAGGTAGCCATGAGCAGGTTCCTACAGCATCTGGCTGGGGCAAGGGCAGCTCCTCTGTGACGTGAGGTTAAGTGGGGCTGGGAGGCTTGTATAGTCACATTAATGCACCCTACATGCACACGCACACACACGCATGCCTGTTGCTATTGCTGGTGATTGAGAAATATTGTGTGACTCTGGCCACCTGGAATCATGAGATCCCCAAGCCCAGTGGCCTCGAACTCCATGTTAATTCAGTACAGTGGTGAATAATGATAAGATTCAAAATAAAATGGAAACATGTTCGTTAAGTATCTTTAGCCAAAAACGTTCCTACATAATTGGCAGATATCTTAATTAGACACTTGGTTTGAAGCTTGTGCTACTCTTAAGGCATAAAAATAATGGGTAGGACCAGCAGATGGCATAACGGTTATGTCGCTGAACTCCTACATAGTTGACCACAGTTTGAATCGCAGACCCAGCAACTTTAAACTCTCACTGGGCACATGTGCATGCGTGCCCAAGATCCCAAGGAGAATGGAGGAGAAAGGAATGCAGCATGGCCATCACCTCTGGGGGGAGGGGGGGTGATTTCTCACTTTCTGTCTCTCTGTTTCTCTAGTGCGCACTCACCCTATAGGAAAAAAAAAAAAAACCCTCTCTAAAATAATAATAGGGGCTAGCAAGTGGTGTGGTGGTTAAGGCACTGGACTCCCACATGGCTGCCTAGACCTGCTTGAAAATCACACCTGGTCCATATTCATGTGTGCCCAAAATCCCGAGAGGAGAATGGGGAAGAAGAAATTGTGGCATAGCTGTCCCCCCAGGGGATGATCCTCTCCTTCCCTCTCTTTGTCTGCTGTCTCTGTCTCTCTGTCTCTCTCTTTGGTGAGCACATGCGCCCTATGGCAAAAACCTAAAAAAAAAAAAAAAAGTTATATATAAAAATAATACAAATTACAATAGATTAAAAATATTAAAAGAGAGGGAACCAGCAGTTAGCATAATGGCTGTGTCGCTGGACTCCCACGTAGTCGACCGCGGTTCGCGTCCTGGACCCGGTGGCTTAA
>NW_006159560.1:988377-992350 GCF_000334495.1 Tupaia belangeri chinensis
AAACTCTCCAAAAAAAAAAAAAAAGATTAAAAGAAAGACTGCATAGCTTAGATGTGAAGATGGTGGGCTCCTAACCATGACTAGATGCAAATCCTGCCCTGGAGTTCACCAGCTCTGCAACCTTAAAAAAGCGCTTAACCTCTCTGTGCTTCCATTTCTTTGCCTAGAAAATGGAAATAACAATGGTCCACGAAAAAGGGTCACAGTGAGCCATGGAACACTCAAAATATATGAAACATACTTGGAGCTGGGCTTGAAAATAAGTGCCAAGTGCATTTCGTTTCTTTTTATTTTAGACGTGCTGTTTTAGAGTCATAACTTGGGCTGGTCAGTGATTAAGCCCTGTGCATAGAGACACAGAACCCACATGGCCAAGCTCAGTTTAAACCCCAGCCCCTGTGGCTTGAAAAACGTGCTCCAGATCCTAACAGGATGGAGAAATAGAGGAGAAGGGACCGCAGTGTGACCACACCCCATAGGGGCTGCTTTCTCCCTCTCCCTCTCCCACACCCTCTTCTCCTCCCCCCTTCCTAGCCCCGTGAGCACACACACCCTTTGGCAATTAAAGGGAAAAAAAATGAATGGATCATTACACAGTAGAAATTTTGAGAAGGAATAATAATTAACAATTCAGAAATTTTATCTTAACATCTCAGAAGCTTTCCTAACCTTTCCCACAGAGAAGTCAATGAATCCTTCCTATAGGGAATGGTTTGTTCAAAGTTGGTTAAAATTGGAAAACAAAATGAATGTCTTTAGGACACATGAATTGAGTACAATACGCCTGAGGATGTTCTAGGAATACATGGACCATGATTACCAGCCTGGAGGAGCTTAGATGTTACAATTCAGCAGGCCTGAGAACAGTATAAAAATGTCCAAGCATTTTAGAAATGTTACCTTAAATGATTTAAGGATCATTAATTATGTAATCCTACTCCCTGGGCTTTCAGAAAAGATTTTGGGTGAATTCACTGGGATGATTAATCTGCACGCTGAAGGTATTTAAGACCCTAAAGTACGTACTCACACAAAGATTATATGCAATGCCAAGCGCCCCCCCCCCCAATACATTCACAAAGCACAATGTCAAGTTAAACATAACCGAAATGCAAAATGTGTTGTGGACCATCTAAGCAGTAGGTTTATACTGCGGGCCACAGCCATGTGTGCAAAAGCTGGAGAAAATACGGAATACCCTTGTCCGTGATCTTTCATCGCGTTGACCTTCAATCAGCGTTGAGAGTCAACGCCACAGTATTGACCTGAAGCCTAAAACAAATAGGAATTTGATCATTAATTTGCAAGCAAACAGGACTTTAATAAAATTTGCAAATATCCCCCTCAGCTGTTTCTACTCAATTAAAGGATGGTTATCATCAAATGTAGTCTTACAAAGGATGAGAATGTTTTAATGAACTAGAATGTCTTTAGTATTTACAAAATGAGGAGACAGAGCAGAAGTGACATGAAAATCTTCTTCCAGCTGTGGGCCACAATTTCAAACATCTTTTTATTTGTCCTCTATCCCTTTATTGCTCTGTGAAGCAGGAGAAGGAATCATTATCACCCCGTTTCTCAGATGAACGAGTTGAGGCTTAGAGAAGGTTATGGGATACAGGAGTTCCAGGTCCCTCAGTGTGCAAATGACCAATCCATTCTACTGAGATTTTCTCAAGCCCTCAGCGTGTCATCTGTTGACTAGTATTTTGGATTATCTACATGTTTAGTCCTGTGTTTCTCCTCCACTCTTCTGCCTGTTTTGTTTTGTTTTAGGTGCTTTGCTACTTTTTATTTGTTCACTTATTCATTGATGTCCTTGGTCACCTACTGTCAGCTCAGCATGCCTGTCAGGAGCCTATTAGCATACATGAATACCATCTATCTGCTTTTCATTTCATCAGATTCTTCTGCCTCAAGTTTTTTATTAAAGGAGTTCAGGCCGGTGGTATGGTGGTAGAGGTGGCTGGATCCAATGTGGCTGACTATTCGGTTCGAGCCCTGTACAGGACAGGTGTACGTGCATGCCCAAGATCCTGAGAGAAGAATGGAAGAGAAGGGATTTCAGTGTGGCCTTGCCTCCTGGGGGATCCTTTCTCACTTTCCTTCTCTCTCTCTCTCGCTCTCTCTTCTTCCCTCCCTCTGTGGCAAGCACCCGTACCCTGTAGCAAACCCAAAAATAAAAAAAGGAGACTGTCTATAAATGAGTGATTGAGATTTTAAATTTTCTGGTTAAACTTCTTAACAGGAATTACATTTTTAAGGCCAATTCCAATATTTAATGACTGTGTAGCAGGTGTAATATATGTGTTGTTACTTGTCTTCATCTGAATGATAAGTTCTCCTGTGATGTGTGTGATGAATATTAATGGCTATAGACGTAAGCACTCATGGTTATTTTTTAAATCAAGTTAATTGGTATGACATAGTCTTACTCTGTTTTAAATTTGTATACTGTATGTTAGGATTAAGTAGAGGTGTTAGGTTCTTCAAGCATTTTTAAATAAATTGAAAACCTTGCAATTGCAAAGTAAGTTATATTACCATGTCCCCAAGCTGAATTTGGTACTTCTCAACTTTCTTTTATCCATTCATTTATTCATCTGTCTTCCAAATGATCTGTCCTCTACCCATCCACCTCTTTCACTTTTCTTCATCTTAGCACATGAAGTAGTTTATTCTTCCTCTAAACTTTTATCTCTATTTCACATATGCCAGCCCTGTGATTTTGGAAACCCAGGGAGGATGGCCACACCAGGACCCCTTCTCCACTTTTTTTTTTTTTTTCTTTTTGGAGAGATTTTTGCTATAGGGCACATGAGTTCACCACAAAGACAGAGAGAGACAGAGAGACAAGAAAGCATGAGATCACCCCACAGAAGGGATGGCCTCGCCGCAATCCCTTCTCCTCCATTCTCCTCTTGGGATCTTGGGCACGCACGCACACGTGCCCAGCATGAGTTTAAGCCACCAGGTCCAGGCCTCGAACCCCTATCGACTACATGGGAGTCCAGCAACATAGCCATTACAATAACTGCTGGTCTCTTCTCCTCTCAAATTCTGGACACACACACATGCACCTGGCACAGTTTTCAAGCCACCAGGTCTAGGACTCAACCACGTGGTCAGCCATGTGGGATCCAGCGCTTCTCCATACCAACTGCTGGCCCTGGTCATATTTCTTAAACTCTCTGGTCTCATTTTCCTCATTCTAAAATGAAAATCCTAATAGTAGCAACACATAAAATTATTAAATTGGTTCATTTATATGAAACCTTTTAAATATAGTGCCTGGTATTAGTAAACCTTTAATACATTTTTACGATTTTTATTTTTATCATGGTAGCCATTTCTGTCTGTACTTTCATACCATTTTGTGATACTGTTATATTTCTTAGCTCCTCCCCCACCAGGCTGACCTTGGTTAAGAACAAGGTAAGGATTTATCATACTGGGTTAGCCAGGGTCCTGAGCTTGGGCAATATTTTGCATATAGAGACAGCTAGTGAAGATTTGTAGAATGAAAGGAGGAAGGAACTTGTTCTCTTAATATCTTAACTAATAATAACTGGGCTTTGTTCTTAGTAGAAGATTACAAAGTAATGTTCTTACTGGTATAACAAGACCTCTTTAGAGGAAAAGTATGTTTTAGTCAGTGAAAGCCAACATTTGATAAGTTTTTTTATATATTTTTTATTTTTATAAAGCAAAAAATCACAGAACCTTTTCTTTCCTTTTATTTATTTATTTTTTTGACAAGTTTTTGCTATAGGGCCCATGTGCTCGCCAGAAAGACAGTGAGACAGAAAACAAGAAATCACTCCCCAGGGAGGATGGCCACACCACAATCCCTTCCCCTCCATTCTCCTCTAGGGATCTTGGGCACGCATGCACACGCACCCGGTGTGAGCTTAAGCCACCAGGTCCGGGACTCAAACCATGGTTGACTATATAGGATTCCAGCTACATAGCC
>NW_006159560.1:992380-992941 GCF_000334495.1 Tupaia belangeri chinensis
TTCTTTTTTTTTTTTTTTTTTTTAACAGAGAATTTTACTCTTTCGTTTGTTAACTTTTTTTTGTCCTTGCTCCTCCCACCTATACTCTCCCACCTACTATCCTCCCTGACAGTCTCTTATCCACTTTACTATCTTCAGATTTTTCAATTTCTCCCATAAAATGCAGACATTCGATACATAGTGGGGGATATATCCAAAAGATAGGGAACCCTTAGTCGGAAAGACAGTTGTACGTCCATGTTTACTGCAGCGTTATTCACAGTGGCTAAGACGTGGAATCTACCTAAATGTCCAAAAGCTGATGACCCAGCTGAAGAGCCGGGTCGGAATATTACCCAGTCATGAGGATCAATGAGACTCTCTATCGATTGATTCCAAGTAGATGAATACTTTATTGTCATTTACCTTCTGTAATACATTCCAAACAGAATTGGAATTTGCCCTCAACATTACTAGTTTATTTTATTTTAGTTTATTTATTTATTTATTTTTTTTTACAGCTCGAAAGTCAAAGAAGTTGGGAAAGTTAAAAGGGCTCCACGAGGAACAGCCCCAGCAGCC
>NW_006159560.1:992954-996068 GCF_000334495.1 Tupaia belangeri chinensis
GCCCCCACCTCCCCAGAGCCCCGAGGAAGGGACAACGTACATCGCCCCTGCAAAGGAGCCCTCGGTCAACACCGCGCTGGTCCCGCAGCTCTCCAGCATCTCCCGAGCACTCACTCCTTCCCCGGTGATGGTCCTGGAAAACATCGAACCCGAAATCGTGTACGCAGGCTATGACAGCTCCAAACCCGACACAGCCGAAAACCTGCTCTCCACGCTCAACCGCTTGGCAGGCAAACAGATGATTCAGGTCGTGAAGTGGGCAAAGGTTCTTCCAGGTAGGACCCTCTCCCTTCCCATCTGCGTCCTGAACTGAACCCGGCAGGGCAGCAGGATAGTCGGAGTTTAAATTCTGTTACACCGCACATGTGATTTTTTTTTTTTTTAATTTTTACGATAGGGCACACACATGTGCTCGCTGGCACAAGACAGAGAAAAGGAAAGTGAGAAATCACCTTCCTGGGGGAAAATGGCCACACTACAGTCCCTTCTCCTCTCAGAATTTTGGGCACGCACACACATGCACCCAGCGTCATTTCTAAGCCACCAGGTCCAGGGCTCGAACTGCAGCTGGCCATATGGGAGTCCTAGTGCCTTAACCACTATGCCACCTGCGAGACCCCAAATCTGATTTTTAAAGATATCAAATTGATAGGGTAGGTAGGAAAAAATGTGGCTAACATACTCATCGCTTCTGAGAATGTAGGGTTCAAGACCCTGTTACTAAGATAACACCTCCATTTTTTACATTGATAATTGAAATGGAAAGTTGAATGGTGAAAAGATTAATCAGGTAAACTATGTTATGTTTGAATACACGAACTGAGTCATGGTTTTAAAAAAGGAAAGTGTGACCTGAGCATGTGAGTAGCAGCCCCGAACCAGGGCTACTGTAATTGTACAGCACGTCAGCCAGGGCCTCCCAGGTAAGTGGGGAGAGACCCCAAAGACTTGTCTACAATCACCTCATCCCCCTTTAAATTGTCCTTGAAACTCCTGCTTTAGTTATGTTTCTGTGCTGTAAGGTTTGCTCTTTGCTCAGTAAAATCCTATTTAGATCTACGGAAGCATCATGTGGAATTCCTTTTTTTAATTTTAGGATTTTGCCATAGGTCATGTGCACTCCCCAGAGAGAGACAGTGAGAAAGAAAGTGAGAAATCACCCTCCAGTGGGGATGGCCACACCACAGTCCCTTCTCCTCCATTCTCCTCCTGGGATTTGAGCACGCACGCACACCCACTATGATTTTCTAGCTGCCAGGTCTGGGACTCGATCCATGGTCGGCCATGTGGGAGTTCAGCATCTTAACTATGACACCACCCGCTGGCCCCTCATGTGGAAATCTTATCACATTGTCGCAGTTTGTTAAGCTAGAGCAGTTTCTTAGGTTACTCATGGTCCACCAGCGGCCATCAGAAAAATATGGGGATGCTCCTATGACTGATTTTTTGAAGCAATGATGCCCAGGTGAGACTCGCAAATAACAGGATGGCTCTGGGGATTTAGGGGGTGAGAAAAGGAATGAAAGAAAATCTCCACAGGCCTGAAAGGATGAGTGTCAGAGAAGGGAGGGCAGAGCCCAAGGCTGCTTGTTATGCCTCAGAACTTTGTCCGAGTCTGGTATGGCCCCAGATGATGGGAAACAAGGAATAATTTTTTAAAGAATTATTTTATTCATTTATTATTATCTTCACATGAATTTTGCCAGAGAAAGACAGAGAGGACGAGTGAGAAAGCAAGCCGCCAGGTCCAGGACTTGAACCACCGTCGGCCACGTGGGAATTCCAGCACCTTAACGACCATGCCATCTGTTGGTCCCCAAAGGAATAATATTTTTTAAGCATTGCAAACTCACAATATGCAGACATTAATGGTTACTAAGTTACGCTTTATCATAGTGTTCATTGTAAATGGGATGAAGCAAGTTTTACAGGTTAATGCAGATTCTTTCAGTCTATCCAAGGGTTTTTGGTGGCCATCCACAATGACACTCATTGAGAATTTAGGGTGAATTTAAACGTAAGCATTGAACAGAGCCAGGCCTGTGGTGGGTGCTTGTGAGTGACTGTCAATTGGAGTCTATTAGAGAAAGGTGACTATTAGGGGTTGGCTTAAAAGCGTCTTCCTGGAATGTGCTTAAATGCTAAGTGTTTTTCTGTGATTAATTGTTCTGTTCTTCAGGATTTAAAAACTTGCCTCTTGAGGACCAAATTACCCTAATCCAGTATTCTTGGATGTGTCTGTCATCATTTGCCTTGAGCTGGAGATCGTACAAACATACCAACAGCCAATTTCTCTATTTTGCGCCAGACCTAGTCTTTAATGAGTAAGTACCTAATTAATTAGCCTTCATAAACTGCAGAGTTATTTGTTATGCTTTTTTTTATAATTTCTAAACAGATGCACATTTGTGGAAAGAATCTACTGACACTGGCTTTTTTTTTTTTTTTTTTGAGATTTTTGCTGTAGGGTGCATGTGCTTGTCGGAGACACAGAGAGAGACAGAGAGACAAAAACCAAGAAATCACCCCAAGGGGGGATGATCCTGCTGTAATCCCTTCTCTCCCATTCTCCTCTTAGGATTTTGGGCGCATACACAACACATGCCCTGTGTGAGTTTCAAGCCGGTGGGTCCAGAACTCAAACCACAGTTGGCCACATGGGAGTCCAACTTCTTAACCACTATACCATCTGTTGGCCCCACACTGTTTTTGGGTTTTTTTTTTTTTTTAAGAGTTCAAAATATATAGATTTTTGAGAACTGAAAAATTACTTTTTACAAAATGATAATGTACAGTTCTGAGGATATATAAATCAGTATGTACAAATCCCACATAATAGTATATGGGAATTGTTCCCAAAATACAGATGATCCAATTGGCTGTGAAAACCTGATGGTACGCAACCGCGATTAGGAGAAAGCAGTCTCTGTAGGTATCTACCACAGTTGGGAAGACTTTCTAATCTCTAGGAAATGGGAAGGTATCAAATGCCAGTTTTTGTGAGAACCATATAATGGTTCTTTTGTTAACCATATCCAGCTGCTCAGTGTGTTTTTATGACAGTCATAATTACCCTTCTTTGCCATCGTAAAAGAAGCCAATTTGTTTTTCTGT
>NW_006159560.1:996090-1022977 GCF_000334495.1 Tupaia belangeri chinensis
TGCATTTTCAAAGCTTGGAAGACTTGGGATAGACTTTTCTTTAGCCATGAATTCGTCCCTATGTGAAGTTTACATTTTCATATTGTTTGCGTTCCACATTTGTGCATTTCACGTATGTTTGTAGGCCGCGGTGCCCCTGTATAATTATTGGGTCAAGAATACTCAGAAGGGAACATTTGAATGATGAGAGGAGCCACCGTCACATTCTAATAGATGACTCTCTCTAGAGATATGAAAATAGGGGTTTCGAGAGGGATGGAGGCAGATGAGAAACAGGTTGGTGATAAAGGAAGAGAAATTACATGAAAGATTAAAAGTAGCCGCACCCTGGCAAAATACCTCCATAGTATTTACCGCCGAATACCAGGTCAACTTATGGGGCACCTCAAAGGCAGTTTTATTCCAAGGATAAATTAGAAACATCCGTTGGTTCTCAGGATGACCTCTTTTTTGGCAATTAGTCAGAAAGAATAATTCTAGGACTGCATAAATTTTCACCAGAAGCACGAAGTAAAGCCAAAAAACTGACATCCACATTTTAATTTACTTGTTTTCCTCAGTAATCAGCAGTTATTATTAAATAGTAAGCCTGTTTTTAAATATGTTCTATAAACCAAAAGGGAAAACATATTAGGGCCCGCTGGTGGTATGGTGGTGAAAGCGGCTGAATCTCATGTGACCAAATGAGCAGTTCAAGTCCTGGATCAGGCAGCCTAAAAAGCACACCAGGCGCATGTGTGTGCATGCCCAAAATCCCAGTAAGAGAATGGAAGAGAAGGGATTGCCTGGAGGCCCTCTGCCCTGAGGGGTGATTTCTCTCTCTCTCTTTCTCTCTCTCTCCAGTGAGCACATGTGCACATATACCCAACAGCAAAAATTTAAAATAAAGAAAAACCATATGAGAAAGAGAGTTTTTATTTTAAAAGGAAATGTGGGTAAATAAGATCTTCTATGAGTGCCATCAGTGTGTCTGCAGTTGATTTTGTTATAATAGTTTATTTAATTGCATCTAATATATCTATTAATATTTTTAGAGAGGTTTTTGCTATAGGGCGCCTGCGCTCACCAGAAAGACAGAGAGAGACAGAGAGACACAAAGCAAGATATCACCCCTCGGGGGGGATGGCCACGCCACAATCCCCTCTCCTCCATTCTCCTCTTGGGATCTTGGACACGCACGCGCACGCGCCTGGCATGAGTTTAAGGCACCAGGTCTGGGACCCCAACTGTGGTAGGCTACATGGGAGTTCAGCAACATAGCCATCACGCTAACTGCTGGTCCCAACTATTAATTTTGGTGATAAAACATACCTAACATAAAATCTGTCAGTTTTAAGTGTACGATTCAGCTCATTTAGCTGCATGACCATCACCACTATCCGTCTCCAGTACGGCATTTGTCCCTGCCCGTCTGATTTATTTAGCCTCCTGTTTTCAGTGTTCACCCATACTGTAGCACATATCAGAGTTTCATTCCTTTTCATGGCTGAATAATATTCCATCACATGTTTCTAGACTCCACCGTCAGTACTCGAGTCCTATGTGCAGAGACACCTATTGTTTACATGTTTTTGTGACCCCAAAGTCAATGCCTCCAGCATTTTCACCACCGTTTCCAGATGAGTGCACAAATTTGAGTGGCCCAGAGTGTCCCTTTCAGCTGAGCACAAACAAGGCAGCTTTGCCCTTCTTTCTGTTCTTACCCTAAACAAGCCTCCTCTTTGTGATCCACTTCATGCCGTATTTTTTACACTTCTATGCTTTCTGTTGCTGGTATCATGGATTAATGTGGGGCCCCAAAGAAATGCTGAAGTGCTGTCTAGTGTCCCCAGCTCAAGAAGGCTAAAATGTACCTTCTAGGGAAAATCTGCGTTAGAAAACTCGGATGAGGCCTGAGCACCGTTGGCCATGAGTTCACTGTTAGCGAGTCGATGATGAATGTTAAACAAGGCACCTTTAAACCAAAACACACATAAAACAAGATTATGGTTGGGTCAGTTGATGAAACTGTCATGACCAGAGGCCTAGAGATCCCAAGCCCCTTGTCCCCTCTAGGAGGAATAGGTCAGTCTTTGCTAATTCAGGATTTCCAGAGAAATGACCGCAGTCTGTCTGTCCGTTCATCTGTCAGGGACACTTGGGCCATTTCCGCCTTTGGCTGTTGGGAATAATGGTGCTGTGAACATGGGTGTGCAGTACCTCTTCCAGTATCGATTCCTGCTTTCGATTCTTTTGGGTGTATACCTAGGAATAGACTCTCTGGTAATCCTACATTTCGTTTTTTGAGAAACCATCAAACATTCCCACATTGGTTTTACCATTTTAAGTTCTACCAACAGCACGCAGGGTTTCTGATTTCTCCCCAGCCTTGCCCACAGTTCTCTCTGTTTTGATTTTGGTTTTGGTTTGTTTTGTTGTTTAAGGTTTTTACCATAGGGTGCATGCACTCCCTGAAGAGAAACAGAGAGACAGTGAGATGGAAAGTCAGAAATTATCCCCCAGGGATATGGCCACAGGCAGTCCCTTCTCCTCCAGGGATTTTGGGCATGCACGCACATGAACGCGATGCGATTTTCAAGCCGCCAGGTCCAGGACTCGAACTACAGTCAGCCGTGTCAAGGGACTTAATCACCGTGCCACCTGCTGGTCCCTCCGTTTATTTTTTATTTTTTTATAACAACCTTTCTCCTTGGTATGAAGTGATATCTCATTATAGATTTGATTTGCATTTCCCTAATGACTAAAGATGTTGGGGGTAAGTAAGGTTGAGGGCATGCTCCCAGGGGCCTTGCTGGTTCTCTCACAGTTCAGATCTCAACCCTCGATTTCGTAGCATCCACTGCACACCCGGCATGGCCAGCTCTTTTTCGGGTGTCCGTACCTCATTTCCCAGGTAACCCCTCACTGAAGTCACAGACTAGCTTCATCTTTTGTGAATTTCTAGCACCTGCACTCTGCGTGAGGCCCAGCAGGTGCTCCATCAACATTTGCTGAGTAAATGAACTATTGAACAGATGAGCTCATCTATGAATCTGCTAGTCTTGACGGGGCATCCTAAGTGTGTGTGTCTAATAATGACGAGAAAGTTGATGAGGAAGAGGTATGCTGGGGCATGCACTGTTGGCGTGAACAGAGGCGTTACTCTGTTCAAACCAGGGGAGCAAAACTGTAAGAGCTGATCGTTTGTGTTTGCCCTCAGCTTTGCACTGGATCCAAAAGTTCCCAAAGATCTTATCCTCAGCTGTGTGGTAGCATTATTGGAGATGGAGGGGAGGTGGGGAGCAGGGCATAATAAAGGAAGCATTCTTTCAAGTTTTTATTAAACATTGGGATGAGGGTATGAGTTAGGACTTTAAATTAACATAGAACTTTTCTTATTATAAACGCAAAACTTTTCCAATATGCATTAGATGATTAATTATTCAATTTTACCTTGGACCAGCTTATCATATATTGGTACAGATCACTGCAAGTATTCAAATTTCTTATCTATTCAACGCACATATTAAAACTCCTACTTAAGCCTATAATGAAATTTTTTCCGATTTTTTTTTTTTTTTTTTTTTAGCATTTCTGAAATGAAGGTTCAGTGTTACACTCTCTTTTACCTCTTGGCCAATATTTTAAATTGAGAAAAGTATTAAAGACCTGCTTATGCTGTCTCAAGCAGTGGTCCAGTAAAACATGTTTTGGAGGTGATCTTTCATTGTCTTTCCAGTATGGTTTTTTTATTATTATTATTTTGATTCAGAGACTGTCGGTAAGAGCAAGACAGACTTTAAGTCTTTATTTATTTTTTTTTTTTGAGAGATTTTTGCTATAGGGCGCATACACTCACCAGAGAGACAGAGTCAGAAAGCGAGAAGTCACCCCTAGGAGGGATGACCACACCACAGTCCCTTCTCCTTCATTCTCTTCCTGGGATTTGGGGCATACACACACGTGGTATGTATGAGTTCCAAGCCTCTAAGTCCAGGACTCAAACTGCAGTTGACCACGTGGGACTTCAGTACCTTAATCACTGCGCCACCTGCTGGTCCCAAGTTGGTTCCACTTCCCAAGGCACTCCGTGAGCATTCTGAGTGTATCTGCATGAGGAGGGTGTTAAACTCAGCAAATTAGTGTGGGGAAGGAGAATTCAGCCTGTCTTGCCCCCGCATTCATTGCTGGTCAAGGGACCACAGCCCCTGGTCAGGCAGACAGCTAGGGTCTCAGCTGTATCGTGTCAGGATGGCATGGCGTGCTGCTGTCCCTTCTGTGTTCCCAGGGCTGGATCTCTGCAGAGTATGGCGAAGTGCAGGTGTCGTCAGAGAGGGCTCCTCCAGCCCCTGAGCCAGCAGCCAGTGCTTATCAGGCTCCACAGCACCTACTAGACTGCAGCTCCAGGAGGCTAGTCAGGGCCGGGCTGTGTGTTCCCAGGTCCAGCTCACTGTCCTACTGGGGTCAGAGCACCCTGGGGAGACAGGGGGGTCACCGTTATAATGGGAAGCCTCCCTGCCCTCCCACAGTGGGGTGACGGCTATTCCTGAGCCTGGAGAGGTGTTTTCTGTGCCTGGACCCTTGCCTCCACTGTCCAGGTGAGGGGCAGGAGATCTGATTGGAAGAGCCGGGGAAGCAGGAGGACCCTAGGTCTTCCTTCACCGGCTCCTCTGTCCTCAGCTCATGTCCTTCTCTACTGCCTTTTTTTTTTTTTTTTTTAAGAAAGTTTTGTTTTGTTTGGTTTTGGTTTTGGTTTTTGGTTTTGGGTTGTTTTTTTTATTTTTATTTTTTTGTTTTGGTATAGTGTCTGTACACTCACCAGAGAGACTGAAAGCAAGAGTCACTCCCCAGGGGGACAGCCATACCGCAGTCCCTTCTCCATCCTCCTCTCAGGATTTTGGGCACGCATGCACATGCCCCAGTGTGAGTTTTAAGCCGCCAGGTCTGGGACTCAGACTGCGGTCAGCTACGTGGGAGTCCAGTGACATAGCCATCGCTCCATCTGCTGGTCCCTGCGTTTCTCTTAAATGAGGCTCTTTCACTGTCATAGGAAGCGTCTGTACCGTCCAGTGCCTCACCCTTCCTTGCAGCTTCCTGAGGAGGGAAGCTCTTGAAGAAATGGGTGGCTCACTGGGCTGCACTGCTCCAGCTCCTTCTCTAGTTAACAAAAGCTCCTAAATGGAGTGAGTGCACGGCGGGGACTGACTCTCCCTGAGACAGGTGGGAACATGAAGGAAGTAGTGGTGATTTCAGGCTAGAACTAGGCTTTTCTACTCACGTCTTGAACTGTCTTTTGTCTAAGTCACTTCCTTCCTTCCTTCCTTCCTTCCTTCCTTCTTTCCTTCCTTCCTTCCTTCCTTCCTTCCTTCCTTCCTTCCTTCCTTCCTTCCTTCTTTCCAGGACACACACACGTACACACAAACACCCTCAATAGGGTTTCACTATGCTCCTCCCTTTGGCTCTCCCGGCCAGCCAGGATCACAGGCACACCCAGAGTGTACGGCTCAACCCAGAAACCGAACCCTGACCTTCCACAGGGTTTTCACCATCCCAGAGTGGCCACTACCTCTGCCCCACTGTGGCGGGCCCTGAGCTGTCCTCTTTTTCCACACCCTGCCTCTCAGTTTGGAGCACTTTGGGGAGGAGGAGACGAGTGGTCTTCAGCCCATTTACTTAGCAGACATTGGTGGTGTGATTTCAGTGTCCACTGGAGATACAGCAAACATGACCGAGCTCCTCCTCTCACAGAGCTCACGTTCTAGTGGCAGGCGTGGAGAGGATGAGATAGTTGCAAAGGGAAGGCAGCCCTGGGAAGACTCCCTCCACCGTCCCCAGGGTGTGGCTCAGATGACGAGCCATCGTCCTTATATGCCACATCTTAAATACCGAGAGTATTCCAAGCAGTGGCATGGTGGACTCCTTTGGAGAGTTTACTAGCACCGTGGGATAACTGTAGCTTGGATTAGCTGTTGACCTCCTTTGGAGCTTGACTGGTCCACGCTCGCTCTTGACCCAGTCCTTTCCATGTGCTGTGTAGGAGGGTGGCTGCTCTCACCTCCTTTTTCAGCTTTACCTGTTCTTGTTCAGATGGGTGTTGCCCAACCACCTGCTCTAGAGTGGACCCTTAGTGCATACCCTCCCCATATTACCTTGTGTTTATGTTCTTCACAGTAGGTCGCCTGCCTCTATAATACTCTGGCTGGCAGGGCAGAAGCCCAGCCTGCCTGGTTTCCCTTCTCATTGCCAGCACTGAAAATGCTGCTCAGCATGAATCAGTGTTTGATGAACTAATTAGTTTTAAGATGCTATTTTCAGCATGATTTCCTGTGGCTTCTCTGTGTCAACTCTGCACCAGCCAAAGTAGCCTTTCTCTCCCCTTCATCCTGACTTTCCATGGCTGCACCTTTGCCCCTAAAATTTTCCTTCTCCCTCCCTAAAGCCCAACCCAAAGGATACATCCTCTCTGGTGACTTCTCTTACCTTTTCCTCCTAATGCTTTATGGCACTTTCTTCCTATAGCAATTCTTTGGTGCCTTTTGTGTTCTGCATGTTTATCAATCCAGATCTGCTGAAAACTCCTAGAATATAGAGTATGCTTTTGAAAACTAACCCATATTGTCTGAGAGCCAGCAGGTGGTGTAGTGGTTAAGGTGCTGGATTCCCACATGTCTCACTACAGTTCGAGTCCCGGACTGGTCATCTTGAAAATCACACCAGGCGAGTGTGCATGCATGCCCAAAATCCTAAGAGAAGAATGGAGGAGAAGGGATTGCAGTGTGACCATTCCCCCTTGGGGGGTGATTTCTTACTTTTCCTCTCTGTCTCTCTCCATTGAGCACAAGCGCCCTATGGGCGGGAAAAAGGAGCCTAAAACAATAAATAAATATCCCTATATTCTAACAAAATATTGGGCCATTGGAAAAGTCATGACACATTTCTGCATAGAAAAACATAGAAAAATATGTCATGATTTTTCCAGTAACTCAATACTTCCCGCCTAACTGGCCCTCGGTAAATATTTTGGGCTTGTTGATTATTCTTGACAACATCAGAAGCAAGATTCCTAAGGTGGATTTACCTTAGAATACTCTTTGGATTTCATAGGTGAACTTAATGAAAAGGATTCACTTTTGTAGAATTTTTTTTACATTTTACTTTGGACCACTGCTGGAGTTGAATAGTTTTTGCTTGGTGTTCCTCATTGTCTACTTGAGAAATGTCCTAAAGAGTTAATGAAGCTGGGCGATTGCTAGGGTGGTGTGAAATCAAAGCCAAACCAATAGGAGCCTGCAGATGGAATGGACTAGGGCAGCCACATGTAGCTGTAGTGGACTCAGAGAGGGTAACGATATTATAGACCCACCCTTCACTCCTGCTCACTAGAGTGGGCTGTTTTTCATTGAAAATAAAAATGCAAATGAGTTTAAGATCGAATGTTATCTTCTTTTCTTTTTTTCTTTTTTTGGAGAGGTTTTTGCTATAGGGCGCGTACACTCGCCAGACAGACAAAGAGACAGAGAGATAGAAAACGAGAAATCACTCCCCCCGAGGGGATGGCCACGCCGCAATCCCTTCTCCTCCATTCTCCTCTCGGGATCTTGGGCATGCATGCACACGCGCCCAGCATGAGTTTTAAGCCCCTGGGTCTGGGACGCGAACCACGGTTGACTACGTGGGAGCGATCGCCAGTGTGTCTCTTGTGGTCCCTTTTTTTTTTTTTTTTTTTTTGAGAAGTTTTTTGCTATAGGGTGCGTGCGCTCGCCGGAAAGACAGAGAGAGACAGAGAGACAGAAAGTGAGAAATCACCCCCCTGGGGGATGACCATGCTGCAATCCCTTCTCCTCCATTCTCCTCTTGGGATCCTGGGCACACATGCACACACACCTGGCATGAGTTTTAAGCCACTGGGTCCAGGACTCGAACCGTGGTCGAGTACATGGGAGGCCAGTGACATAGCCATTATGCTAACTGCTGGTCCCCCAAGTTTATTTACTTTTTGAGAAAGACAGAGAGAAAAGGAACTAGAAAGAGAAAGATCTGCACCCTCAGTAGGATCTCACGCCATGACCTTTCTCCCAGACCTCCCAGCCAGTAAGGATCACAGGCTCTCGCACCCAGCCTGTGCAGGCTGACAGAATTGAACCCTCACCTTTCATACAGCCTTGTGGCTGGGCCCCACATTGCTTTTGACTTCCAGTCATATCCTCAAGTGCTTTGGTCTCTTCAGTTAAAGTATTCTTTTTTTTTTTTTTTTCCAATACACAAGAAAATTGCAGGAGTACATTTTTTGTTAGTAATTTGAGAATTATTTTTTATGAAGTGACTCTAATGGGGCAGGTGGTGAGAAAGGGGTCAGTCAGTTACAAAGGCAAGGATGGCTGTGGGCTTCCTCCTTTGATGCAGGTCAGAAGACACAAAGATGGCGTCACTCTGGATTGAAGGAGGGGGGGAACACACTTGCCTCTGAGCGGATGGGTAGAGTGTTTTCTGAACTTCTGCCTTCGGACACGTCTAGAACTAAAACCAAGCCACACAATTATCTTTATTGTATCACACGAGTGTAGCGATTCTGGTTTTTATATTCTCCCTCACTTCTGTCTTTGAGTTCCGGGCTCGTTTCACAGGGTCGTGTGGGGAGGGCTCTGAGAAGGTTATGTATTTAAATAGTATGCCTCACACTCTCTGAAAGAAGCTGGTGGGGGCCAGCAAGTAGTATAGTGGTTAAGGTGCTGGACTCCCAGATGATTGACTGCTGCTCAAGTCCTGAACCCGAAGGCTTGAAAATGAGGCTGGGCACATGTGTTGTGTGCCCAAAATCATAAGAGGAGAATGGAAGAGAAGGGACGGCAGTGTGGCCATCCCCTTCTCACTTTCTGAACCCGGAGGCTTGAAAATGAGGCTGGGCACATGTGTGTGTGCCCAAAATCATAAGAGGAGAATGGAAGAGAAGGGACGGCAGTGTGGCCATCCCCTTCTCACTTTCTCTTTCTCCCCAGCAAGTGCACATGCCCTATGACAAAAACCTAGAAAGAAAAAGAAAAAAGGGGGGGGGAGGGGAATGAGGGGAGGGACGAATAAGATCTTCTCTAGAGACCCACGGCCTCCTCCTTAAAGCACACCTGGGTGGTGAGTGCTGTCGGGGAGGCTGGGCAGGCCAGCACACACGTGGACAAGCACAGGGACCTCACCCAGCATCGTCTTCATCATCTGTGTTCCCCCACCTGGAAATAGATACCACTTCGATAATGTCAGCCGAGTCAGCAGAGTAGAGACCGCTCACTTCCTTTTTCCCACAGCTGTGATGTCACTGCTTACGTGGACTCTGCAGGGCAAAAGTAACTAATACTCAAGTACTTGAGAGGGAGCCATGGAAGGGCTCTGCGTCAAAGCAGAAAGCTTGTGAGAGACATCGTGCTAACCAGAACGCCAATACGCTATCTCCTTTAATCCGTGCGACTCTGTCAGGTGGGACTTTATTATCCCTCCTCTTTGAAGGATGAGGAGACCAAGACTCAAAGTGTTCGATCCAGGTGTCTCTCAGTCCAAAGCTCAGAATTTTCAAGCTACAACAGGCGTTTTTACTGACTCTGGAATTCAGCCTCCACCCCCCATTTTTAAAAAATTATTTATTTTTTAAATTTATATTATTTTTCTTTAATTCGATCAGAGAGAGACAGAGAGAGAGAGAAAGAGAGAGAAAACAAGCTGCCAGGTCTGGGACTCTAACCTGGGCGGCCATATGGGAATCCAGCACCTTAATCACCATGCCATCTGCTGGCCCCAGAACTGAGTTTTTCAATAGTGGCACCCAGTATAAACCTTTGGAGCTGAATAATGGTTTCAGAGAGGAGAGGGACTGTGAGAGGGAAGGTGAGAAATCATCCCCCAAGGAGGGGTGGCCATACCACATTCCCTTCTCCTCCATTCTTCTTCCAAGATTTTGGCCATGTACACACACATGCCTGGTATCATTTTCAAACTGCCAGATCTGACATTCAAACCGCAGTGAACCGTGTGGGAGTCCAGTGCCTTAATCACCATGCCACCCACTGACTCCAGATAATGGATTCTTATAGCCATGAGAACTCATGTAAGATGAAGTCAAAAACTAAAATAAAAATGGGAGAACAGTATTATAAATGGATATCCTAATCCTTCCCACTAATGCAGAAATTAAATCCTTTTAATTTTTTTATTCAGCTAAAAAATTATAAAAATTATGAACAAAGTCCTCTTAACTTTGACCTTCAATTTATTAAGAGTTTGATAGACCTTTCCAGAGGGCAGTAAACTTGACTGGACAAAGTTGCCTTCTTACTTCCATCGAAACTTTTGCACTCTTCTTTGTGGTGGTAACACAAGTGGAAAACGATTACTCCCAGCTTCCCCAGTCTTGGTTTTCATGTTGAAATCATTGAAATTTTTGTTTCAGAAATTACTTGGTGGAATGGCTTTATTTTATTATTACGTTTCTCCTCACTGCTTGTCTTAGTCTGTTGGTGCTGCTAAAACAAAATTCCTGAGACTGAGTAATTTATAAACCTAGAAATGTATTTTCTCATGGTCCTGGAGCCTTGTAGTCCTGAATCAAGGCTACGGCAGGTTTGGTGTCTGGGGAAGGCTGCGCTCTGCTTCCAAGATGGCACCTTGTGTCTGCATCGCCTTCCAGAAGGGAGGAACACTATGTCTTCATGTGGTGAAGAGGTGGAAAGGCCAAACTTGCTTACTATGAATCTTTTGTAAAGGACCTGATCCCATCCATGAGGGTTCTACCCTCATGACTTAATCACCTCCTAGAGGTTCCCACGTCTTAATACTGTCACATTGGCATTTATGTTTCAACATTCTAATTTAGGGAATACATCTCAACCATGGCATTGCTGTTTCATCCTTGTTGCAGGAAACATCAATGCCAACTGGCTCCTCACTGTCCCCCACCCTGGTTCTTCGTACTGAGCATCACAGTGAGGGAGACCCTCACTCTGCACTCACCTTCCTCTATCATGAGGTTGGGAGAGCCCAGGACTTTCCTGGAGACTGGGGCCTACCTGCTCAGGACTCATAGGCACTGACCCTTCGGAGGTATTGCCTTAACGTCCATTGTTCTAGGCAGTGACCACAAAAGTTAACAGATCATTTGTTTGTCATTAAAGAGAAACTACATGGCCATGGAGTTCTGATTAGAGGAAGTTCACAGGATTTTAAACTAAAGAGAATATTAGAAAATGTCAGGGCCAGTTGATGGCATGGTGGTGAAGGCGCTGGATCCCACATGGCCAATTGTGTGGTTCTACTCCTGGGCCTGGTGGCTTGAAAAGCATGTCAGGCACATTTCCCCAACATCTCTGCAGGAGAATGGGGGAGAAGGGATGGTGGTGTGGTCAGTCCACCCTGGGAGTGATTTCTCTGTCTCTCTCTGGTGAACTTACATGCTCTACAGCAAAAAGACTAAAAATAAGGGAAAGGGAAAGAAAAGGTCAACTATATCCCTGAGCCCTCTTAACTAGCAAGATTATACAAGGAGATAAAGAAGGTAAGAAATATTGAGTCTATGGGGAACCAGCAGTTAGCGTAATGGCTATGTCGCTGGACTCCCCCGTAGTCAACCGTGGTTCGTGCCCCGGACACGGTGGCTTAGAACTCACGCCGGGCACGTGTGCGTGCATGCCCAAGATCCCAAGAGGAGAATGGAGGAGAAGGGATTGTGGCGTGACCATCCCCCCTGGAGGGTGATGTCTCGCTTTCTATCTCTCTGTCTCTCTCTGTCTATCTGGCGAGTGCACGCTCCCTATAGTGAAAAAAAAAAAAAACTCTCAAAAAAAAAAAAGAAAGAAAGAAATATTGAGTCTATGCATTGAATAAGCATCGTCCTGTCACTTGGTGTGCATGCACAGTGCGTATTTCAGCATTGACGTTTTATACCAAATGGATGTCACTCCTAGGGTAGGGGCTGGGTGGCATTCAGCTTATTTCACCCAGTAATGAATGATGCAGTCGTTCATAATGTCCTGAACAAAATCTGCTTTGTGACAGATGTTCAGAATCAGTAATGAGAAAGGGCACGTGACTCACCTCTAATAAATTGAATTGAACATCATCTCTTTTTTTTTTTTTTTTTCTATTCAGGCAGATGATGTATCAGCTTTTAGAATGATTCAAGCCAAAGAAAAATACCTTTCATCCCAAATGGTAGCACTCAAAAATATCATCCAGGGTCCAACTTGAGTAATGAATTTTAGAGTGTCTATGAGAGCAGAGTCTCTGAAGCTTTGCATCTTTTCTTTTTCTGAAGTAAGACTTTCTGGGTGGAAGATGGCTCTGTGATCCCCTGAACGAGCGTGGTTACTTTCTACCTCCCACGTCTCCACCCTACTGTGCTCGCACCGCGAAGGTGCCCCGTGCTCGCACCGCGAAGGAGCCCCGTGCTCGCACCGCGAAGGTGCCCCGTGCTCGCACCGCGAAGGTGCCCGGTGCAGCGCCAGCCGCTCTCTGCTGTTCCCCGGACAGCAGCGCTGCACACCTGACCTTCTCAGAAGGAAGTCCTTCTCTGTGCTGTGCCAGGTCCTCGTCACAGGAGGAATGTGATGTTTGCTTCAAGAAGAATTTGATTCCATTAGTGGCCAGTTCATACAATCTTTTATTATTGTAGGAAAAAGTGATTTGGTCCCTCCTTTTCGTGAACCATTGTCAAGTAACCTTTCTCAGCCAGCAGCTAACTCTGTCCCCCTTCTCGAAAGTCCGTGTTTATCAAGTAGGAATCCCACCTTTTTCTGGCTCCTTTTTACAAATGAAGAGACTCTGGACATTTATTGAAATTAAGCCATATCTATAAGTTTATACAAAGAATGTCCCTATAGGAAACATTAATAGCTCACTGAAGGTTTCTGTCTTCTGTTTGACCATCTGAAGGCTGCATATAATTAAATTTTCAGAAATTTAGTATTAATATTTGCAGCGTACAGATTTGAGGCTGGATTTAAAAAAAAAAAAACACTTCCATTAAGACTATTGCTTTTTTTAAAAGAATCATTTATTTAATTTTATTTATCTTTTTTTTTTTCATTTGCTGTAAGGCATATGCGCTAACCAGAGAGAGAGAGGGAAAGTGAGAAAGCAAGCCTCCAGGACTCGAATCATAGTCACTCTGAGACCAGATTACCTGGATTCAAATTCTCCAATACTGTTTTCCATGAGGTTTGACTTTTTTTTTTTCCCAAAAATATCTAGGAAGACGTAAATTGCTGTATACTAGTCAGGAACTTAGGCCTTCTCCTCTATCAAGGTCATACTAGGAGACTTCAAAAGTTTGTGGAAAATGGAATTGAAGTACATGTTTATTTTGGTACAAAATATTTTGAATTCATGTATAGTTTTTTTTTTTTTTTAATTTTTTTTTTTTTGAGAGATTTTCACTGTAGGGCGCGTGCGCTCGCCAGACAGACAGAGAGAGACATAGAGACAGAAAGCGAGAAATCACCCCCCAGGGGGGATGGTCACGCCGCAATCCCTTCTCCTCCATTCTCCTCTCGGGATCTTGGGCACGCACGCACACGCGCCCGGCGTGAGTTTTAAGCCACCGGGTCCGGGACGCGAACCGCGGTCGACTACGTGGGAATCCAGCGACATAGCCATTACGCTAACTGCTGGTTCCCTTGAATTCATGTATAGTTTTTCATAATCCACATTCTCTGTGACCTTTTTGAAGCCGTCTCCTATATAAACTACCTTACCAAAGCCTAGACTCAGAATTTATATTATTATTGGGTCATCGGGAATGTTATAACACATTTTTGCATAGAAAAATACATCATGTCTTTCTGGATAACCTAATAAATCTTAAAATGTCCAATGAATTCTTACCATAAAGGCCCCCTTCTAGGAGGGGTAGGGTGATGGGAGTGTTCATGGATTTGCTTGTACCAAGCCTCTCCCTCTGCCTCATTGTCAGGATAGATAATAGGCAGTGAACTATTGTTCTTTCTTTTTAAATAGTATCTAGTGTTTTAAATAATATCTATTTTGATTTTATATATCATTATTTTTTTTAATTTGATATAGCCACTCACCAGAGAGAGAGAGAAAGAAAGCAAAAACGTAAGCCACCAGGTCCAGGGTTCCAACCATGGTTGGCCATGTGAGAGTCCAGCACCTTAACCACCACACCACCTGCTGGTCCTCACTATCATTCCCTTTAGCCTTCTGCAGTTTGCTGTGTTCCCTGCCTTATTTTGGTGTGGGGTATCCTTTCACATATCTCAGGGACAGGTGTGCCTCTTATGATAGAATAAGTAGATTCTGGAAAACTCTTTTAGAGATCGCTTTTTTAAATGAACTTTATTGTCACTGGACTGAGAAAATCACAATTCAAGGAATACTAAGGTTAAACCTTTAGTCAAGCCAAAACATGTTTGTGATTTATTACAGATGCCCCCAACTTAACTTTCTCTAAAATCTCAATATTTCCAGTAGGTAATGGCTGTAAGCTTGCTTTCTTCTACCAAAAACATGTACCCCTGTACCCAAAAGAAACTGCTGACTCTCTCAAGTATTTAAAAATCTTTTGTACACGGGGCCAGCAGTTAGCGTAATGGCTATGTCGCTGGATTCCCACGTAGTCAACCGTGGTTCGCGTCCCAGACCCGGTGGCTTAAAACTCACACCGGGCACATGTGCGTGTGTGCCCAAGATCCCGAGAGGAGAATGAAGGAGAAGGGATTGTGGTGTGGCCATTCCCCCTGGGGGGTGATTTCTCGCTTTCTATCTCTCTGTCTCCCTCTGTCTGTCTGACAAGCACATGTGCTATAGCAAAAACCTCTCCAAAAAAAGAAAAAAAAATCTGTTGTACAAAGAATTTTTTAAAAATACTATATATAATATTAATAGTAAAAAAAAAAATTTTCCATACTCCAACCGTCAGTGTTAAATTATGGTTGCCATGTAAGCAGGCCCTTCCAGATGTTTAGATTGTCACGCGTCATTCCGATCTGTGTACTATCTATTGAAGTCAGTGGAAATTGTGATGCAGAAGTCCGGGGGTGGGGGGCAGTTCTATGAAAACATCTCCCTTCTAGAACATCAACAATGGTGAAAAACAAAACATTGAATTAGCTTTTAACTATTACTAGACTAGCCCTTGTAAAATTCAAGGGGGAATAGATGAATATCCCAGTAGGACACCCGTCTCTGACACCCTGGTCCAGGAAAGCATACTACAAACAGCATTCTCAAGCTATTCCTAGACCTGACGGCCAAGTTCTACCCTGGCTGTAAATAAATTATGTAAATACTTATAAAAATGAGCAGACATCAGAACCACCATGAAGAGCAAAATGGTCCTCCCACAGATATGTCTTATTTGTCAGTGAAAGAAAAATCTAGTAAGACTATGCAAGAAATTAAACAGTAAACTAGAATAATTTGAATGCTCAAATTGAGGTCATTTTTATTGTAATTAAGGCTTGAAAGGGAAAAAAAAACAATTTCTGCGTGCTGTTTTTTAGGAAAATAACAAGCTTGAGACACGGACCATCTGTTACACTGACCATGTAACAAGATGTTAGATTTATTCAGACATAATGATGTGCTTCGCAGTATCAGATGGAAGGTCTGGTCTTTCAGGCCTGCTATGATTGCAAGTGTGCACCATTCCGCTCAAGTTATTTAACTCTCGGATTTAAATGTACCACTGTTGCTGCATATGTTACGATAGTATCTCACACACACACACACACTCACGCACACATTCCTAGAGGCAATTTATTGAAGTAACAGCTGTGTGCAAACATGTTATTGAAAGACTTTCTCTTGAGAGTCCAGAGACTTTAAGAAGTTCTACGCTGACTGAGGATTGCTTTGTTTCATTTACATCTACAAAGAACATTTCAGAGTTGGTGAAATCCATTGAATGTATCCGTTCATCATTGATATTTATTTACCATTCATTCACATAGTTGTAGTCCTGAGCATTAAACAAAAACCTATCATATACAGAATTATGCATCTGTCCAGAAGAGAGACACAGACCTTCAGAATGAGTGTTGCTGAATGTTTATCAAGGGCTTATGTGAAATGTTTAAAAAGTTTCTTTTGGTAGTTCCTTCCTTAAAAAAAAAAAGAAAAGAAAAAGTGATATGTTATATACCTACAAGGTTAGTCAACAAGGTAGTTTAGTGCGATGTTACGGAAGTTTCTTAAGCCAACAAAAAAATATTGTAGTTTTCATGGGACCACAGATCAAGGAGTTTGGAATCTTTTTTGCTTTGACATTTTTAAATTCAGCCGATGTGAAAGGACTACATTTATTAAAGGTGAACCCACAGAAAGAAAAAGAAGTGAAAAGGACCAGCAATTAGTGTAATGTCTATGTTGTTGGACTCCCATGTAGTCGAAAGCGGTTTGAGTCCCGAATCTGGTGGCTTAAACTCACGCCAGGCGTGTGTGCCCAAGATTCTGAAAGGAGAATGGAGGAGAAGAAGAGATTGCAGCATGGCCAATCCCCCTGAGGGATGATTTCCTTTCTGGCTCTGTCTCTGTCTTTCTGGCAAGCGCACATGCACTATAGCAAAAGCCTCTCAAAAAAAAAAAAAAGAAAGAAAGAAAAGAAAAAGAAAAAGGAGTGAACATGGTAGTTCTAGTGTTGTCCTTCCCCTTTAGGATGCCAAAACTACAACAGATAGGTCCTTTTTTTTTTTTTTGAGAGTTTTTTTTCACTGCAGGGCGCGTGCGCTCGCCAGACAGACAGAGAGCGACATAGAGACAGAAAGCGAGAAATCACCCCCAAGGGGGGATGGTCACGCCACAATCCCTTCTCCTCCATTCTCCTCTCGGGATCTTGGGCACGCACGCACACGCGCCCGGCGTGAGTTTTAAGCCACCAGGTCCGGGACACGAACCGCGGTCGACTACGTGGGAGTCCAGCGACATAGCCATTACGCTAACTGCTGGTTCCCAACAGATAGGTCCTTGAAGAACTATTTCTGAGTGACATTTTGAAATCCTTTATTAAAGATTTTTTACCATCCTCCTTTCAAAAAATATTTAGTACAGCTTACAGTAGAAACACAGATACAGTAGAACCAAAAATCTGTAAAGACACAGAAAGGCAAAAGCAAGATGTAAAAATAGAGGAGGAAAAAAAACATTTTAAAAGAAGAAAGGGCAAAACAACTGAACCCCAAGAGAAGTTACATAATTAAACACAAATCTTCTCTTTTTCTTTTTGAGTTTTTGCCATAGAGCACATGTGCTTGGTAGAGAGAAACAGAGAGAGTTAGACAGAAAGTGAGAAAGCACCCCCCAGGAGGGATGGCCACACCACAATCCCTTCTCCTCCTTTCTCCTCCTGGGATTTGGGGCACACACGCACACGTGCCTGGCATGATTTTCAAGTGGCCAGGTCCAGAATTCAGTCAGCAGTCGGCCATGTGAGAGTCCGAAATCTTAACCACCACACCACCTGCTAGCCCCAAGTCTTTGTTTTCTTCATGTCTGTCAGGTAAGGCCATGAGTTGCAAAAATAAACTTCAAAACATTTTCAGTCATGATACAACCTTTATAAGTGGACAGTAGGATCGAGTATCCTCACCTTGTCCAAGCAGCCTTCAGAATGTTGTCATCTTGCAAAAACGAAACCCTGTACCCATTAAAGAACTCTCCATCCTCCTCTACCTGCTCCTGACCGCCCTTCTTTCTGTGCCTCTGAGTCTGACCTCTCTAGATGCCTCACAGAAGGGAGACCGTGCAGCATTTGTCTTTTCGTGACTGCCTTACTTCACTGAGCATAATCTCCTCAAGGTTCATCCACATTGTAGCAATGACAGGATTTCCTTCCTTTCTATAGCAGAATAATGGGACCAGTAGATGGCGTAATGGTTATATTGCTGGACTCCCACACAGTCAACAGCTGTTCAGGTCCTGGACCTGGTGGCTTAAAATTCACACCAGGTGTATGCGCGTGCATACCCAAAATCCTGACGAGAAGGGAGGCGAAGGGATTGCAGCATTGTGTTGCCATCCCTTGTCGGGGGTGATTTTTCACTTTCTGTCTTTCTGTCTCACCAGCGAGTGCATGTGCCCTATAGCAAAAATCTCTCAAAAATAAATAAATAGATGGATAAAATAAAGTGGAATGATATTCATTGTGTTTATCTACCACAACACTTGGTTTATTCATCCATCTGTCAATGGCTACTTCCAGCTTTTGCTATTATAAATAATGTTGCCATGGATGTGGGTGTTTTATTATCGCCTCAATACCCTATTTTTCATTCTTAACTAGAAATTACCATCAAGAAAGCAAATTTGGGCCAGCTTGGTGGCTTAGGAGGCCAGATTCTACATAACTGACTGCATGGTTTGAATCCCAGCCCAGAGGCTTAAAAATCATGTCAGGCATGTGTGCGTGCACGCCCAAATCCAGACAGGACAGAGGAATGGAGGAGAGAGTGTGACGTGACTGTGGTCCATTGGGGATTGCTTTCTCCCTGTCTCTTTTTGTCTGTCTCTGGCCAGTGCATGTGCCCTCCAGCAATGAAAGACAGAAGGAGAGAGGAGGAGGAAAGAAACAGAGAAAAGAGAACGGAAGAGAGTGAAATTGAGAGCGGGGAGGGGGTATCAGGGAGAAAAGAGAGAAAAAGAAAGGAAGGAGCTTTTTCCAGGCCCCGAGTTAAAGGGCAGGTGTATCCCTTGAGTCTTCGTAAGGATGATGAGTAACAGAAACCGGAAGTGGTCCTCAGCACCTGTCTTGCAGAGATGCTAGGTTCTGCAAAGGGCTTTTCCTGGGGCAGAGTTCAGCGGAGGCAGGTGTTAAGTATCATCTCTGTGCAATGCACTGCCTTGATGGGCTGTCTGTGGGCTATCTGTGTGACTTTCTGGTGAGCTGGCTGACTGCTATGGTTTATACATGGGAGGCCAGTAAGGAGTGATCAGCGGGCCCTAGAACTGTCCACCTCAGAACTAGACCAGCTCAGTCAGGGCAGGAGAGTCTGGAATGGAGGCTGGTGATGAGCACTTGGACCAGTTCAAACCACCCCACACAGGTCCACTGTGGAAATTGGAAGAGCCTTGCCTGTGTTCTCACTGTGGATGGCCACACTCGAGGAGTCCCTGCAGGAGTTCAGGCTAATTCTTAATTGGCTCACACTGAAATGCTTTGTAGTTTGGGTTTAGCAGATATCAACTTCTCTCGGAGTAGAACGTGACCATGATTCTGAAATTGCATTTGGTTTGGGGCAATCACTTCCTAAATCTGGACCCCCAGATAATTGAATGAGTAAGCTTTCTGAATAGTGTGTGTTTGGTATTGTCTTGGTAAACCAGCACCTAAATAACAAAACAGGAGTGTTCTGACAGCCATTGGCCAGTAGGTTCAATAGACAAGGTATGTGTACTTGGAGGAGGAGGAGTGGGGAGGGAGAAATCACCCCTCAGGGGGAATGGTCATACCACAATCCCTTCTCCTCTGTTCTCCTCCTGGGATCTTGGGCGCACACATATATGCTCCCAGAGTGATTCTCTAGCCACTGGATCCAGGACTTGAACCATGGTTGGCCATGTGGTAGTCCAGCAATATTACTGCTACACCACCTGCCAGCACCACACGAACTGTTCTTACAATATAAAGTAGAACAACACCGTTGACTTATACTGATAGCAAAATAGCTGGGGTCCTGTTGATACAGAAGTTCAGATGGCTTAGGCACAAGTTAAAAACGAGCAGCTTGCTAGCTCCCTATCATTTAAACCATGAATGCCCTACCCACTTTGATTTTAATCAGGCTTCTTCTGATTTTTACCATTATTATGTGAATAAATCCCAGATTCTCTCAAAAGTAAGGAAAAAATGTTTTCTGGCTCTGATTATTCACTTTTGTTCCAAATGAAACAGGTTTGGAAAAGTTGGGTTATTTTAGTTCAGTATTTTAAAACTATTCGTAAGTGATTGTAGGATTTTTGTTTAGTATAATGGATGTTCTGAAGAGAGGACTCAATGAAGTTATAGCAGTGAATAAAACCTGTTTCCTAGTTTGAGAAAATTTCAAGTTTACAAAACAAAGTGTTTCTTTAGAAATATTTTAGACAGTTGTTTTGATAGATTTTTAACCCACACTCCTTAGAGTCAGAACTGGGCCTCCATGCCATGTTGGTGGTTGTATTTATGTAGCCCAATGTAGAATTCATTCTGTTCCTGCAGACTAGGAGATATTTAGAAATGGATGACATGGAGCTGGCTGGTGGCATGGTTGGTTAAGGCACTGGACTCTCACGTGACTGGCTGCAGTTCGAGTCCTGGACTTGGCAGCTTGACTTCTCTCTCTCTCTTTTTCTTTCTCTCTCTGGTCAAATTGAAGAAGAAAAAAGACAAAATAAAATCCAATAATTCTTTTTAAAAAAGAACTGGATGACATGCAAGAACATGAGTGTCTGTGGTTCAAACTTCTTGAGGTTTATGTTTACTACAATACAAGGCTTTCCTACCTCAATAATCTCTTACCACGATTCATATCAGTTCATTGTTCAAGGATGACTTTTGGTCATACATTGACTTCTATTTTTTTTTTTAATCTTTGAGGGGTGGTTTTTTTGTTTGTTTTGTTTTGTTTTTGTTTTTGTTTTTTGCTATAGGGCACATCAACTCACTGGAAAGTCACAGAGACAGAAAGAGGACAAGTGAGAAATCACCCCTTCATGGGGATGGGTACACTACAGTCCCTTCTACTCCATTCTCTTCTAGGCATTTGGATCACACACACACACACACACACAAACAAGCCCAGCATGATTTTTAAGCCACTGGGTCTGGGACTCAAACCTCAGTCAGCCCTATGGGGAAGACAGCAGCTTAGCCACCACCACGTCACCTGCTGGACTTACATTTACTTCTGTTTTTTTTTTTGTAGAAGCATTTACAAATGTGCTTCTCTTCCCCCAAAGCAGCCACTATATTTTTATATTATTCTATTTGAAATAAAAGTATAAAAATGAATAAAAGCATGTAGCAAAGAGTATTCCTGTGAAATAATATTGCACGATTAATACCGATATCACATCAAAAAGATCGTCCTTGTTTCAACCTCTTCGGATGTACATTTCTGTACATTTAATCTAATTGTGCAAAAACGATGGTGTGTAAAATGTGTTGTCAAGATGGCCTATTTTCTTGAAATTTCAAGCTATATTGAGTACACAATACACTTCATTTAGAGAACTCAATTTCATGCCATGGAAACAGAAATGGAATTTGGAAATACAAAAATCTTACCACATAATGGGAAGCAAGGATAAACAAATGAGTGAATATAATAACACATCAGACGAGGGGCTGGTTATCTCTTTATAGTTTTGTGACTTTGGAGAAAAGAGCTAAAAGCTGTTACTCAGGCCAGTAGCCCAGAAGAAGAAAAGGCAGGGGTTTTGAAATAACACACACACATGCACACACACAAAACCGGGTTTGGATCCTGGCTTTATGAGCTCCAGAGTATAGTAGATAATCTGTAAAGGACAGCTATGAGGACTCTAGAAGTAATTCAGGTAGTTCTACAAGCAAGAGTTAAAGGAGAAAGAGTTCATACCAAAATGGCAAAAGTGCTTTCTTCAGGTGTGTTATCACACATTAACGTTCTAATCTGTTTTCAAGTGGAACCTGAGGTCTCTCTTTAGCTAACCTTTCATCTGCGTGTGGATGTTTTGTTAACACATCTGATAGCAGAAACACGTTGACACATAGGTGTTTAGTTCTCATGTTCTCCAGGCAAGTCAGCCCTACCTTCTGTAAAAATCTGCATGTTCTCTGGTTTTCCCTTCCTCTCTGTAGAAATAATAACAATGAGAAGAACATAATCGTGTTTTCCTCAAAAGTCATTTCAGTCATTTGATTCTTTCTTAGCTTATGTCAACCGAAATGATTGCTATCTCTCGAAGTGTTTTGTTCTCTCCATTATATTAAAAAGAAAAAATAACCCAGCTAGTATTTATAATTGAAGTATTTATAATTTAAGAAATTCCAGATAATTGACCCCTGTAGTGTGCCATTTTTACCTGTGCTGAGCCTGAGTTACAGGAGTCACACGACAGGATGGAAGCCAGCATGGTGGAGGACTGGTGGCTCCCGCTGTGGCAGAGCTAAGGAATCTGCACTGCCTCCAGCACAGGTAGCTTAAGGAGTCAAGTACATGTGCGTACACATTGAAAACTGCAGAGCATCAGGGCCAGCAGGTGGCGTGGTAGTTAAAGTGGCGAACTCCCACATGGCTGATAACGGTTCTTGTCTCGGATCTGGTGGCTTGAAATTCACACCCTATGTGTGTGCCTGGGAGCCCAAATTCCCAGGAGGAGAGTAGAGGAGAAGGGATTGTGGTGTCCCTCCACCCCTAGGGTGATTTCTCACTTTCCCTCTCACTGTCTCTCTTTCTCTGTCTCTCTGGTGAACTCACTCACCCTATGGGAAAAAAAACTAAAAAAAGAAAAGAAAAAGAAAAACTGCATAGCATCAAATGCATCTTGTGCGATGCTTCATGGACATCTTGACTTGGCAGTCTGCTTTACCCCAGGTTACTATATACCAGTCTCCTCTCTCTCTTTGTTTTAGAAACTTTTGGAGAACTTTACAAATGCCATGTCTAATTTTTTTGCCCTCTTGATAATCTCGCTTTCTGTAACCGGTATTATCTTTCTTTGTTCATCAGCACTATCATCATATGCAAATATGTATATCTTCACTTTCTTGCTTTTACTTAGTCTTATTCATCTTTGCTCTTATTCACCCAGGAATTATTATTATCAGTAGTAGCTGACACATAGCCCATGTTCTGTCATAAGCTACCCGATATCAAAAGTTAGTTGTACATGGATCTAGACTTTAAGAAGCATGTAGTTAGCAATCAGAATAGTTTTTTATTGAAATGATCTCTCTCTCTCTTTCATTCTCTCTCTCTGTTTCTCTAAATACATGGAAAATCTGCATTTTAAAAAAGTTTTAAATCTACCCAAGCTCAAAAGAAAAGGAAAACAGGTGCAAGAACAGGGAATTCATAGACAGGGTGGTTTTAAATCACAATTAAAGCTCCAGTGGTACAGTTTGGCCCCCTGATGATTAGATGCAGATACATCTACTAGGCATAGGTATTAGAACACAGACAGAAAAGGGAGATGAGAACTTAGATTCCAGCAAGGTGATCACCTGAAATCGAGCCCCCTGCACAAATTCAGGGCTCTGCAATGATTTCATTGTCTACTCACAAGCACAATAAAACTCAGCCAGCCAGCCAGCCCAGCGACATGGCAAAGAAGCTGAAGAGAGAAGAAACGTAAGCCTGCCCCACATGAAGTGTAGAGTCTGAACTTAAACTGAACTGAGTCTTGCAAAAGGCATTTAAGCTAAGAAATTACCACAAAAAGTGGTCAAGAATACGTGAAATGCTTATACCCATGATATCTGTAAATGCTAACACTTCCTGTGAAGTCCTTTACACAGGGGGATTTACCCAGAAAACAGTACATGCCCAAACAGTACATGTTAGCAGTGCACATCGGCCTCTCAAAAAATTGAATTGAAAACCTGAAACTATAAAATAAATGTGTTTAAAACATCTAGATGTAAAAGAGAGCTAAGAGCCATCAAGGAATTACCTCGTGGACAAGAACAAAAAATGAGCATGAACTAAATAGATGTGAAATACGTTGCCAGTATAATTAAAACACTATAAATATTATACAGTAGATTAGACATAGACAAAGAAAATATTTAATTTAAAGATAGATGTGAGAAGATCACCTGAATTCAGTAGAGAGTTAACATCAAAACTGTGAGAGGGACGTTAATGTGGAAGACAAATAAGAAGGTCCAACACACTGCTAATAGGCATTTGAAAAAGAAAAACAATAGGCATGGGATGAGGGTGATATCTGAAGAAATGATAGTAAAACAATTTCAGAACTGAATAAATATCTATCTCTTCAAATTAAAGAGTGTACTACCTTTTATCCATGGCTTTGTTTTTTGTTTGTTTTTGTGTTTGTTTGTTTGTTTTGCAGTTTCAGGTCAACCATGTTTTCAAAGTATTACATGGAAAATTCTAGAAATACATAATTTATAAGTTTTAAATTGCATGCCATTACTGATAAAATGTAACACCATTCTGCTCCATCCTGCCCAAGAAGTGAATAGTTTCTTTTTCCAGCTTGTCCACGTTGTATATGTTACTTACCTGTTTGTCAGTTAGTAGAGGTCTTGGTTATCAAATCCAAAAACATAGTGTATATATGGTTTGGTACCATCTATAGTTTCAGGCATCCACTAGTTGTCTTGGAACTTATTTTCCATAGATATAGGAAGACTACTGTAAAGATACAAAGTCCTAGTAGGAAAAATGAACATCACTTTGTACCTTGATACATCATAATCAAACTCTGGGCATTATATAAGTAGAGGAAATTTTTTAAAGGTATCCAAGTGAAAATGCAGGTTACCTACAGAAGAATGGCAATTAGACTAACAGGAAATTTCCCAAAAGCAGCAATTAAGGCCCAGGGAAAGTAGAATATTGTCTTCAAAGTATGGAGGGAAATTATTTGTCTGGCTAGAAATCTATAGCTTTTTAAACTGTCATTCAAGAATGTAGGTGAGAGAGGAGTATGGAGGAGAAGGGATTGTGGCATGGCCATCCCCCCTGGGAGATGATTTCTCACTCTCTCTCTCCAGCACACACCCTATAGCAAAAAGCTCTTAAAAATAAAAAAGAATGTAGGTGAAATAAAGACATGTTAGAGAAAACAAGACTTAAGCATTCTGCAACTGATGGTTGTTGAGTTACTGAAAAATATTATTCCACAAGTAAGAAATTAAACCCAGAGTAAGGAGTGAAGTGCAAGGAGTGACAGTGATCACAGAAATGCGTTGGTAAGTCTAAACCCATGTGGAGTGTATGAGACAAACAGATTTCAATGTGTTTTGACAATGAGTCAGATTTAAAGAACAGTAAAATGGAAGATGGGAAGAGTAGACTAAAGTATTCTAAATTTTTTGTTTCTCAAGGGAAAGATTTTTAAGTGTGCAAGTTTACAATTTAAGAATATTAATTTAAAGTCAATCACTAGAGGCCCAGGGCTAACCAGTGACATGCAGGTTAAAGTGACTGGATCCCATAAGTCCAACTTCACAGTTCAAATCCTGGACCTAACAACTTAAAATACATGCTGGGTGCCCAAAATCCCAAGAGAAGAATGGAGAAGAAGGGATTACAGTCATCCCTTCTGGGGTCTGATCTCTCTCTCTCTCCTTTCTCTCTCTCTTTCTCTCTTTCTTTCTCTCTCTCTCTCTCTCTCTCTCTCTCTCTCTCTCTCTCTCTCTCACATATGCATGTGCCCTATAGCAAACTAAAACAAAACAGAAAACTCTTGGAAACCCAGTCACAGTGCCTAGGATCGGCAGGTAGCATAGTGGTTAAGGGTGCTGGACTTCCACATGGCCGACTGCGGTTTGTGTCCCAGACATGGCGGCTTGCTTTTTCTCTTTCTCTCTCTCTCTCTCTTTCTTCCCCTACACTGATCAAATTAAAATAGATAGATAGATAGATAAATAAATAAAGTTAAATAAAATAATTCTTTAAAAAAGAAGCCCAGTCACAATGGCACTGCTGAGATGCTGTGCTCCACAGGCTAGGACTGCATGTAAGGCCCGGGTTCAATTCCCTGTCCAGTCCAAAGGCCAGGCATGCGAACGTGCCTGTGATCCCAAAATTCAGGATGCTAAGCCAGAGGATCAGTAGCTCAAGGCTGGCCCTGGCAGCACAGTAACACTGTCTGAGAAAGAGCCAGGCAGGGCAGTGTGTACATGTCCTAGCTGGGAGACTGAGGCAGAGGGCTATGACACAGTGAGGCCCTATCTAAAAACTAAAAAAACTATGTATATAGAACACATGTCTTCTAACTCCAGTAAAACGAGGCAGGGATGTTTAAGAAGCTGGATCAATCCAATAAAAGGAAGCAGGAAAAAAGAAGAAGAAAAAAAAAAGGAGTAGGGAATAAAAGTTTAATTGTTAGGAAAAATTCAAATGTCTCAGCAATTATGATAAATGAAAACAATAAACTGAGCTATTAACATAGAGACTCGGCTTTTTCTAATCCAGCATTTTGATCTTTATAATACACATAGGGAAATAATATTATGTGGGAAATCAGAAACTAAGAGATTAAAGGGAAGGGAGAGGGGCATACCAGATAAATTCTAAAGAAAGTAAGAAAGAGCAAGAATTTTAAGATGAGACAAAATGTTTAAGGTAAAAATATTTTAGGAATGAAAATGTGTTACTTAGTGATAAAAGAGAAAAATGTAAATGGATACAGATAAGAAATAGCAGGGCCAGCAAGTGGCATGGAGGTTAAGGCAGCTTGATCCCACATGGCCAACTTTGCTGTTCAAATCCTGGACCTAGTAGCTTGAAAATTATGCCAGGTGTGTGTGCTTGCATCCCCAAAGACCCAAGAGGAGAATGAAGAAGAAGGGATTATGGCATGGCAGATTCCCTGGGGGGTGAATTCTCAGTTTTCCTTTCTCTCTCTCTTTTCCTCTCTGATGAATGTACACAGCTTATAAAAAAATAAATAAATAAATAAAAAATAAACTTTTTTTTAATAGAAAAAGAAGCTATGAAAAAAAAAATCACCAAAGAAGAAACTCTAGTGGTCAGTATACATTTGGGGAAAAAAGAAATGGAACCTACCATTGATAATGAAAATAGAAATAAAGTAACAGTGGGATGGATACCTTGCAAACCACATTAGGGAAACATATAAAAGTGGGTTTCTCCAGACCCTCGCTTTCAGGCCGAACTGGGAATTGAACCCAGGCCTCCCATGTGGTCCTAATCTGCAGAGTACATACCTTTGCAACATGCACCATCTCTACTGA
>NW_006159560.1:1023164-1038208 GCF_000334495.1 Tupaia belangeri chinensis
GGTCCCTGGCCTTTATATATATATATATATATATATATATACACATACACATTTTTTCTTTTATACTATGCTAAACTGGACAGTGGCAAGCCTCAGTGAGAGGGGGAGTGAAAGGAACTCTCATCCCCTGCTGGTGGGAAAAAAACATGACAAATGGGCACAGATCTAGGACTCAGCCGTTCTGTGTTTATTCTGTGTCCTCGAGAAATGCATCAGGCTGTTCCCTGGGCCTCGTTCCTGATAGCAACAAGGAGAAAACAAGACACGTGCCATCAGTAGTGGAGTGGATGAGTAAATAGTGATAGATTCAAAGCTTGGAGCAGTTAAAATGAGTGAACAGTTACTTTTATTAAAATAGATCCATCTCAGAATTACCCACTGAACAAAAATAAGTCACAGGAGGATGGACATATCTAATTTGAAATTTACATGAATCGAAGCAGTAGTGAATACTGTCTTGAGCGCTAGATACACATGAGTAAAATAGATACATCTAAGAGGAAGTGATAATCTCCCAAACTTAGTGTGTCCCTTCTCTTTTAGAAAAGTTCATTTCATTTATGATAGAAAGCACCCTTACAAGGTCTCATCACACCAGTATCCCCCTTTCCCAGCCCTCCGGGTCATCAGGGTCTTGGGGCACACATGTACATGTCCAGCGTATTTTCAGGCCGATTTGTGGATCCAAACCCATGTCCAGCCACGTGGCCTCCAGCACTACAGTCCAGTTTGCTATTGACCATGCCATCAACCTGGGCTGGGTGGTTCCCTTGAATGAAAAAGAGATGGACACATCAAGGAGGAAGCCAGAGTTGACCTTACATCTGCCATGTTTAATTTTGTAAAATCTGACGCATGTGTTTACGTTGTTAATTCAGGGTGGTAGATCTCTAAGTTTCCACTGTGTGTGTGTGTGTGTGTGTGTATGTGTGTGTGCACGTGCAAAAGGGAGATGTTTAAAATGTCCATCTGAGGCCACACTATGACACAGCAGCTGGACACGTATGGAAAAACCCTCGGTTTGGGTTCCAGAACCTGAGTACATCAAGCACGTGTGTGTGCCGTGATCTGGGCTGGCCGAGACTAGGGGTGGGTCATGGCGTGAAGGCTGCTGGGGCACTTGGTCTTGGGCTCTCTTTTGGAAGAGAGAAACAAATATATATATATCTTTTAAAAAATAAAATGTGTCCGTACCTAAAAATTGCTTCTAACTTATTATGGATGAATAAAGACATATATTGCATTGTCAGAAACGCAAAAATGTTGTGACTTTTTTTAAAATCTATTTTTCTTTGCAAAAATACATCATGACTTTTTCCGACAACCCAATACCATAATGCCAACCAAAATATGCCCGGATCCTTTTCGGGTCCCTTATGAATGGCATTTGGGGTTGGGATGTGAGAGGTTTCTCCAACCGAGGGGAGGCCAGACGCTCCCGGGAAGGCGTGTCACAGCCTGGCTTTCCTGCAGGTGCCACCCGCTGCCGCTTGCCCTCAGAAACATGTCAGCCGTCATGACCTCTTTTCCTGTGTCTCGGCCTGTCTTGTCCTTCCATGGGTGTCACTAATAGTCTCTGTTTCACTTTTTATAGTCTGGCCATCAAAAGCCAGTAATCCCCCAGGGCCTCTGTAAAAGTGCATTACTTTAAAGGGAAACATCTGAAAATCAAAGTGATGCCTTGCTTACGTCTCAAGGAGAAAAGAGCAGAACGAGTCCTGTCGTTACATACGTGGGTGTTGATGGAAACCTTCGAATGACGGGGAGGGAACTGGTTGGTGGTGTGTGTGGAAATATTTGTAGATTTCATGCCAGATGTTCTTACCACACTCTCCTTTGACCAGAGCAACCTCATTTGGGTTCTCATCTTTTTTTTTTTTTTTAAAGAATTATTTATTTATTTAATTTTAGTTATTTGTTTATTAATTTATTTAATGTGCTGAAGAGCACCTGTGTTCACCAGCAAGAGAGAGAGAAAATGAGAAAGGAAGCCACCAGGCCTGGGACTCGAACCATGGTCGGCCATGTGGGAGTCCAGTGCCCTCACCACCCTGCTACCTGCTGGCCCTGGTTCTCACCTTGTAACATTTTCATTTCCCTGTCTGAATATGATGCTGCAAATTGTTAACAGACATACTCCACCACCCGTGTAAGCAAGGCCCATTTTCAATAGGAGTGAGTGGTCATTACTGATCTCTGGTCGTAGCATCCAGCCCGGCCCTGTCCAGATAGCATGTGCTTGGACCAGTATTCAGCATGGATCCCACATGGCCAACTGTGGGGTCTTATCACCCACCGTGTGTACACGCGTGCCCTAAATCCTGAGAGGGGAATGGAGGAGAAAGGACTGTGGTGTGGCTATTTTTTGGAGGGGGGTGATTCTCTTTCTCTCTGTCTCTCTCATGAGTGCATGGTGTGAAACTAAACAAACAAACAAACAAAAATACCATGTGCTCTTGAACTTTGGCCCAAAACAAACAAGGGTCTGTGAGCCTCACCCCACATCAGAGGCACAGGAAATGCAGACAGTGCACCCTTAACAGGATTGGTTTGGGTGCCTCCGGCCCCGCTGACAGGTTACTGTCGGTAGCTCAGCAGCGTTGGTCTAGAAGCAAGTTGCCAGCCTCCATGAAAGCCATCTAAGTTGTCTTTACCATCACATCTTCTCGGTGGTGAAGCCAAAAGGAAAATTCTGACTCAGCTCTCTTACTGAGCCACCTCGGGCCACCGGTCTGGGTTTGATCACAGACCTTGCGTTCTCAGGCGTTTTCTTCTTTTCACTTGCAGGGAGAAGATGCACCAGTCTGCCATGTACGAGCTGTGCCAGGGCATGCACCAGATCAGCCTTCAGTTCGTGCGCCTGCAGCTCACCTTTGAAGAATACACCATCATGAAAGTCTTGCTGCTACTAAGCACAAGTAAATTGACGTCTAGCCCCCCTGGCACTTTCTCCGTGTTCTCAGCTCCTCTTCCATGTAGGAGAGTGGCCTATTTAGAGTATCGAGTAGTTGGTACCAAAAAAAAATTAGAAAAAGTTTGGACCAGCAGATGGTGTAGGAGTTACATCGCTGGATTCCCACATGCCGACCACAGTTTGAGTCCCGGAAATGGTGGCTCCAAACTCACACCGGGCTCATGTGCATGTGTGCCCAAGACCCCAGGTGGAGAACAGAAGAGAAAAGACTGTAGTGTTGCCATCCCCCCCCACTCCGAGGGAGGGTGATTTCTCACTTTCTGACTTTCTGTCTCTCTAGCAAACGCACATGCCCGATATAGGGGGGGAAAAAAACTCTCAAAAAAAAAAGGAAAAGTTAAAGAAATAGGAGTCCTTTGACGAACTAAGTTAATATTTATTAGGTGTCTGTCTGTAAGGTGTGTGGTAGGATTTGGCAATTCAGGAAACACAGGAGAGGGAAGCACAATCTAGCCTCAGGAAACTTCGGCGGGTCAGAGGTCATGCTAATACATTGTGCAAAGTGATTACTCACTCCACTACAGGTCAGGCGTGGCTTGACAAAGGAAAGAGGCCATCAGTTCAGTGGATCAAGGTGGGAAACCTGGTGGGGCTGGATCTCAGGTGGCCCTGGTGGCTTCAGCAGCCCAGAGGACATGGCCGGAGCAGGCAGGATCCCAGACGCCCTGGCAGAAGGGTAACCCAGGCCCTGGTGGGGGCACATAGCCGCTCACAGCTGTGTTTTCTTTGGCCAGCGCAGGTTTGGGGGTGGCTTTTGGCCTTTTGTTTTGTTTTATTTTCATTGAATCGGAAGAACCAGGGCAGGGAGTGTTCTCCAGTTTGCCGCAGGTCCTGTCATCCTTCACCAATAGCACCCAGCCCAGCCCCCAAGGGCTCAGGAGGCAGCAGAGGGCATGTGGTCCATGCCTGGCACCTGTGCCCGGGAGTCAGGGCCTTGGTGGCTCTATCCAGGTTTCTGATATTCCTGACTTATCTTTTCAGGACTACAGTTTGGGACATACAATCTTTAAATTCAATGAAAGTGGTTTTATTCCCTTTTCCAAGCTATATGGTTAGCCATTACTGTTTAAAAAAAAAAAAATCTAGGGACCAGCAGTTAGAGTAATGGCTATGTCGCTGGACTCCCACATAGTTGACCGCAGTTTGAGTCCCAAACCCGGCAGCTTAGACTCTCGCTGGGCGTGTATGCGTGCGTGCTCAAGATCCTGAGAAGAGAATGAAGGAGAAGGGATTGTGGTATGGCCATCCCCCCGGGGGGTGATTTCTCGCTTTCTGTCTCTCTGTCTTTCTCTGTCTTTCTGGCGAGCACCTGCGCCCTATAGCAAATAAATAAATAAATAAATAAAATTCTCCAAATAAAGAAAAAAAAATTCCTTAGCAGGGGATGATAGAATTTAAAGAAAATACTTTCTAAAAATGATTATGACACTAATTCTTTATACATTTTGGCTACTTAGTTGTAACTGGTGACTTATCTTTCCTTTTTTTTTTTTTTTTTTTTTTTTTTGGCCATAGAGCAAGCAATATGGACTGGTCAGAGAGAGACACACAGAAAGGGAAAGTGAGAATCACCCCCAGAGGGGGCAGCCATGCTGCAATCCCTTATTTTTCAGTCTCCTCTTGAGATTTTGGGCATGCAAACACACACAACCAGTGTGATTTTCAATTCACCGTGTCCGGACTCGGACTGCAGTGGACCCTGTGGGAGTCAGGCAACGTAACCACGGTACCACCTCCTGGCCCCATGGCCTGTCCTTTCACACCACAGCCAACAGTACATACAATATCATTTGGACACTACCTACAGCTTCCACGTAGCTCAGCACTTCAATACTGATTATTTTTAGATGCTAGAAAAGCAACATTTTTAAAAAAGGCAAGAAAACATACATAAGGAATTTAACAGTCACCAAAAGTGTAGGGTTTGTAAACTAACTTTGCCAATCCATGATAGAATGCATGGACAGTTTTCTTCTTTAGGAATGATAAACCAGGAGCAGCAGGTGTAGAGGTTAAGGCAGATCCCACACGGTCAACAGCACAGTCGCAGTTCAGGTCCCAGACCCAGTGACTTGAAAAGCATGTGTGTCTGTGTGCTCAAAATCCCAAAAGGAGAATGAAGGAGAAAGGATTGTGGCATGGCCAGCCCCCATCAAGAGTGATCTCTCGCTTTCTCATCCTCTCTCTCTTCGTCTGGCAAATACACTCGCCATAAAGCAAACTAGAAAAAGAAAAGAAAAAAAGGAATGTTATATCACACACCTGACATCCAGGGAATCGAGAATGGTTTTTTGGTGATGACAACAGGAGAATCTCATGTTTTTTACGCCTCCAGAGGAAAGCAGACAAACTTCCCTCCAGTTGTCTCTGCCCTTCTCCAGTCTATAGAGTCTGGCTGGCTCCCAGCAGCCCTGCAGCATTTAATAAGTAAATTCAGAAACTCCGGGCAAACCTCCAAAATCTGAGGTTTTGCTTAAGTTCCCTTTATTTGTGGGTTTGTTTCAACTTCAAAAAATCTGGCTGGAAAATTGGTACAGTATATTTCAGTTACAGCAGTAAAATGGAAGTAATAATGTTTGATACATGTTGCTGCAATCTCTAAGAATTTTCGACAGCACAATTCTCAGAAATAGGGTCTTTGCTTCATCTTAGTAGATATTTCAAATACTGGGTTGTCGGAAAAGTCATGATGCATTTTTCTATGTTTTTCCGTGCAAAAATGCGTCATGGCTTTTCAGACAACCCAATAGTATTGAAATGTAGTTGTAAAATTTATTTACTCTTCTTTTTCTTCATTGTTTTAATGTATAGGATAACATCCTATAAGTATATTGAAAAACGAAAGGATTACTCTGCACAATTTTGTAACTATTAATTTGTGCATGTATAGTATACACTATTTGCATCTTTTGGTTTTTGTAGAAAGTTTTAAGTTTAGGCTAAAATTTTGGTTAAAAAATGGATCTATTTTACTGTTAAAATCCTGGGAACCAGCAGTTAGCATAATGGCTATGTCGCTGGACTCCCACGTGGTCGACCGCGGTTCGGGTCCCGGACCCGGTGGCTTAAAACTCACGCCGGGCGCGTGTGCGTGCGTGCCCAAGATCCCGAGAGGAGAATGGAGGAGAAGGGATTGCGGCGTGACCATCCCCCCTGGGGGGTGATTTCTCGCTTTCTGTCTCTATGTCGCTCTCTGTCTGTCTGGCGAGCACACGCGCCCTACAGTGAAAATCTCTCCCCCCAAAAAAAAAATCCTAATTATTACCATTCTTCATTGGTTTTCATACTTTTAAACCAGATTTTAATTTTAGGGGGAAAAACCTATTATATCACTGAGGTCAGTAGGTGGCATGGTGGTTGGGGCTCTGGACTCCCACATGGACGACTACAGTTTGAGTCCCAGACCTGGCGGCTTGCTTCATCACTTTTTCTCTTTCTGTCTCTCTCTGTCTCTGGTGAGCTCATGTGCCCTATAGCAAATTTAAAAAATAAAAATAAAATTAAATAATTCTTTTTAAAAAATGCTATCATAAATGTTATTTAACTCTTAATATAAATATCAGATACTTAAAGCCACCTGTGGTGGCCTTAGGAATTTGTATAGTTGCCATTAGGGATTTAATTTTTTTTCCGTCTCCCCCCCAAAAAAATAGACCTAAATAAACTACAAATCAAAAGCCTCACTAATTAAACTCAAAGAGATTATTAACATAATAGTAGAAGTTAATTTGCAAGGTAATCTCTATCTTTATGTGGGATAACAGGGTTTATTTAAAACAGTTGTCTGCCTGGCCTTCAGGGTTACACAGAACACTCAGAACCAAACTTAGTCATTGTAAAGTGCTGACAGCCAAGTAAATTATTATTTATACCAGTTATGACACATGGGCAAATCTACTGTGTAATTAAGAAGAGAAAGTAAGATTCAAACTCAGAATGTTAATATCAAAATATGAATTTTCATTAAGTCTTCCTCTCCTAAAAATAAAGTTCTAGGTGATTTTATTTTTCAGAGTTAATACGTAACTATTTATTGGCCATCATGAAAAGCAAACGTGTAAGCAGATTTGCAAAGGGAGTATTTAGCATCTCCTCCGCACTCAGCTCCTCTGGAACGCCCACCCCACTGTGCCATCTCTCTGTGTCCTGGGAAAGGGTGTTGCCCTTCAGCAGGGCATAGAAGCACTTGCTGTGCTTACAAGTTGTGAATTCCAAAGTATCACCCATTTTTTTTTTTTTTGTGTATATGTTTATTCCTTCCATGAACAAGAGGGACAGAGAGCACTCTCACAAGGTCTTTTTTTTTAGAGAGAGAGAGAAATTTTTGCTACAGGGCGCATGCGCTTGCCAGAGACACAGAGAGAGACAGAAAGACAGAAAGTGAGAAATCATCCCCCCCCCCCGGGGGGGATAGCTACTCCACAATCCTTCCTCCTTCATTCTCCTCTCAGGATCTTGGGCATGCACACACACGCACCGGGCATGCGTTTTAAGCTGCTGCTCTGATACTCATACTGCAGTTGGCTACGTGGGAGTCCAGCAACATAACCATTGTACCATGCACTGGTCCCTCCACAAGGTCTTGATGTCATGATTCCTCTTCACCTCAGCTAGCCCTGGATCATGGGCACACACATGCCTGGCATACTCAGGGAGGTCTCCGGGTGCAAACCCAGAACGTGTCCACGGGAATGAACCTGCCAGAGCACCTCGTTTTACTGCTGCACCACCATCTAGCCCTCCCAAGGGTGGTATTTTTTTAAGTGAATTTATTTTTGGTTAAATATAAAAGATAGCCACGAGGTAAAAGGAAGGAATAAATCATAATCCTTCATTTATACCCTAGCGACATAAAGAAGAGCAGGTATACATTTAATTTCTCTTTGAAAGTTTTAAATTTAGATTTGCATGCAGAGCCAGTGTTCCTGTTGCCCCATCGTACACACACACCCACCAGGAGGTTATTCTGGAAGGTCACATGACAGTGCCTCAGTGGTCATGTGTTCCTGGAATAGCGATCGAAAGCACCTTTTCGAAGGTCGCATTCTCCCTGTGTTAGACAGCCAGTTTCCCAAATTGTCTTTTTTTTGTTTATTTTATTTACTATCATTATTATTTAATTTGCTACAGGGCACATGGGCTCACCAGAAAGAGACAGCAAGAGAGAAAGAAAGAGAGAAAGCAAGCCGCCAGATCGGGGATTTGAACATTGTCAGCCATGTGGGTGTCCAGCTCTCCAACCGCCATGCCACATCCTGGCTGCGGATCCCAGATCATCTTTTATATTTGTACTTGAATAAAAAGATTTGCTTTTTCACTCTAGCCCCAGCTTAGCTTGTCTCTGGCTCTCCCAGTTGTTCTGGAAAATCAAAATATACGCTCCAACCGCTGAGGTATTGGCAAGTTGGGGTGCGTAAAACACTGTGGTGACAGACCAGAGGGCGATGCAGCCTGAGAGGCGTGCTTAAGAAGGAGGCTTTGGAAACAAATAAACCTAAGCTTATATGGCCCCCTTCCCTGCTCTGTATTGATTGTCCCCTTGGGCAAGTGACCTGACTGACTTCCAGCCTTCAGTTTTCTCATCTGAAAAGGGAGACTAATGTTTATGTCATGATATTAGTGCCAGGACGCGGTGAGCTCGTACGTGCAAAGCCTATCGTGGTGCTGCACACAGCGGTTGTAACTGTTCTTCTGTGTGTGTGTACAAGTGTGGACCGGTCTGTAACCGCCATATTTATTCATAAATGCATTTCATCGAGATTCAGCATCTACCCTCAGAATCGGTATCTGACCTCGGACTATTCTAGGCCACTCACCGCGAAGATGCCAAAGCGGTGTTCCACCCTGGGAATTCACATGTCTGTGTTCTTTAACACAGTTCCAAAGGATGGCCTCAAAAGCCAGGCTGCATTTGAAGAAATGAGGGCGAATTATATCAAAGAGCTGAGGAAGATGGTAACGAAGTGTCCCAACAATTCCGGGCAGAGCTGGCAGAGGTTCTACCAACTGACCAAACTCCTGGACTCCATGCACGACGTAAGTAGAGCCCCTAGGTCCCGTTATGTGAAAGACCCACAACCACACACGCCGGTGACCAAATGGCATCGCAGAGTTCTCAAGGCTTTGGGGTAAATTATCTAGTGGGAGGCTGGATAGGCGAGAGTTAAATACCGACCGAGGAGGACAGCGCTGTTCTGCCTTTGCACCAAACCCATTTACAGCAGAGGGTGGGGCTCTGTGCCCTGGCCTGGGGAGGCCCGGAATGCTACAGGTGTCAGATCGAGTTTCACATTTTTTGCCTGCAATTTAGGAAATGTTTGGTCCATCAAAATGTTTGCTTTCATGTTGTATAAATAGTTTCCATCTTCTACAACTGTTAATCTAATAACCCGATCTTTCAAAAACATTATTGGTGGTTCAGGGCCAGCTTGGGATCATCTCAGCAGAAATTGTAAATCTTCCATTCGTAATTCTCCATAAGGGTCGCCTTTCTTGGGGAAATACAAAAAGTAGATTTTGAGCTTGTTTCTCATTTCATCAGTTATAGCTGCAGTCAGGGGTGGGTTAGCAGTTTCTGCAAAATATTGATTTGAGGAACTTCCTTGGTATGGCATTTAGAATAGTTTTATTTTTGTTACATTGTGTAAGCAGCTTCTCCAGTTCTGATTCCAGAAATGTTGTATGCAGAACTTAGTTCTTCACATTCGTAAGGTTTCCATATGTTCTTTGGGAGGATTTATTGCCCAAGTTCAGCCTATATGTGTGCTTTTGTTTTGTTTTAAGAAAGAATTTTGCTATAGGGCACATATACTTGCTGGAGAGACAGAGAGAGAGAAAGTGAGAAATCACCCCCCAGGGGGGATGGCCACAGAGAAATCCCCCCCCAGGGGGGATGGCCACACTACAATCCCTTCTCCTCTGTTCTCTCAGAGCGTGGGCACACACACACACACATAGCCAATGTGATTTTCAAACCCCTGGGTCCGATATTCAAACCTCAGTTGGCCATGTGAGAGTCCTGTACCTTAATCCCTATACCACCTGCTGACCCCTGCATATGTGTTTTGAATAATAAATTCTTTTTCAAATATTTTTCTGTCGTGAAGGAAAATATTGACAGTTTAATGACCAGAATTCTAATAGTTATACTGAAGTAATGGTTCCTCTCTTAGACGTCTGCCTGTGCATGCGGGATGTTACCTGTAATGCTAACGAGAGGTGGTTGATCGAGAAAAGAATGTCGCTTTCCGGTCTTTGATACCGAGTGTTTGATACTGGGCATCTCATTGACTTTTGCTTCCTGTGAACTTTTCCTGGGCCAAGAGAGAGGTTCCTACGAGGTATATTCAAAATAGCTTTGCTGAATCTCAGAGGCTTTCTAGAGCACGGCTTAGTGGGAAATTAGAGAAATAGGAGATGATGACAGGCAAGGCTTTGGGGTTCACAGCAGATGTTACTCTCCAGGGTGCCCCCAAACAGAAATACAGTGAACTAGTGCCCAGTCTCCCATGGGCTTTATGGTGAAACCAGAGCTTACCTATTGATACATGTGGACACGTGGCAGATTTACCGTCTCCTGTTGATTTTCGTCGAAAGGCCTTCTCAGTAGTGGTTAGAATGGGGTTTTGTCATTCTTGCACAGATGCAATGGCTAAATTAGTACAGAGGGCCTTCAGAAAGTTCATGAATAATGTGTGTGTGTGTGTGTGTGTGTTTAAAGTGTTCATGAATTTAAATTTTTTTTTTTTGCACCAAAATAAATACTGCGTCAGGAGGTAACATGGAGGTTGAGACAGCTGGATCCTATATAGCTGACTGTGCAGTTTGATTCTCTGACCCTGCGGCTTGAAAATGATGGGGCTAGCAGGTGGTGTAGTGGTTAAGATGCTGGACTCCTACATGGTCGACCACAGTTCATGTCCCTGACCGAAGAGCTTAAAACTCATGCCAGGTGCATGCACATGCTTGCCCAGAATCCTGAGAGGAGAATGGAGGAGAAGGGATTGGATTAACGTGTGACCATTGCCCCTGGGGGGGGTGATTTCTCACTTTGTGTCTCTGTGTCTCTCCAGTGAGCTCACGCGCCGTATAACAAAAATCTCTCAAAAAAGAAAAGAAAATCATACTAGACGTGGCGTGTGTGTGTGTGTGTGTGTGTGTGTTTCCAAACTCCCTAGAGAAAAATGAAGGAGAGGGGACTTTGGCATGGCCATTCCCCTGCCCCGTGAATGATTTCTCACTTTCCCTCCTCTCTCTCTCTCTCTGGGGAGTGCACACTCCCAATAGCAAAACTAAAAAATCAATTAATTAAAAGAATAAACTCATACTTGAATTCCACTTTTGCATGAACTTGTTGATGTTTCCTCACACATAACTGTCATCACAACATTTGATAACAGATGATCCATTTAAAATTTTTTTTTCATTTAACTTTATTAATTATTATTATTATTATTATTATTATTTGACCAGAGAGAGAGAGGGAAAGTGAGAAAGCAAGCCACCGGGTTCAGGACTCGAGCCACGGTTGGCCATGTGGAAATCCAGCGCCCTTAACCACCACTCCACCTGCCAGCCCCACAGATGATCCAGTTTGAAGCCATCTACACATAACGAGACCACAGAGTTACAATTTGTATGTCCACAGCTGTGTGGACTCTGGCGCCATCAGAGCGTGGCAGTGCAGTGGGCTGCTACAAGGCCACACCCAGGAGCCCAGGGTGGAAGCTCCTTGTGGAACTCGTTTGTAGCCCCGTGCCTGCACATGGGAGGAGCTCAGTGAGCAGCGTCAGAGGGTGGCGCCATTCACTTTCTGCAGCATTTCCTGGAGAAAGCTAGTGCCTTTCGTTTTGTCTTAATTGAGGTATAATTGGTATACAATAACCGAATAAATGTAAAGGGCTCAATTGGGTAAGTCAGTGCAGTCCTCCCCTGTGAGACTACCACAGCTCAGAGAGCAGACCTATCTGGCACCCCAAGAGTGTCCTCCTGGCTTCCTTTTACCCTTTTTCCTATTTTCTGCTCCCAAGTTGCTTTCTTTTTTCTTTTTTCTTTTTTTTAAGAGATTTTTGTTAAGACACATGAGCTCACTGGAGAGACAGAGACAGAAAGCGAAAAATCACCCCCCAGGAGGGATGGCCATGCCACAATCACCCTTTTTGCTACTCTCTGCTCCCAAGTTGCTTTATTTTTTCTTTTTTCTTTCTTTTTTTTTTAAGAGATTTTTGTTAAGACACATGAGCTCACTGGAGAGACAGAGACAGAAAGCGAAAAATCACCCCCCAGGAGGGATGGCCATGCCACAATCCCTTCTCCTCCATCCTCTCAGGATTTTAGGCATGCGTGCACACACTCCTGGCCTGAGTTTTAAGCCGTCGGGTCCGGGACTCAAACCGCGGCCAACTGTGTGGGAGAACAGCAACGTAACCATTATACCATCTGTTTGTTCCGCTCCTTGATTACTTTCTGTCAATACAGGTTCGTTTGTATTTTCTTGTGTTTCGTAGCAATGGGATCACGCAGTGTGTAGTTTCGTTGTTTGACCTGGCTTCCTTCACTTTCCTCAGTATGCTAAGATTCATCCAGTCTACTGCACAGAGCAGCAGTTCTTTTCTGTAATTATTATTACCGCTTCATCATATCCCATCGTGGTTATTCCACGATTCCTTTGTGCGGTCACCTATTGGTGGGCATCTGGGTTGTTTCCAGGGTAGGGGCCATTACAGATAAAGCCTTGTGAACGTTCAGGACACGTCATTGTGTAGACACAATGGTGTATGTTCTCTTTTCTTGAGTGAATACCTAGTAGTAGCATACCTGGGTGTCTGGTGTGTGTACTTCCAGTTATTAGGAAAATGCCAAACTGGTTTCCAGAGTGACTGTATAGTTTCATGTTCCCATAATAAGCGTGTGCATTCTGGTTGCGCCACATCCTCGCTAACACTTGGCGTGGTCAGTCTTGAGTTTAGCCATTCTAATAGCTACGTGGTGATCTCTCACTGGGGTTGTAAGCTGCATGTCCCAGGGATGTCGGACACCTTTTCACACGCTCCTTCACCATCTCTCTGCCTTCTCTGGTGAAGTGGCTGTTCAACTGTTGTGCTTATTTTTTTGAAAATTGTTTTCCGATTCTTGAGTTTTGAGGATCCTTTGTATATTTAGATACACATCCTTTATGGGATATATGATTTGCAAGTATTTTCTCTTATTTTCTAGCTGGTCTTTTTATTCTTTTAACAGTATCGTTTGAAGAGCTGTTTATTTCATTATAATAAAGCCCAGAAGATCATTGTTTTCTTTTACGGTTTGTGTTTTCAGTGCTGTATCTAAGAAATCCTGTGTAAGCCATGTCCCAAAGCTTTTTTATTTCTATGTTTTCTTCTAGCATCACTGTGCTTTCCTGTGTTTTTTCTTTCTTTTCTTTTCTTTCTATTTCTCTTTCCTCTTTTTCTTCTCTTCTCTTCTCTTCTCTTCTCTTTTTTTCCCTGTCTATCTTTGATTGCTTAAAATGGGAGAGCAGGGCCAGCCCAGTAGCCTAGTGGTTTAGGGAGCCGGATCCTACATGGCCAAACCCAGCTAGAAGCCCAGCCCCAGTGAATTGAAAAACACTAGGCACATGTGTGTGAATGCTCAAAATCCTACAGAATGGAGAAATGGAGGAGAGATGATAACACGACCATGCTCACTGTGGGGTGCTTATCCCTCTCCCTCGCTCTTTCTGGCTCTCTCTCTCTGGTAAGCACATGCATCCTCATGCTATATATATATATATATATATATGTATATATTATATATATATATATACACACACACACACTATATACATATATATACACACTATATACACACTGTGTGTCTATATATACACACATATATACATACATATATATTTGATTGTGTGTGTATATATACACACAATAAAATAAAATGGAAAGGTAAATTTATGGCTGGAAAGAGAACACATTTTCTAAATCATTTTATTTCCAAAACCTTTAAAGCATCAAAAATGCTTGTCCATAAAGGTAGCCCGGCAAAGAATCTCGACGCGCTATTTATATTCGTATTCCAGACAGAACATTGAAAACTGCATTGTAAGTCTAGAGGGACCTTTCTAACATTCACGCTTACTCAGACTCGAGACTGCCTACGGCGTTTTTCATTAGAGTAAATTAGTAAATCAACACTTGTGGAATTTTCTTCAAGGGAACAAAGAGCTCCGCGGCACACTGGCTCTGTGTTAGAGCCTGCTTCTGGTCACCGAGTGGAAGGAGAGTGTTTGTTTTAATTGGCCAGACAAATAAGAGCCCCTTGAACACGGATCCAAGTTGTGCTTCAGTAGCGTCATCGAGGGCCATCTCTCAGGACACTGGACACAGCTCTAAGCACACGTTGCGCACGCCGTGCACACACGTGTGAGCACAGCGAGTTTGCTCGGTCAGCACTGTTCAGCAGTCCTAGGCCCACTGAACATCTACCTTCCCCAGAAATGTCTGGAAGAAAGCAGGTGTGGAAAGGCTCCCAGGAGATGGGCTTTTGCCCTGCACATGTTCGGGTGCCCCAGAAGCGTAGGGACTCCTCATTCTGCTAGAGAGGATGGACAGTCACCATTCAGTAACTGTTGGGAGCCGCCGCTCCTTGCCTGCAGGGGTGAGGAGCACAAATCCAGAGACCTTCTCACAGCCTGTGCTCATTCTTGGACAGCAGGGACTTATGTTCCCGACGCTGTATTGAACAGTTCGTGAATATTGAAGATGATATGAATAGTTTCTTTCAAGGCTAAAATTGCCCTTTTTCTATTAGATAGAAATACCATTGCAGTTTTGTTTTGGTGTACACACTTTCCAAAAACAGGCCTTATTCTCAGCAGTGGGACATTGCTGCAGAGAAGGGAAAGTGAGTGTGTGTGTGTCTAGGGGGAGGCTCTTCCAAAAGTTCACAGAAAATGTGTATTTAAAAAGCTATGGATTTCGATTTTTTTCCACTGGAAAAAATTTGTATTTGAATTTCATTTTCCACTGAACTAACTTTATTTCTTTTTTTAAAAAAAAGGTTTTAGAGAAAGTGAGAAATC
>NW_006159560.1:1038249-1038717 GCF_000334495.1 Tupaia belangeri chinensis
AGTGACCATGCCACAATTCCTTTTCTTCCATTCTCCTTTTGGGATTTTGTGCACATACACGCACACTGGTGTGATTTTTCAAGCTACTGGGTCTGGGATTCAAACTGTGGAATTGGTCACATAGGAGTACAGTGCCGTAACCACCATAGTGCCCGCTGGCCCCACACATATTCTGAGCTGACACCCAGCCTGTGGAGGGGGTAGGAGCCAGCTGTACAGGGCGGAGGTCATGGAAGGTTCCCAAGAGGTGGCAGAATCCTGTTCAACAGGAGAAGATGCAGAGGCCCAGAGAGTGAGTTCTCCAGGTTCCTGGTAGCTGGTAACAGCAGGTACCTCCCTGACTCCCCCCACTGAGGGCCCCGAATCCCATGGTTGTGATGAGAATGCTGTATTCTATGGAGCTGCTGGGTTAGTCCAGGCTGTGCTGGGGGTCAGAAAGCCAGCATCCTGGGGCCAGCAGGGGGTGTG
>NW_006159560.1:1038912-1074134 GCF_000334495.1 Tupaia belangeri chinensis
TCTTAAAAAAAAAAAAAAGGAAGGAAGCATATTGAGGGACACCAGAATAGCTGCTGCTCTTCCTCCAGCCTCCTCCGACCCTTCCCTGGGTCTTCTGGAATGCTGCATTTTTGTAAGAGGCATGGGGTTTGCATCTCGAAGGCAGCCACGCTGGCTCTGTATAAAACGTCACACATGTTTGGCAGTCCCCCCACAGAAGCGCAGGTCTGTGCAGGTGTCTGTTTGAAGGCGTTGACAGCTGCACTGGATGAAAAAACCCATGTGAGAACCTCCCCTCGTCTAGGCAGGCCAGGCCTCAGCGCGTCACTCAGATGACAGAGGGTCCTGTTGCAGAGGACCAGTTTCCTGGGGCTCCAGGGGGCAGGCCCAGCACAGTGGAAGTGCCTTTCTCTAGTTGGGCCATGGGAGCCACACTGGCCAGCTCCAGAGGGTAGGGCAGGTGGGCGAGGAGCACAAACCCAAGGTACCATGAACCCTAGACGTGCACCCCAAGGAGACCTTGTGCTATTGAAGGAAAGGGGATGAAGTTTCAGGGACACAAGAACCATCCAGGGAGCTCGTGCTGCACACATCCAAGACCATTACCATGGCGTTGTCTGAAAAGTCGTGACATATTTTTTTCTATGCAAAAATGCCATGGCTTTTCCAACAACCAAGAAATTATTTTGAGATTCTCTCGTTTAATTAGCAGATGCTTTTGCGTCCAGCCTGTGGCGTGGTCATCCCCATCACGGTTACACTGTAGGTTTTTCTGGGACAGCACGCACCTGGCCTAAGCACGTCTCACCACACGCTGCAGCGCGCAAGCCACGGGGCTGCCTAGCCCCGTTTATGTGGGCGGTCACCTCCACGTTGGATTCTCCTCAGGAAAAGCTGAGGTCAGCAGAGGAGCTTATGGTGGGCGGCAGCAGAAGTGTGGCCTGTGGGGCCGTTTGTCATGTCTTCATGTAACCTCGGGCTTCACCTACGTGTTCTGGCCCTCAGTGTCTGTAGCTGTGAAGTGGCAACAAACCCATCACATAGGGAGTTTGGGGTACTGGGGCAAGGCCCTGCCATGTGGCAGCCCCTGGCCTCTCTTCCTGTGAGGGAGCAGTGGGGTGAGTTGATTGGTCTGTACCCGGGGTAAAGTACACGTGCAGACAGGACCGCGTGTGTTCATGTGTGTGGGAGAGAGATCCACACCTGAGCCCTCTGCAAGCTCGCCGAGCGAAACAACTGTTTCGTGTACTGGTTAGCGTGCTGCACGCCTGCCTCCTTGGGTGAGACCGTGACTAAGAAAGCTGCTAAATAAAGGAAAAGTTGTTTATTCCAGAACGGCAAAGTGAGCAGAGGCTCCCGGGGAGGGGGAGGACAGAAACCAGGCTAAGGACCACGCCCCTTGAAAAGGAAATTGTCGTAGGTAAAGATTTCAAATTAAATGAATCATTGACATGGAAGTCCTTACTCTGTCTGGTTGGTGAAACCAGTGGAATGATTACAAATGGTCGACAGCACCTTTTTGGGGTTTTTTTAGAGATTTCTTTTTTGGTATAAGGTGCACATGCTCACTGGAGAAACAGAGACAGCCAGAAAGCAAGAATCACCCCCCAAGGGAGATGGCCACACTGCAATCCCTTCTCCTCCATTCTCTTCTCAGGACTTTGGGCACGCGCGCGCATGCGCCCAGTGTGAGTTTTAAGCTGCCAGGTCCAGGACTTGAACCACGGTTGACTATGTGGGAGTTCAGGGATGTAACCATTGCGCCATCTGCTGGTCCCAGCAGTATCTCTTTTTGAATTTCTATAGTAAATAGGGCTGGCATTTGAATTTATAGACTTCTAATTTCAAGGGACAGCATAGTTCAGAATGCATTGCCCTGGAGGAGTTGTGCCCACAGATACTTATTTAAAATATTTTTATGTTTGTATAAATGAAAAGAAATGCACCGAACATATTGTGATTAATGCTGCCACCCCCACGGATGTGCGATATCTCTTAGAGACCCTGCCAGTTTTTGTTTTTTTTTTTCTTAAGAGAGGTTTATGCTATAGGGCATGTACACACACCAGAAAGACAGAGACAGACAGAAAGTGAGAAATCACCCCCCAGAGGGATGGCCATGCCACAATCCCTTCTCCTCCATTCCCTCTTGGGATCTTGGGCACACATGCACACGCGCCCTGTGGGAGTTTAAGCCACTGGGTGCAGGATTCAAACTGCAGTTGACCCTGTGGGAGTTCAGTGACATAGCCATTACGCCATCTGCTGGCCCTGAGACCCTGCTTTTTACACCTTAGGGATATTCCCAGCAATGGAGCTGCTAGGTCATACGGCAGTTCTGTGTTTAATTTTCTGAGGAGTCAACAGCCTGTTTCTCAGCAGCACTGCTGCTCTCAGGGGTGCACAGCAATTTCGCCACACCCTCGCTAACACTTTATGGGTTGTTTTTGTTTAGGGAAATTTGCACTTGCCAGAGAGAGAGACAGAGACAGTGAGAGGGAAAGTGAGAAACACTCCCAACGGGGATGGCCATGTGCAATCCTTTCTCCTTTGTTCTCATCCTGGGATCTTGGGCACACACACACACACACACACACACACACACACATGCCTGGCATGATTTTCAAACCACTGGGTCTGGGACTCGAACTTGGTTGGCCATGTGGGAGTCCAGCAACATAACTGTGAGGCCATCTCCTGGCCCCTGTTGTTGTCGATAGCAGCCAATCTACTGGTATGAGGTGGTATCTCATTATAGTTTAATTAACGTTTCCCTAATGATTAGTAATGTTGAGCACCTTTTCATGTGCTTCTTGGCCATTTATATATCTTGGTTGGAGAAATGTCTATTGAAATCCTTGGCCAAATTGTTTTATCAGTGTTTTGGGGATCTTTTGTTATTGAATTATTGTTGGAGTTCTTTACATATTACGGATATCAGCCTCTTATTAGACATATGATTTGGAAATATTTTCTCCCATTCCATATATTCCATATATTTTATTTTGTTTTGTTATGGTGTCAAGATCTTTTTCTTATGCACTTAGTCATGAGATGCGCCCAGTGTGAGTTTTAAGCTGCCAGGTCCAGGACTTGAACCACGGTTGACTATGTGGGAGTTCAGGGACGTAACCATTGCGCCATCTGCTTGTCCCAGCAGTATCTCTTTTTGAATTTCTATAGTAAATAGGGCTGGCATTTGAATTTATAGACTTCTAATTTCAAGGGACAGCATAGTTCAGAATGCATTGCCCTGGAGGAGTTGTGCCCACAGATACTTATTTAAAATATTTTTATGTTTGTATAAATGAAAAGAAATGCACCGAACATATTGTGATTAATGCTGCCACCCCCACGGATGTGCGATATCTCTTAGAGACCCTGCCAGTTTTTGTTTTTTTTTTTCTTAAGAGAGGTTTATGCTATAGGGCATGTACACACACCAGAAAGACAGAGACAGACAGAAAGTGAGAAATCACCCCCCAGAGGGATGGCCATGCCACAATCCCTTCTCCTCCATTCCCTCTTGAGATCTTGGGCACACATGCACACGCGCCCTGTGGGAGTTTAAGCCACTGGGTGCAGGATTCAAACTGCAGTTGACCCTGTGGGAGTTCAGTGACATAGCCATTACGCCATCTGCTGGCCCTGAGACCCTGCTTTTTACACCTTAGGGATATTCCCAGCAATGGAGCTGCTAGGTCATACGGCAGTTCTGTGTTTAATTTTCTGAGGAGTCAACAGCCTGTTTCTCAGCAGCACTGCTGCTCTCAGGGGTGCACAGCAATTTCGCCACACCCTCGCTAACACTTTATGGGTTGTTTTTGTTTAGGGAAATTTGCACTTGCCAGAGAGAGAGACAGAGACAGTGAGAGGGAAAGTGAGAAACACTCCCAACGGGGATGGCCATGTGCAATCCTTTCTCCTTTGTTCTCATCCTGGGATCTTGGGCACACACACACACACACACACACACACACACCTGGCATGATTTTCAAACCACCGGGTCTGGGACTCGAACTTGGTTGGCCATGTGGGAGTCCAGCAACATAACTGTGAGGCCATCTCCTGGCCCCTGTTGTTGTCGATAGCAGCCAATCTACTGGTATGAGGTGGTATCTCATTATAGTTTAATTAACGTTTCCCTAATGATTAGTAATGTTGAGCACCTTTTCATGTGCTTCTTGGCCATTTATATATCTTGGTTGGAGAAATGTCTATTGAAATCCTTGGCCAAATTGTTTTATCAGTGTTTTGGGGATCTTTTGTTATTGAATTATTGTTGGAGTTCTTTACATATTACGGATATCAGCCTCTTATTAGACATATGATTTGGAAATATTTTCTCCCATTCCATATATTCCATATATTTTATTTTGTTTTGTTATGGTGTCAAGATCTTTTTCTTATGCACTTAGTCATGAGAACAACCTGTTGGTTTTTTTTTTTAAATCTTTAAGTGGCAAAATTAAAAGTTGTGTCTGATCCCAACTTATTGAAAGTGGGAAAATATTTTTTCTGAGGACAATCACTTCTTTTGGCTTCATTATAAACACTTCACAAATTGCATACCCGAAGAACATGTATCATTGTTCACAGCAAGTTTTGAAAATTTCTAAGGATGCCGAGGAAAACTAGGACCTGCCTTGTTCTGGGAGGAATCCATGCATTCCAAGCCCACCTGAATCTGGGAGGTTTATGCTGCCGCAGGGTAAATGTTTTGGATAAAGCAAAATTTCAGGTAAAAGGAACCATTGAGGGTCCCAGAGACCAAGCTTCTAGAAGATTACATCCAAATCAAACTTAGCACACTAGAATTGCTTCCTAATCTGAAATATATCTCGGGAAGATTTTGGAAAACGGTCTCATTGTCTCACACCTGTGTCAATAACCCCCTTCTTATGCAGCCTAAATCCCTCTGCTTACAAGATAATAAGAACTGTATAATGCCTTTCTTCTTAAGTCTTGTCATTAAATCCTGCTAGTGTCTCTGAGGTGAAGATGAGTAAATATTACCATTTAAACTTAATCACCCCATCTTAATTCCTTGCTTTATAAAAAGAGAATAAGAGTACATTTACTCCCCCCATTTAGCCTTTTCATAGAGAAAGGAATCAAGGCAAGAGAGACTAAGTGCAGTTCCCAGGTTTGTAGATGAAGGAAAAGCAGACAGTGGGGGTGCAAGAGGGACAGGGACCCCCAAGGGAGACCCTCCAGCAGGGACTGGATAACCTCACCTGGCCAGCTCCGGACTGCCCCACAAAGTGGGCATCATCAGGGCCAGATCAGGGCCAGGTGGCCTGCACTCTCCCAAGGGCCCCACAGGGAAGGGTCCCACTCTAGGCAGGTGGTCCTGTTGTCACCATCTTGAAATTCTTGATAAGCTTCGACCAAGGGACTCGTATTTTCCTTTTGCACTGGGCCCGACAATACCAAGATCACGTTAAGAGGAGATAAGGAGCGACCCACACTGCTCCGAGGGGAGCACCATACGCCATGGGGGAAGACTGCGCAGGCTTCCTGGGAGGAAGGGGGGTCGGGGCTGTTGAGCACAAGAAGCTTAGGTGGAGTAGGATGTGAGGATCAAGGGAACAGAGATGTACAGATGTGCAGGAAAGGAGCTTTAAACCTCAAAAAGAGGAGATACTGAGGGAAGGAATTTCTCAAGGGCAAGGATGGTGATAAGCAAAGAAAAGAGGAATGTTGGTCCCAGCCATGGCAGAGAGCTGGTGGGGCTGCGCTCCACACAGGGGACCACATGGGAGACCTGGGTGTGAGTCCCAGTTCAGCCTAAAGGTGGGGCCTGGCAATGTGTGTCTATAATCCTGGCCACTAGAGAAGGCCAAGGCTGGCCTGGCCAACATGGCGAGATCCTCTCTGAAAAAGAGCCAGGTGTCTTAGCATATGCCTGTAGTCCAGTAGGGAGACTGAGGCAGGATTGTGACATGTGAGACTCCATCTTAAAAAAAAAAAAAAAAGAGGAATGTTTTACAATGCAGTTTTAGATTGGAGGAAATCATTTAAGATGGTTTTGGGGGATTTTTTGAAATAATTTTTGCTATGGGGAGCATGCCTCCCCAGTGAGACAGAGAGAGACAGAGAAACAGAAAGCGAGAAGACACACACGCACACGCACACACAGAGTAGGGAAGGCCACACTGCAAACCATTCTCCATTCTCCTCTCAGGATCTTGGGTACACACATACGCGCGCCCAGCGTGAGTTTGAAGTCACCAGGCCCAAGACTCGAACTGTGGTCTATTATGTGGGAGTCCGGCAACATAACCATTATGCCACCTGCTGATCCCTTAAATGGTATTTTTAAAAGCCTGGAAGATGCCATTGACCAGTTCAGTTTATCCAGGTCATGGTTAAACCAACTAGAAAGCATATGTGTTAAATTCCGTACGGTGAGTCTTCATGTTGTCATATTCTGTATTTACAAATTCACATACTCCCTGAGATTGCTTGTAACCCTAAAATTAAGGTTCTGGGCACTTTTGCAGTTATTTGCAGACATGCCCACAGCAGTGAAAAATGCGTCACAGAGGTGTATGCTCCTCGCCGAGGTCAGACAGGGAGACGCCACGCTCGGGCTGTAAGTCAGCTGTTCTCTGAGGTCTGTCGCCTGCCATGTTTTCTGCACTTTTGTTGGCGAGTTTGCTGGTAGGATGGCCCCAAGCATAGGGCCCAAGCTCTCTGGTGTTCTCACACACAAGCAGGCCGTGCTGGTGTCTGGGCAAAACCCGTGTGATGGAGAAGCTTTTGTGTGAGTTACAGTGCCACTGGCCACTGGGGGCTTTTTGGGAGATTTTTGCTATAGAGTGCACCCGTTTGCCAGAGAGACAGAAAGCGATAAGTCACCCCTCAGGGACATGGCCACGCCACAATCGCTTCCCCTCCATTCTCCTCTCAGGATTCCGGCATGCACTCACACATATCCGGTATGAGTTTCAAGTCACAGGGTCGGGACTTGAACTGCGATCGGCCATATGGGAGTTGAGTGCCTCAACACCTGCTGGCCTCCTTGATTAGTGTATTTTAACGAACAAACAAGACCTGTCCTCCCAAAAGCTGTCATTAAATCCAAAAAAAAAAAAAAAGAGGAATGTTTTACAATGCAGTTTTAGATTGGAGGAAATCATTTAAGATGGTTTTGGGGGATTTTTTGAAATAATTTTTGCTATGGGGAGCATGCCTCCCCAGTGAGACAGAGAGAGACAGAGAAACAGAAAGCGAGAAGACACACACGCACACACAGAGTAGGGAAGGCCACACTGCAAACCATTCTACATTCTCCTCTCAGGATCTTGGGTACACACATACGCGCGCCCAGCGTGAGTTTGAAGTCACCAGGCCCAAGACTCGAACTGTGGTCTATTATGTGGGAGTCCGGCAACATAACCATTATGCCACCTGCTGATCCCTTAAATGGTATTTTTAAAAGCCTGGAAGATGCCATTGACCAGTTCAGTTTATCCAGGTCATGGTTAAACCAACTAGAAAGCATATGTGTTAAATTCCGTACGGTGAGTCTTCATGTTGTCATATTCTGTATTTACAAATTCACATACTCCCTGAGATTGCTTGTAACCCTAAAATTAAGGTTCTGGGCACTTTTGCAGTTATTTGCAGACATGCCCACAGCAGTGAAAAATGCGTCACAGAGGTGTATGCTCCTCGCCGAGGTCAGACAGGGAGACGCCACGCTCGGGCTGTAAGTCAGCTGTTCTCTGAGGTCTGTCGCCTGCCATGTTTTCTGCACTTTTGTTGGCGAGTTTGCTGGTAGGATGGCCCCAAGCATAGGACCCAAGCTCTCTGGTGTTCTCACACACAAGCAGGCCGTGCTGGTGTCTGGGCAAAACCCGTGTGATGGAGAAGCTTTTGTGTGAGTTACAGTGCCACTGGCCACTGGGGGCTTTTTGGGAGATTTTTGCTATAGAGTGCACCCGTTTGCCAGAGAGACAGAAAGCGATAAGTCACCCCTCAGGGACATGGCCACGCCACAATCGCTTCCCCTCCATTCTCCTCTCAGGATTCCGGCATGCACTCACACATATCCGGTATGAGTTTCAAGTCACAGGGTCGGGACTTGAACTGCGATCGGCCATATGGGAGTTGAGTGCCTCAACACCTGCTGGCCTCCTTGATTAGTGTATTTTAACGAACAAACAAGACCTGTCCTCCCAAAAGCTGTCATTAAATCCAACCCAGTCCACGGAGACGTTTTCTGTGATAGGCCAGACGGTAAACACTGCAGGCTGTGGGCCTGGCCCTCGTCGGACCCCTCAGCTGAGCTGCTGTCGCCTGAAAGCGGTCAGACAGCATCTGAAGGAGTGAGTGTGGCTGCCTGCCCCTTGACTATACCATTTTAATGTCGCCAAACATCATTCTTTTGATTTTTTCAACCATTTAAAATTATTGTAAAAAAAACATACACAAATGAAAAAGCTCATAAAAGCATTAGGCCAGGTGTGTTCTAGAGGCCTTCATTTGCTGGCAGTAAAGGCACTGGATCCCACATGGCTGGGTGTGCAGTTCGGGTCCAGACCTGGAGGCTTGAAAATCACGCTGGGTGCATGTATACACATTCAGATTCCCAAGAGGAGACTAGAAAAGGGACTGCAGCCTGGCCATCACCCCTAGGGGTGATTCCTCACTTTCCCTCTCTCTCTCTTCTCAGTTGTCTCTCTGGTGAGCGCAGGCACTCTATAGCAAAAAAGAAACAAGAAAAGAAAAAAGAAGTAGGCACCTTGGACGCGAGCGTTCCTACACGAGGCTGCCCCTGGGCCATGGCTCTGCCCTTAGTGCTTCTGTTCCCTTTCCTGGGAGATTGAGATGAGGGCTGAAGCGCCGCGTCTAGATGTACCCTGGTATTAAAGCGAGGCATGTGAGCATGGGTTGCTTTGGATTCTTGCTTTGCTCGGTGTAGTACATTCGCAGGCACCATCTAGGAAATGCGGAAACAGCAGTAGGGCAGGTTCCTCCTAGATGGAGGAGCAGCGCCCCCGCACAACCTTTCATTAGGGCCTTCTGCCGCGCTGTGCTAATTAGCCTTCCTTCGGAGCGCCGCTTTCTTCTCCACCATGTCATTTTTCTTGGTGTCTTTCACACGTACAATAGGCCTTATTCACGAGAAGGCGGAGCTGCGGTCTAGAACGAGGCTTGTAATCCAAGGAAACTTAAACAGGGTGGAAATGAAATAAATTTAGGTACAAAAATTAGAAGGAAATCGAGCACATCTTGCTTCACACAGATCCCAACATCATATTCCAAAGATGTAATATCACCACTGACCAGAGACCAGCGGTTGGTGTGCAACTCATTATGAAGACAGTGGGGAACAGAATAAAATTGAACCTCAGATAATAATCAGACACTTAGAGATGGGGCCAGAAATGCCCTCCACTCTTCACGAGACAGAGCAGCCCCAGCTGCTGGGCGGGCCCTGGGTGGAGCCAGATTGGCTGAACCTACACCAACCTAGACCTTGGAGCCTGCCTGGAAATGTGCGAGGGACCGCCATGCCTCCCTCTCCATCAGGCAGCCGGGCTTCTCTGGACCCAGAGGCAGAGGAGCTGCATCATGGCCTGGAGCCTCAGCTTTGGCCACTCACGGGGTGTCCCTTCCCTGAAATTTGAAGACAGAACTCATGTCAGATGGGGGGCAAGCAGCCCCAGAGAGAACTCCTACTGCCAAGACCCATATGAATCCAGATGCCACCTGTCCATATGTGCTGGCCCTGGGCAGAGGAAGACAGTCCCATGAAATAATTCAATGAACCGTTCCCCGAATACATGGTGGCTGTGCTGTGAGTGGTATCTCCGAGCCCCAGGCGTCCCTCTAAGGTCCTCAGGTGCCTCTACATGCCTAGAACTTAGCTGAGGCACTGAGCATGCTCACTGACACGCTTTTGGCCGAGAAATGTCTTCCGATATCTCTCGGTCTGACTTCGGAGACCTTCAAGACTCTCCTAAACTCATCCTGCCAGGAGCTCTCAGCTGAGTGGTGGCACTTCGGGCGTAGAGAGGGAATCCCCAAGGAAGTAGTAGTATAACCTTGTGAAAGGAACAAACCGGATGCTGTTAAGTTGGAGGAGGGGCTTTGTTACCCGGTCACCATCTGCTGAAACATCACCACCCAGGGAAAAGCAGGGCACAGCCTCAAGGTACCCATCTGCACACACCCAGCCACCTTCCCTGCTGGCCTGCACTTGGTGGGGGCAGGGGCTGGGTTCAAACCTGCTTTGTCTTAGTATTTACTTATTTTTATGTGGTAGGATATATGATATGATATATATATATATATATATATATATATATATGTGACACACACACATACATACATGTATATATCATACATTTTACCATTTAACTATATTTAAGTGTATAGCTCAGTGGTATTAAGCACAGGAACACTGGTATGTGATACTCAGCACCATCCACCATCCGGAACAGAAACTCTGTACCCAGTAAACACTAACTCCCCACCCCATCCCCCTTCTCCCTGCCTCTGGTAATCACTATTCTCCCTCCCTCTCTCTCTCTCTCTCTCTCTCTGAATTTGATTATTCTAGGTCTCTCATTTGAGTGGAATCATACACTCATCCTTTTGTATCTGACTTAGTTCACTTAACAGGTTTTTGAGGTTTATGCATGTTGTAGCACATATCAGAGTTTCAGCCCTTTTCAAGGCTCAGTAATATCCCTCTGTGGGTATATACTGCATTTTGTGTGTCTCTTTCTAATGCACATTTGGGTCAGTTCCACTGTTTGGTTATTGTGAATAATGTTGGTATAAACAGTAGCGTACAAATACCTGATAGAGTCCCTGCTGGGGGGCCTTTGGGCTTGTCCTGATCATGGAAGTCTGGATCATCCAGAAAGTCTATGTTTAATTCTTTGAGGAAGTGTCATACTGTCTTCCACAGAGCTGCCGGATTTTACCTTCCCACCAACATGGTACAAGAGTTCTAATTTCTCTGCATTTTCCACTTCTCTCTCTCTCTTTCTTTCCTCCTTTTTTTCTTTCTCTTTCTTTCTTTCTAAATAACAGCCATCCTAATGAGTCTGAAGTGCTCGTGGTTAGGGTGTTGGTTTGCATTTCTCTGATAACTAGTGATGTTGAGCATCTTGTCACATGCTTACTGGTCATTTATTTATGTGTTTTGAGAAACTCCTATTCCAGTTCTTTATCCATTTTTGAATGATTGGTTTTGTTATTGAGAGTAGCAGGAGTTCTTTATATAGTTTGGATATTAACTTACCAGATGCGTAATTTAAGTAAAATATTTTCTCCTACTCTGTGGGTTGCCTTTTCACTCACTTAATGTCTGATGCCCAGAAGTTTTTCATTTTGATGCAGTTCAATTTATCTATATATATTTTTATTGTTCTTGACTGTACTTTTGGTATCATATTCAAAAATAAACTTGCTTTGTTTTGAGTGAAGGCCAGATTCCTTAGCTGATCGCTGCAGCCTGTTTTCCAATATCCACCAGGGTATTTCTGAAACACCTGGACTGAGGGTCACTAGCCATTGGTGTCCAGTGAAACTGTTTGGGCTAGGGCATTTACTGCGGGGTCTGTGTGCCTTTTGCCTGTAACCCCTATACTATAGCTGGCTGAAATTTTGGTCTTTGAAAATAAAGCTTCAAACCTCCCACCTGTGTTCATTTCAGGCAAAAGCTCTATCCTAATCAGTGAGCATTTTGGAGTCAGCAGATTATTTCATGATAAATGAGCTATTGAGGTCACGTGGCACCTACTTGAGTGAGGCTGCTGTCATTTAGGCTTCCTCACCACCTAAGGAGTTGTGTAACAGGATGCAGCCAGGCCAGGTGTGTGGCAGGAGGGGGACCTTCCCATAGGGCATTCTGAGCAGCTGTTACTTGAGGCAGGAGCAGGGCACAAGGTGTAGCCACTGGCCTACCCTGGGATGACTCCGTGGACCTTGTAGTGACTCAGTGACCTTTGTAGGAAAAAGGCATGGACAGAGCCCAGTGGCCACTTCATTGGAGCAAGCCAAGTGCTATCTGTCACCCTGTGACCTTGCCAGGCTCCTCTGCCACCCTGACAGCTGTGGCTCATCAGGCTGGAAGAATCACGCTGGGCGTCTGCTAAGCTCCTGTGAGCACAGCAGATGTGTATTGTACAGAATGGAAAGTCAACGTGCTCGTCTGGTTCCTAGTAATGCGGGACTCTTACTGCTGATTATAATTAGGGTTCTTGCCTCCCCATCTAGCCTGGTATTTACCAGCAAAGGCCGGTTGGAATGAATATTGAGGTGGGAGGCAGGCCAGGCCGTTTGTCTCATCATGTCAATGGGCAGACAGGACCAAGCTCTCAGCTCTGTGGTGCTGACCTCCCTGCTCCCCTTCCCCTTCTCCCATCCCGTGCCTAAGGGCAGTGAGCAGTGGCTGGAGCTCATGGCACCCTGGCATGCATTCAGTCACATTAAACCCAGCATAAACAAGTCAAAGGAAATTGGAATCCCAGGGAAAAATGGTAAGAGGCTTGCTCTGTGGATTGAGTTTTGTGTCACTTACTTAGTGCCACTGAAGTGAAGCTGCTCATTTAAATAATCCAGTTCTTGTTTTGGTTCATTGACTAAAACGAGCAACATGAAGCTTTAGGAAATACCATGGAAATCAGTTATTCCTGACCATGTGGAGTTTGGCGATAGTTAGAGAAACCTGGGATCAAAGGCCCGAGCAACAATGGCTTCTGTTAGCCTTCAGCCCCTTCCCAGGGCTGCACAGCCTTAGCTGGATGCTCTGGGCTGCGCCGAAGGGAAAGAATGGATGCTCTGGGCTGCGCCGACGGGAAAGAGAGGTGGCTCCTGCCTTCAGTGAGATTGCAGGCCATGGAAAGAGCTGCCCCTCAGCTGTGGGGAGTGAGAAGTTGGAAAAGATGACCATGTGAACAGGGCGGTGAGAATGCACCACCTGGCTCATAGGTAGTTGTCAAGTAGATAGAAAGGATTTAAAAAAAAAGGATTCCTTCAGGCTTGGCCTCAGAAGGCCTGGGGGATTTGGGGAGGTGACTCCGGGGAGAGCCATCCAGTGAGCCCACTTGAGAAAGTGGCATTTAAGAACTAATCGGGGACCCAGTGCGCAGCCAGGAAACTCACTGGAGCACACCTGAGGGACGTGACTACGGTGACTGACTGCTGAAGGGGGCCTCTAGTGGCCTCTGGTTCCCCCCACATGCAGGCTAGCCGGTGCTGATGACTCTCTCCCTGGTGTCTGGCTTTGTGGTGGGGATGGTGTGTTCACACTAGAAACCGCCTATGCCTGCAGAGCCCAGCTCCCAGGCTGCCAGCCCAGCTCCCAGCCTGCCCTGCCCCTGCCAGCGATACTCGGGGCTGGCCAGGCCTGTACTGAGAGGGCCTTAGAACCCTGGTGGCTTGGATTCTTGGCTCTAGGCTCAGACAGGGCCGCATGCACCGTATGCCCCAGCGAGCACCCGTACACTGCACGGGCCAGCACCAGGGAGACGACATGCAAATACACAGGGTGACAGCTCCTCACCGTCACACAGCATGTTGGCTTGTGACTCGGCTTCTGTTGTGGTCGGGCCACGTCTGTGCTGACCACATTGTTTCATGCATGGATCCTACTCAGCTCTCAGAGCCGAGGCCCACTTCGTGGTCGGGCACGCCATGTGCCCTGGGCGCTGTGCTCCTGCCTGTGAGTCCTGCCCTGACCTGCTCGCTGGAGCAGGCAGAGGGAAGGCAGGTGGAGGGCAGGGGCCTGGCTCTGTAGTCAGCGAGCACTTGGGCAGCACCCGCAGCTTGAACCAGAGCGGCCCGCGTCTGATCCGCCCAGTCCCTGTGCCTGCAACGCATGACTCTGATTCTCAGGGATGACTCCTGACTCTCCAGTTGCAGGCGTGGCTCAGGGTCAAGGGCCACAGAGGCTTTCAGCCCAATCCAGGGTGGGTTGGGCAGGCTCTATGGCAGCTGGCACCTCTGGTAGCTGTGGGGTCTGGAGCTCGCAGCCCTGTGTCCTCCTGGCTGCCCAATGACAAGGGTGGGCCCTTCCTGGGAGTGGCTGGAGCCCTCCATCACGTCGGGCTGGCAGTCAGTGCCTGGCCACCTCACACTCTGCAGGGAGGGCCCTTCCCTCTGCAGCTGGCATCAGCTTATGCCTGGCATGAGCTGCTTCAGCTGCAGAACCTGGAACAGAGGTGGGTGGGAAGTGCCAGCCCAGGTGACCATGCACAGCTGGGAGCAGTGTCTGGGGTGCCTGCGTACATCTAGCTGACAGAAAGGCAGCCCAGCTCCTGGCCCTGGCCCCTCCCCTCCTGCTCTGTGAGCCTAGCCTTCCAGGCAATGTTCAGGGCTGAGGACATGTTGGTGCAGAGGTGACAAACAGGGACAGAGGCACAGAGAAGACTAGGCCCATCCCCTCGGCAGGTTTGCAGGGTGGGCATCCTCCATCCCTTCTCTTACCAGCCAGCGTCGCTGTCGCCCATGCGCTCACAGGACCCCTCCCGCCCTGGCTGCAGAGCATGTTTCAGATGTCAGTCGGCATCAGCAGCCAGCAGGCTCCCCACTGTTCACACATTCGGCCAAATCCCTCCCACACGCTGTCCCCTATGGCCTCACCCATCTTCCACCTACCTCAGGTCACGCACCTCCCCGTCCTCACCTCCCTGGGCTGCTAAGCTGGCTTTCTGTGTTGCGGTCTCCTGTAAACAAGGCTGTCATGTTCACTGTGGTTCTGTGAGAGGAGCATGGTATGGATTAGGGACCCTGGCCCTCCTTCAGCCCCTGTGGCCTAAGGACAGGGAACCTCAATCTCTGGACATAAACAAGGCCCAACCCCAGGTAGGGCCTTGGTGACAGGTGTGACCACTAGACAGTCATCTTAGCAAGGGTTGGCATTACCCAAAAGCTGAAATGTCTGCCCTCAGGTTCAACCTTTAAACTGATGTATTTCTTCCATGAGAGAGACAGACAAGGGTCTTCGTACCACAGCCCGCTCCCAGTCCCAGCCAGTGCGGAAGTGAGGCCCCAGATGCAAACCCGGCAACCTTAGGTGTGGTCCGGTCTTGTGGCACTGCCTAGCCCCTAGAATTTGTTAAAAGGAAAAAAGTCCTTCACACCCTGCAGACACCCACGTGGAGGGGCTGTGTGTGAACGTGGCCCTGAGTGCCAGGGTGGGAACACAGGCCTCACCTGGGAACTACACCCAAAGTCACTCTAGCTTTGACAGCCACTGGCCCGCCACATAAGGTGAGATAGAAATGGGATGGCATGTTTCTTAAACCCCTGGACTTTGTTAGGAACCAGGCAGCACAGCAGGGGAGAGCAGCCTGCAAGAGCAAAGCATCCTCTGTGTTTACAGCCGCTCCCCATTGCTAGCATCACTGCCTGAGCTCCGCCTCCTGCCCAGGGCAGCGGCAGCATTAGATTCGCGTAGGAGCCCAGATGGAGCTGTCTAGTTGCAAGAAGAAAAGCTCAGAGCTCTCACTGATCCTGCATTATGGCAAGTTGTAGAATTATGTCATTGTATTGGGTTGTCAGAAAAGCCATGATGTATTCTGTTTTTCCATGCAAAATGTGTCATGCATGACTTCCCCAACTCAACATAGTAATGCAGTAATAGAAAAAGCGCACAAAGTGATGCATTTGAGTCATCCCAGAACCGTCTCACCCACTCCTCCACCCCATCTGTGGAAAAACTGTCTCCCATAAAACTAGTCCCTGGTGCCAAAAAGGTCAGGGACTGATGTCTTAAAGAGTATCACTCCTGGAAAAGCAAAAGACAAGAGTCTCCTTCCCCTCATTGTATCCAAGAGGGACATGAGGACCAAGGTCTCAAAGCTGACTCGGAGCAGGTTTGGCCACCCATGCCCCACAGAGCAAGATGGTGCTTTGCGGGCACAGGTCGGGAGGGAGAGGAGGACAGAGGTTCTGCTCCAGCCCCTCTCCTCAGCATCTGCAGTAATCGCCGTCTGTTGCACTCGCTCCGTGCCAGGTGAGGGTCGCATGCTCCTCCTGGCCTGCCTGTACAGCCCTCCGAGCAACGCGGAGGAGCAGAGGAGCTGAGGCTCAGAGGTGGCCATGATGCCATTCCCAAGAGGAGGAAACGGGACGAGCGTGGTGTGAGCATGGTGGTGTGGTGGTGGCCGCCATCACCCAGCTTCCCGGGCCCCAGCACCCTGGCACACAGACACCCCCTCATCTCAGTCTTTGGAACCAACTTGGGAAAGTCACGCTGGACTGAGGGCAGGAACGAAGACACTGGCAGAAGCCCCTGCTACTTTAACCTCACGAGGCTTTCTGGATTCCTGGTTTGTATCAAAGGCCTTTACCACGCAATTACTTACTGTCTGATGCAATCGAAGCTCACTCATCATCTTTTAAAAATCCAAGAGGAAGTTATAGGTGCTAGGAAATGACCCAAAGTCATTTTTCACAAAACATTATATGGAATTAACTAAAGAAAAATTAGAGTGCATTTTATCTGATTCGGAATTACATTCCCCGTACATGGCTCGGCATCGGAGATGCTGTGCTGCATTCGTGAGTTTGTTTTATTTTGTCTATAAATCGGAAATTAGTTCCAATTTGAATATCATCAACAACAGAACCTCTGTATTTATCTATTTTAGAATCATTTAATTCTATTTATTATTACTTTAATTTTGCTATAGGGCACATACATTCACCAGAGAGGTGGGGGGGAGCACCTTAACCACCATGCCACCTGCTGGCCCCATGAATTTATTTTAAGCTTACTGAACTGGGAGTGGTTTGAGTCTGGGAAGATCCTTGGGTCACGGAGTAGGGAAGAGAAGCTGGACAGACAACCAAGTCCCGGTCCTTGGTCCTTTCATCTCAGAAAGCCCAGGTGCCCCAGCCCTGCACCCATCCCAGGGCCGGAAGTGGAGGAAGAGGAAGGCCTGGGCCTACCTGGTGGTGCGGGCTGCCCTCTAAGCCACAGCGCACCCTTGGCAGGGCCTGACCGGAGGTGGGGGGACAGGCCGCCACACTTACCAGCAAGGTGCTCTGTCCTCCTTACCCTCCCTGGCATCCACACTGGCCCGAGGCAGCACCTGCCCCTCCGTGCCAGCCCACCTTCCAGACTGAGCAGCCCTAGCATGCAAGGACACGTGTGTCTGCCTCAGCCACATCTCACGCTTAGAAATGAGAACTGGCTGAGGGCAAGGCAGGAACCCGGGCACTGTTCACTCTGTCCCTGCGGCCTCTGGAACATTTGGCACTCGGTAGTTACAGTCATGTGATGCTTGACGATGGGGCTGTGTCCTGAGAAATGCGCTGTTCGGTGACCCTGTCAGGGTGCAGACGTCCTAGAGTGGACAGAGCGAGCCTGCATGGTGCAGCCTGCCACACACTCAGGCCACGTGGCATAGCCACTGCTGCTGAGCCACAGCCCTGGGTGACACGTTCCCGTACTGAATATGCAGGTGGTTACAGCAGTGGTGAGTCTGTGTGTATCTAAATGTAGACGAGATTACACTAAATATGTGGAAGGGGCCAGCAGGTGGCATGGTTAAGGCAGTGGACGAACATGGTTTGAGTCCCAGACCTGGTGGCTTGAAAATCATGTTGGGTGGGCAACAGTTGGTATAATGGCTATGTCACTGGACTCCCATGTAGTGAACCACAGTTCAAATCTCAGACCCAGTGACTTAAACTCATGCCAGGTGCATGTGCACGCATGCCCAAGATCCCAAGAGGAGAATGGAGGGGAAGTGATTGTGGTGTGGCCATCCCCCCTGGGGGATGATTTCTCGCTTTCTGTCTCTCTGTCTCTATCTTTCTGGTGAGCACATATGCCCTATAGCAAGAACCTCTGAGAAAGAAAAGAAAATCACATTGGTTGCATGTGCGTGCATGCCCAAAATCACAAGAGGAAAATGGAGAAGGGATTGTGGCATGGCCATCCTGTCTGGGGGGTGATTTCTCACTTTTCCTCTTTCTCTGGTAAGTGCATATGCTCTATGCCAAAACCTTCACACACACACACACACACACACAAAGTAGTATAAAAGAAAATGGTCTGCCTGGGGACCAGCAGGTGGTGAGGTTGGTAAAGTGCTGGACACTTCCACATGACTGACCATGGTTCAAGTCCTAGACCTGGGGGCTTGCTTTCTCACTTTCCTTCTCTCTCTGTGTGTGTTTCTTTCTTGTCAAATACTAAGACACAAGCATACATATTTTCTTTTAAACTTTTTAACCACTGTGTAATAGCATTTAGCTTAAAATGAACATTGAACAGTTGCATTAAAATACTTTCCTCTTTCTTTTTTTCTATAAGCTTTCTTCTGTTTTTAAATCTTTTACTTCTTGGGACCGGTAGGTGGCGTGGTGGTTAAAGGTGCTGGATTCGCATATGGTCAATTGTGGTTCAAGTCCCGGACCTGGTGGCTTGCTTACTCACTTTCTCTCTCTCTCTCTCTCTCTCTGTCTGATCAAGGTAAAAATAATAATAATAATAATAACAAATGTAATTAAATAAATCTTTGGGAAAAAATATATCTTTTTAACTTCTTAAACTTTGTCAAATACTAAGACACAAGCATACATACTGGCCTGGCCTACCCAAAGTCAGGCTCATCGGTACCTCAGTATCTTGTCCCACTGGATAGGCCACGATGATCCAAAGAACACGAGATTAAAATAAGTTCAAGAGAAAGTGGTGCCATCGACAGATGGGTAAACCCGAGATGCAAGAGGCTGCTGCTGGCCTAGCATGGCTTAAGTTTTACCATAAATGTTTTTTGTAAGTAGAAATAGACTCTAAAATCATTTAAGTAGTATACATTATACGTAGTGTTTATAGTATACATATATATATTTTTCTACGCAAAAGAGCGTCATGACTTTGCCAACAGCCCAGTGGTAAACACATGAACCCAGGAACAGTGGTTTGTTACCAGGAGCAGGTATCCGGTCCGTACTGTGACCTGAGCGCCAGCACCACCGCTTACACGGGCGTTCATTCATTCCACACTGGCACTACGGCGGGCGCGTTCATTCATTCCACACTGGCACTACGGCGGCTGTGACATCCCCAGACGCTGGCAGTCATGAGCTCCATCGCACCCTTCCAGGCCACTTCACACACGTAGACCGTCGTCACCAGAAACGCCGTGGTGCCAGACTCCACACAGCTCTCGGCTGAATCTGTCTGGCACAAAAGACTTAGCGCATGCCAGGGCACGCGGGCAGCCTCCCTCATGAATGCTTTCTGGTGGACTTCCTGCGCGTTGCCCTTCGAGTTCGCCCCACAGTTAGGAGGGAAGCGAGGCCTCACGTCCCCTCTCTGTGTTGCAGCTGGTGAGCGACCTGCTGGAGTTTTGCTTCTACACCTTCCGCGAGTCGCAGGCCCTGAAGGTGGAGTTCCCCGCCATGCTGGTGGAGATCATCAGCGACCAGCTGCCGAAGGTGGAGTCCGGGAACGCCAAGCCCCTCTACTTTCACAGGAAGTGACAGACGTCGTCTTACCCGAAGAACTTTGCCTTAAGTTTCCCCGTGTTATTCCACACCCAAGAAGGACCCAAGAAATCATATTTTTTAACATGCGATGGTTGATTCACACTTGTTCAGCAGTTTCTCAAGTTTAAAAATCATGCCGGGGTTTGGAGCCAGGAAAGCCATTGGACATGGATTTGGCGTGACCTGGACGGTCTAAAGGATTCTTCCCTCTCCAATCCCCAGCGCTTAGAAACACGTTCCTGTTCCTCTGGATGAAAAGCCATATCTAGTCAATAACTCCTGATTTTGATATTTTAACAGATGGAAGTTTTAACTATGCCGTGTAGTTTCTGGTATCGTTCGCTCGTTTTCAAAGGGTTCAAGGACTAACGAACTTTTTAAAGCTTACCCTTGGTTTGCACATAAAACGTATAGTCAATATGGGGCATTAATATTCTTTTGTTATTTAAAAACACACAAAAGAGGAAAAAACATATACAGATTCCTGTCGTGTAATAACAGAACGCGTGGCGTGAACAGCGGCTCCCTTGGGGGCCCTGGGACACCCTGTCCTTCTGCATCACTGGTATACACACTCGTTAGCGTCCATTTATTATTTAATTAGAACGGATAAGATGTTAAATGCCTTGGTTTTGATTTCTAGTATCTATTGTGTTGGCTTTCTGAATAATTTTTTGCAGTCTTTTGCTGTGCTGTACATTGCTGTACGTATACCTTGTGAAGGACCTAAAATAAGGTGTAAAGGAACTTTTGTAAATGAGACAACATACACAAAACAAAAATCTTTAATGGTTAATAGGATGAAGGGGAAAGTATTTTTGAAAGAATTCTATTTTGCTGGAGACTATTTAAGTACTATTCTTTGTCTAAACAAACAAGGTAAAAAAAAAATTTTTTTTTTTTTTTGTAAAGTGAAACGTCCTGCATGCATAATGAATCGTTTACAGTGTATTTAAGCAAGGGAAAGCTGTGCCTTTTTTAGCTTCATATCTAATTTACCATTTTACAGTCTCTGTTGTAAATAACCACACTTAAACCTCTTCGGTTGTCTTTAAGCCTTTCTACTTTTTCTGTACTTTTTTCGTTTTGTTCTTGGTCTCCCGCTTGGGGCGTTCGTGGGACTCGAACATGTATTCTGGCTTCTGCTTCATTCTACTTCCATCGGGGAACACTCTGCGGTGCCTGCAGCTCCTTAAAGGTGTCATTTGACGGTGGACAAGGAAGAGGAGGTCCTGGGAGTGCTGCAGTGTTAGGGAAGCTGCCTATTCCCCCTTCTTCTCAAGAAGCAGAGTCACCTCCAGGAGGGAGAGACTGGAGCCGTGACAGCTCGGAGCGCACATGCCCCTTGCATCGGAGAAAAGCACATTTTCTCCTGAGCGGCAAAATCCCACCCACTCTCTACATCTGTCCAGGATCAGCTCACTTCTGATCTGGGGTAGAGGTTGTGCACTCCTGGGACCGGTCATGGGAACACACAAGACACTGGGACGATCTATCTTGACAAGGTTCGGTCAGAATGGCGCGGAGACCGGAAGATCAATTAGAGGGTTTTTAGATTTTTAAAAGGTAGGTTTTAAAAATAAATTTTATACATAAGCAGTTTTGGAGTAAAAAAAAAAAAAAGCAAAAAACAAACTACAGATCATATAAGCAAGACAGTGGCACTAAAATTTTTAAATTCAATCTGTTTGGCACTGATGCAATTTAAGGCTTTTCTCTTGCCCCAAATCACAAACATATGTATCTTTGGGGAAACTAACAATATGATTGCACTAAATAAACTACTTTGAATAGAGGCCAAATTAATCTTTGAGAAGTGATGATGATCATCAGGTACTCAGTGAAATCGCATTCTTTTCCAAAACCTAAAAGCTGTAGCTGAAGAAGCCCAAGGCGGAGAGAAGCAGCAGGGATCAGCACTTTTCTCCAGGGTTCACCGTGCGGGCAACATTACCTGGTGTCTCTGAAGACACCTGCCTTACGCGAGGGGAAACCTGTGACGCTGCTCTCGGAGGGAGGCACTGTCCTTACATAATTTGCAGTTTCAAGAATTTAATTTATAGACAGATCTTTCAATACAGTCCGCTTACGTGCACAGCGATCGGAGGGCCACACCTGGAAGGGGGGGGTAAATACACAGCATGCACACTGGGAGAGTCTGGAAAAGAAATGGTTGACGAAAAGCAGCGTTTAGTTCAGACTTTGTTTTCGTAAAATGGGAATGTTGACTTAAACCGGGTTCGGGATAGAGACGGTCTGCATCAGCTTTTTCTCTTAACAAAGTTACTGGCTCTTCGTGTCTCCGGGTAACTTTGCTAGATTACACAGCAAAGCCATATTCTAAAGTAACTGTTGAATGCCTGTCCCAGTCCAAATTGTCTGTCTGCTCTTATTTTTGTACCATATTGCTCTTAAAAATCTTGGTTTGGTACAATTCATAATTCACCAAAACTTCTTCATATAATTACAAAGAAAAAACACTAAATTAGTTTAAAATGAAGCAATTTATATCTTTATGCAAAAACATATGTCTGTCTTTGCAAAGGACTGTAAGCAGATTACAATAAATCCTTTACTTTACTCACCTGTTGTTTTGGAAACAGTTCATTTAGACATCAGTAGGTCCACCTGGATTTTGTGCTCCTCGGAATCTCAATTCTTTGGGCTTCTGCCTACATCCCAGGTAAAGTAACAGTTTGTTCCCCCCGGTCTCCCCACCACCACCTTAGAAAGAGCCCTGTTAGCTATGTTACTTACTGTTTGGGGAATGATCAGAGAAATACCTTCGTACTGTGAATATCTAGTTCACAAAACTATCTTCTAACAACATTCACTGTTACCATAAAGCTGCTAAACACTGTACAAGGGGACCTCAGAACTTTGTGAAAAGATGGAATTAAAGTATGAGTTTCTTCTGATGCAAAAAAAAATTGATATACATGTCTTCAGAAAAGTCATGACATATTTTCCTATGTCTTTCTATGCAACAATGCATCATGACATTCTCACAACCCAATATGATACACCTTCCATGAACATTTGAAAGATCCTCCCCTATATATTCACTTCCTCATTTATCTTCACAACCACAGGAAAATGTGTTCCTTCTGCAGACTTTGAGACTCACAGGACTAGCCCGTAGACTCTGGAGCTCTTCCTCCACGTGGGTTCAATCTCTCTTGCATCCCTACTCCCACCCCACCCCAGCAGTTCCTTTGGCAGGTCAAGAGACTCAGCTCCGCTCTGGCCACAATGCTCACACTCCTCCAGGGCTTCTCCCCGTGATTCCACTCATTAATATGCACCACTAACAAGCAGTAAGCAATTACCAGCCCATTTTTAAATAGGAAACATTTATTTCCCACAAGATAAATTCAAGGGTATTTTGAACGTGTTGTTTCACTGATGATTGTTTAAATTACTTGCTTTGAGAAGAGAAGACTCTTTGATAGTTAAACTCAAATTCAACTTTGCTTCAGCACAATAGACAGTCCTGGAACATAGCACAGCCATTGAACACAGCACAAGAAATGACTTGTGTGCACAATTTTTTTGAGGGGGGGGCGGGGAGGGTAAGACATCTAGTGTCAGCCATTAAACACACAAAAAGAAATGATTTGTGTGCACAATTTTTTTGGGGGGGGGGCAGGGGGGAGGGTAAGACATCTAGTGTAAGTGAAGACATGTTTATATTTAAAAATGTAAGAAATGTGACCTAGGGAGCAAATTGGGGAGCAAGGCTTTTTGCAGAGTCCCTAATTGGAAACAAAAGCAGTCATGGGCAGTGAGCCTGCCGGGGGTAGAAGGAGGCCCCTACCATGTATGCCCTTGGTTACCATGGGTGCCCTTTCTGAACTGAGCAGGCGCATTCAGGGGTCAAATGAGACTTTAAGAATTTTGAATAGTGCGCTCAGGCCCAAAGAATTCAGCCTCACATTTGGGAATCGTTAGCTAAGAACTAAACCTCTGCCACCGCTCCACGGCAGGGCCACGACTATGCCTGTGACACACAAATTGGGTTCATTTGCATCTATATGCTGAATGCCCCGAGCAGACAGACAATACTGTCTATGTAAAAGTCAGCGCTAACATACTTTTGATAAACTGCGAATGTACACAGATTACAACGGCTTGATTAGAAGTATCTCTGGCACTTTAATTTAGAATCATCAATTGCTGGTGGGTTTTCTTTTTCTTTTTCTTTTTTTTTTTTTAATAAAATAGTGGTTTCCCAAACAACTGTTGGGTTGGAGAAGATTACAATCTTGATATTCAGCATGGACCAAGACTCCTGTCCAAAGGAATTGATGGGGCAGGGCAGTCGGCAATTAGTGACTGCTAAGAAACACCATAACTCAGTGGTTTCGATTTCAGCCACCACTTAGTTTTCTCCTATCGGAGTCAGCTGGGAAGCAGAGTGCTGCTGACTGGACCTGGCCCGGCTGAGCTGGGCCTGTTCACCCACCTGTGGTGGGCCTGCGAGTATCTGCTCTGCGGCAGCTTTGCTCCACGTGGTTCCATCCTCTAGGAAGCTAGCCTGGCTTTATTTTATTCTTTCTTTCTTTTGTTACGAGAGATTTTTGCTATGGGGCACAAGAGAGACACACAGAGAGAGACAGTGAGGAATCACCCCCAAGGGATGATGACCACCTCAATCCCTTCTCCTCCATTCTCCTCTCAGGATTTTGGAGACACACATACACACATACACACACGGCGTGAGTTTCAAACTGCCGGATCCAGGACTCGAACTGTGGTTGACTATGTGGGAATCCAGCACCACAACAACTACGCTACCTGCTGGCCCCAACCTGGGCTTATTTCCATGGCAGGGTTCTCAGAAAGCAGGTGGAAAGGTGTAATACTTTCCAAGCTTCTGCTTACTTCAAGTTTGCTCCTGTCTCAGTGGCCAAAGTGAGTTATAAGGTCAAGCCTAGATTTGGCCTGAGAGGACTTTTTACTGAAAGGCTTGAGAGGGGTGGAAGGTTGGAAACAGTTAAATCCGTCTACCACTAGTCATTATTATTATTATTATTTTGGAGAGGTTTTTGCTATAGGGCACGTGTGCTCAACAAACAGACAGAGAGAGACAGACAGAAAGCAAGAAATCACCCACCAGGAGGGATGGCCATGCTGCAATCCCTTCTCCTCTCGGGATCTTGGGCACGCATGCACACGTGCCTGGCATGAGTTTAAGCCACCGGGTCCAGGACTCGAACTGGTCGACTGCATGGGAGTCCAGCAACATAGCCATTATGCTAACTGCTGGACCCCCACTAGCCATTATTCATAGTCTTCATTCAACGTGCATTGCTATGACAGTGGTTTCTAAGTTTCCCCTGGTCTGAGAAACCCATTTCTATGGATCTTCATGCCTGGGACAGCCTGACCCAGCTGGGTCTGATCATGCTCCTCCTGCGCCACCTCACAGATTTGCCACAGTTGTTAAACCCTCTAAGGAAGAAATCCAGATACCTACACAAGGCACTGAGCTGCCTAAGGGAATCCCATGAACAGTCATTGCCCAAGTGCGAAGTGTGGGTCTCTTGTTTGGAAAGACACAGAAGTCTTCCCTCCAGGCAAGTGGATCTTCACACAGAAAGTATCCCTCAGTGTATTCTAATCAGGAGATGGAGAGACTTTCAGCCAGCCATTAAACCAGTAGGAGAATCAGCTGGGTTGCCCAAATGAGGTAGTAATAAATTACTGCCCAGGCCAGTCAACAAGGGTGTTTTTGAGCATCTGAGAAGACATTTGCAGAGCGAGGAGGGGGACAGCAGTGAGAGGGCTCCCGGAATGACATCTTCAGAGAAGAGAGAAGAAGGAACATCCTGAGGCTGAAGAAATTGAAGGAGCCATTGCATACCATCTGGCCAAAGAAGGAGTAACCAAGACATCTTTGAGAAACTTGATGGGAGAAGCGGAAAGTGGAAAAGGCATCCAACACAGACATGGGTAGAGAATGACGGCAAGTCCAAGGTTAAAGTGCCAAGAGCATCTTGGGAAGGGAAAGGCTGAACACCATAGGGCAAAGGGCATGGGCAAGGAATGGCCTTTGGAGAAGAGACGCTAGAGAGGATGGCTAAGCTATGGGGGAGACAGGCTAACGCTACCACCACAGGGCCCTGCTGGCCTTGCCTTCTCCTCCCTCCGTCTCTGGCCATGTGCCCTTCAAGCACTTGATGTCCATCATCTCCCTCCCCAGGGAGGCTGGTATTACTCTCTCCACCTCACAGAAGGAAACTGAGGAGTAAGAGAGTAATTTACCTGAGGTCACCACGGTATAGAATAGTGAGAAGAGGATTTCAAAATAAGATTGTTTTTAAATCAAAATTTGCACTTTTAGTCATTAGTTTCCTAGAGCTACTGTCACAAAGTACAACAAATCAGTTGGCTTAAATGACAGAAATGTATTTCCTCACAGTTCTGGAGGCCTGGAAGTCCGAGATCAAGTGCCAGTGCGTTGGTTCCTTTTGCAGGATCTGAGGAAAGAATGTGGCCCTGGCTTCTCTCCTTGGCTTGTCGATGTTGTGCTATTTCTCTTCACATCGTTTTTCTTATCTTGGTGTCTGATTCTCCCCTTCTCCTAAGGGCAACAGACCTACCAGATGAGGTCCCAGGCCTACCGTGCTACCCAGACTAGTTACACTTGCAACAACTCTGTCTCCAAACACGCACATTCTCGGGTATGTTACAGTTAGGACTTCAATCCTGGGCAGGGGACAATTTAACCCGTAATAGCCATTGTCACCTTGCTGACCCAGGAGATGAGATAGTGCAACCCAAGGGGCCTGTGACGGCTATGGCACCCAAGCAGGCCTCGTTGACCGAGTTCTTGTCTAAGGGTTCTTCCTCCCACTTACCCAGTCACTGGAAGGGAAGGAGTTAACTGCCCAGCACAGACACAGGCACTCAGTGCTCTCCTCACCCATGCCCTACGCAGAGGCTTCTGCTCCTGCGCAGGAAGGTAACGCCTTCTGGCCCTGTTCTCACCCCTGCCGTCTCCTTCACAGGCACACTGGCTGGTGACAGCCCAGCAGGTGACACCAGCAGATGCAGGCCCCACTGCCAACCAGACAAGCCCAGTCTGGGAGGCCTCTTCTGCCCCAGACTGCTGTCTTGCTTCTGAACAAGGTCACAGACCTGGCCTACACAGCTGCTGCCGGTTCTGCTGGGGTCGAGGGGCAGAGCCCGAGTAGGACAGCACCATCGCTCCCAGGCCGGCCCCCAGTAGATACCCTGGGGTCAGCCACACACACCCCGCACACACAGCAACACACACACACCCTGTTTCTCTTCTGGGAAAACTGAGATGGCCCACGATGTAGGAAAACAGCCCAGGGCCCAATTGCTAAGTCTATTTTGGACCATGTCCAGTGAAAGCTCCCTGCCCAGAGGCCTTGGCAAGTCTGGCTACATTGACACTCATGGGGCATGTTCCCAGAACCGCCCCGGCTCTCCTCTGGCACGGCCCTGCTCTTGCCTGGACACCCACAGCGGGGTCTGTGCTCCTGGGGCTACGTGACCCAAGGGAGGTGACTTCAAAGGCTTTAACCAGCAGCTCTTTCCTCTGGGGAAAAGGCAATATGCTTTTTTTTTTTTTTTGGATACTTTGATTTTTATTGCCAGAGAGCATATGTACTTCCCAGAGAGACAGGAGAGAGGGAGACAGGGAGAAAGCAGCCCTCAATGGGGCATGGTCACTCCACAGTCCCTTCTCCTCCATTTTGCCACCAGTCAGGATTTGGGGCACACACATACACACGCCTGGCATGCTTTCAAACCACCAGGGCAGGATTCAAACCGTAGTCAGCCATGTGGGACCTGGCTCCCTTAACCATGGAGCTAAGGACTTTTTTTTTCTTAAGATAGAACTCTGAAAGACCTAGAAACCTTCCACATGGAAGAAGAGACATGCCAGACCCCCAGGGCAGCAGCAGGAGGTCCAGCCCATGCCTGGGAGGAAGCTTTGGAGCAGGGCCTGCCCACAGGCCTGTGCAAGCCTCCCGCGGGTCAGAGCTACCCTAAGTGGTGTGACTACCTGAGCCGCCTGCCACTGCCCCTTCCCACAGCAGCTGCTTCCGGATGAGAGACGGGGGCCTGGGAGGCAGAAGCAGCCACTGTCTGTGAGAGATGGGGGGCGCACAGCGCCCCCTGCAGCCCCAAGCCTGAGCCACATCAGAGAACACGCCTCTCCGCCCACAGGCTGCCCAATCATTAACCATCGCAACAGCAGGGTCTTTCCCTGCGTTGGGTCGGGCACATCAAATAGTAAATAACACTTTATTTCATTTACAGAGACCCTGGGGCCAAAGGTGTGTTGGGAAAACAGCACGCAGTGAGGAGGCCGAGAAGCCTGCTCTAAATACAGGGTGTGCTCGGCCGGCTGTGCTGGGGGTCGGGCGGTGGGAGACTGAGGGGGTGGGCGGGCTGAGAGGGGCATGGCCCCGTGTCCCTCTGGGCTGGGACAGACTCCCCTGGAGACAGCCGCAGCCCCCACACCACAGCGAGGAGCCAAGACGCCCTGCGAAATGCACTGCGCGGAAGCGCGGTTCCCCTTCCAATCCGGCAGCAGGTGCACGTCTGTGGCTGGTGAGGGGTCCTTCGCGGTCTGGTGGTGGGTGGCCGGTGGGACACGCTGGTGGCAGAGGCTGCCCGCCCCACACCCCACAGGCTGGGTCAGTAGAATCACAAGTCCCAAGACCTGACAAACGGAAGTCCATAGTGGGTCCTGGCGTTCTTGGCCACCCACAAACCTACACGGTGTGCGTGGTGCGGCCGTGTCCTGCTCGCAGCTCCTACTTGTGCAAGTGGTGTGGGCACAGCACCGGGCAGGTCCTCGGGTGCCAGGCGGGGCCCCCAGGGCCCAGAGCTACAGCAGCTTGACATAGTTCTGTGGAATCAGCCCCCGCTTGCCATTCAGGGTTCCTTCCAGCCAGCCGGGCTCCCTCGAAGTTTGTACTGAAAAAGAAGAGACATCACTTCTTAGCACCATGCCTCCGAAAAGCGGCTGCCCCACCGTTCTGGGCAGAGAACCCAGCCATGTTACAGGCTCTGCTCCCAGACTGGCCACCAGGACCCCATCTGTCTCCCACACAGCATCTACCTGGTCTCCCAGCTTCCAGGATCTGGCCCGGCTGAGACCAGGGAGTGGATGGCAGCACGAGGACCCTGTTGAGGCACCCCTGACCTCAGAATAAACACTTTTAAAAATGAAATTAGGGGGCCACCATGTGGCACCGTGGTTAAGGTGCTGGCTCCCACGTGGCCAACCACAGTTCGAGTTCTGAACCCCGAGGCCTGAAACTCATGCCGGGCACATGCGCATGCATGCCTAAAATCCTGAGAAAAGAAGGGAAGAGAAGGGACTGCAGTGTGGCCACCTTCCCGAGGGTAATTCCTCTCTGTCTCTCTGGCAAATGTAGGTGCCTTACAGGAAAAAAAAAAAAAAAATCTCAAAAATAAATTAAAATTAAGAAAATTGATTTCAGGTGTGATGGCAAGAACACATATTTCTATGCAAGTATTTTTTTCAAAAGCAAAACAGGGATCAACAGTTAGCATAATGGCTATGTCGCTGAACTCCCATGTAGTGGACCGTGGTTCACGTCCCGGACCCGGTGGCTTAAAACTCACTCCGGGCGCATATGTGTGTGTTCCCAAGATCCTGAGAGGAGAACAGAGGAGAAGGGATTGCGGTGTGGCCATCCCCCCTTGGGGGGTGATTTCTCGCTTTCTGTCTCTCTGTCTCTGTCTGTCTGGCGAGCGCACATGCCCTATAGCAAAAACCTCTCAAAAAAAAAAAAAGAAAGAAAACAAAGTGCCTCTTACCCATCATTCAGCCCGTGGATACTAACACAACCTCCATGTGTCAGGATTTATAGTCCCCTCCGAGGCCCCTTCAATCAGGTTACCCCCCTTGTACTCCCCTGTTGACACTCAGGACGCTAGTCCTTTTCTGTATCTTTCTGAACCCACATGCCCTGCTCCACAAATAATCTTTAGAGGAGTTAAAAAAAAAAAAAAAAGGCATCTTGGTTCCCATTTCATCACTACTTAAGTAACTCTCCAAGTTGAAAGTTGCGTGGAATATGACTGTGTGGTTGCACCGAATGCAAATTTAACGAACACTCAAGCCAATGAAAATAACCCTCAATAACTCAGTCCCGATCAACCAGTCATTTCTATTTTAATGGCTAAACTGGAAATGGTGGGAACAGGTAATAACTGAAGAGAGTGGAAAGCCCTGGGGGCTCCCAGCTCCCACCCCAAAGTCACCTGTGACTGCAGTGGTCTCAGTGGCCAGCTCGAACCACCGCACCAGCAGCGCTGTGTGACCGAGGTCTCTGCGGCTGGGCAGCCTGCACAGGCCTCCACAGCTGAGTGGAGGCCAGACAGGGCCAGTCTCAGGAAGGTGCGAGGATTGAATCCAGGCACTTGGTCTCCAGAACTGGCACTCCTCCCCACCCTCCAGCCACCGTGTTCAGCAGATTGCCTTTCCAGCCCCACCTGATCACAGCCAGTGCGACACCAGGCCCCTGGCCAATCAGTGGGCCCACGGCACCCCAGGTCCAAAGAGAGGAAGCCAGGGAGTCAAAGGAGCCAAGAGAGAACTGGGACTCACCCGACAGCACCTGCTCTCCTCAGGAGGAAAACGCTCTTCTCATTTAGGTTCTTTTTAGGAGAAACTTCAGAAATCACCATTATTTTGCCAGCTGTCACTGAGATGCCCAGTGGTTGGACTCTCAGTATTTCTGGAAGCCCAATCTCTGGCTGTAGGACCTCAGGCTCTTGTGACAGTCCCCAGCAGATGGCCCATGGCAGCGAGACCTCGTCTCCAGCCCTGTCTGCATACACCTGCTGCAGCTCTGTGCACGGGGGAGCACAAATGCCAGCCAAGGCCACAAGCGCTATCCATTTAGCGACAGCCACCTCAGGGGCAGGGGTGGGTCCCGATGCTCCAAGGCCGCTCTGGCGGTCTGTTCTGTTGTCCACACGCACCTTCCCTGTGGGCTACATTGCATCCAGGAGCCATGCTCGCCCTCGGCCACGGTACCCCACAAGCCATGTTCTGGGAGAGGACCGGCCAGGAGCAGGATGGGTGTGAGGCCAGCGACCCTGCCGTAGCGGGTGCTCGCCAACCTGAGAGAAGCTTGAGGCAGTGAACTAGGGACAGCTCCTCCAGGCTCCCTGATGCCAGGCCACAGTCCCCGGGAGGGACAGAGCCTGCAGGAGCTCAGTAAGTACTCCTGTGTGGCCCAGGAGCCCGCAGAGAGTCACTCAGCAAGCCTTGCGAGCACTCCCCATGTGCCAGGGCCCTGGGAGGGCCCGAGCCACAAGCCCTGTCCAGCCCCTTCACAGCCGTGGAAGGCCTTGGCAGGCCGTGGCAGGCTGCACTGCCTCAGAGACTCAGGTCACGCCAGCCCTGCTGCTGCAGTGCTTTTGTGACTGGAGTAAGACGCATGTGCAGTTCAGTGCTTTCAACACTGGAGAGCATCCTTCAGTGGCACCACACGCATCTGTGGCGTGTACCAGGGCACCATCCCGTTCCAGAACTGTGTGGTGTTCCCAAACGGAAACTCTATACCTGGAAGCAAGAACTTCCCAGCCCGCTCTCCTCCAGCTCTGGGTAACGTCTCCTCTACTCCACGTCTCACAGAAAAGGAATTGACAATGTTTGTCCTTTGGTGACTAGCTTATCTCACTGGGACTATGGCTTTAAGGTCTGTGTTCTGGCATGTGCCAGAATTTCTGTGATGGCTGAATAATATTCTCCTGTAGATATAGTCAGCCATTTGTATTCTCAGGTTCTGCGCTGGAAGAGTCAACCCACCGTGGGTCAAAAACAAATAGGGGGAACCAGCAGTTAGCGTAATGGCTATGTCGCTAGACTCCCACGTAGTCGACTGCGGTTCGCGTCCCGGACCCAGTGGCTTAAAACTCACACCGGGCGCGTGTGCGTGCGTGCCCAAGATCCGAGAGGAGAATGGAGGAGAAGGGATTGCGGCGTGACCATCCCCTGTGGGGGGTGATTTCTCGCTGTCTCTAATGTCTCTCTCTGTCTGGCGAGTGCACGCGCCCTATAGTGACAATCTCTCCAAAAAAAAAAAAACCAAGTAGAAAAAAAATGGTTGCACCTGGATTAAACATGTATTGATTGTTTTTCCTGTCATTATACTCTGAACGAATAACTATGAAACTCTGTCAGGTATAAGTAATCTAGAGACCACTCAAGGGATACAGGAGAATGTGCGTGGGTCATATATAATCACTACACACCATGTTACGTAAGGGATTTGGGCATCATGGATGTTGGTCCCCACAGGGGCTCCTAGAATGGACCCTCACCATGGACACCAAGAGATGACTGTAGCACGTTTTGTTTATCCAGTCATCTGCTGGTAGACACTTGGGTTGCTCCCACCTTTTGGCTATTGTGGACAGTGTTTCCGTCAATGTGGACATACAACTATCTGCTCACCATTCTGCTTTCCATTTCAAATGGGATTTCTGGATCATACAGTAATTCTATGATTTTTATTTGTATTTATTATTATTATTTTTTTAGGTTTTTGTCATGGGCATGTACACTCACTGGAGAGCTACAGAGAGAGACAGAGGGGAAATGAGAAATCACCCACAGAGTAGACAGCAATGCCACAATCCCTTCTCCTCCGTTCTCCTCTGGGGATTTTGGGCATGTATGCACACACATCTGACATGACTTCTGAACCACTGGGTCTAGGACTTGAACCATGGTCAGTCATGTGGGAGTCCAGTGCCTTAAGCTCCATGCCACCTGCTGGCCCCTCTGTGATTAATTTTTTAACCACTGTACTGTCTCCCATAGTGGCTGCACCATTTTATATTTCTCACAGCAACACACAAAGGTTCTTGTTTCTCCACCACATCCTCCCCAACACTTGTTAATTTCCTTTTTCTTTCTTTCTTTCCTTTTTTTAAATAATGGCCACTCTCATGTGATGTGGTTGTGTCATGTCATCAGGATTTACTGTCCATAACAAAAAGGACACTGGAGCTAGTGAGAGTAATTTGCAAAGTTACCTCTAGAACAGAATCTGAACTCAGTTTTGTTTTGTGTGTGTGTGTGTGGTTTTGTTTTTTCTTTCTTTTTTTTTTTTAAGCACACTGTAAAGTATGTGACAAATATTTAAGTCACTGAAGGGCAACCATAGCACAGTGAACACCAGGAACCCACACTCAGCCTAAGAACTGCACCCTCATCTGTTGGCCCTGCCTCAATTTCACCACATAAGTACATATCTCTAATAATAGACTGTTCATTTTGCTAATTCTGAGTTGAGCCAGAATCGCATTATGTACAGCCACCCGATCCACATTTTTTTTTTTCCCAAGATTCCTGCACGTTAGGAATGTATCTAATAATAAAACTATTGGGTTGTGGGGTCTATACACCATCAACTGTACAAGAGGATGCCAATTTATTTTCCAAGGATTGTTCTATTTGAGACTTTTAAGTTTAATCATCAGAGGTTTTCAAGGATCACTCCGGACCACACGTGCCCTCCCTGTAATGGAGAGATCACATCTCCACACGGAAGTCAACAGAGCCTGAGACCTGCAGGTTGCCAGCCTGGCCACCAAGAACAGGTCAGATCCTGGCCATCCTCCAGCCCAGCGGGCAGGCCTGGGCAGGGTAGCCACTTCCCATTCCACTCGTGGGTCTGGCAGCTGCAGAGAATGCAGGTCACCAGAGACCCAGAGCAAAGAAAAATGTCCCTGTGATGGTCACAGGAGCATTAGCTGTCCTGCTACGTTACAGACCCTGACCTCCCTGGAGGAATAGAGTAGGCCTCTCCTAAAACTGCGGCTAGGGGGTCACTGCATTAACCGTGGACACGAATCTCAGCCCAGAACTGAGCTGTGAAGCCCACGCCCCCACATAAGAGTAAAGAACAAGGGTGATGATCAAGCTGTGTGATTACCAAAGGCCCTGTCTCCTCTATACTCTGGCTTAGAAGTCCTCACTTTCTACAGTCCAAACCATGCTCACTGCTGACCAGCAGCCAAGGGTCACTCTGACCTGGATTCTGTTTACCCCAAAGGCCACTAAATGCCATGAACTGATTTACTTCATTGCCCATATGAGGTATGAAAAGGACTGTCCTGAGAAAGTATCCATGAACACTCGAAGATTCCACGTGGGTAAGTAAACCCAGGAGCAAGCTCTTGGGCATTTCAGGGATACTAAATCGCCGGTCTGCAGAAAAGGAGTGTTCCTGGTGACACTCCTGGGGGCTGGGCCATAAACAGTGGCCACTGGAGCACAGCCCGGCTCCACAGAAGCGAAGGCCGTGTGCCCTGCCAGCCTGTCTTGCTGTGTCAGTCACCAGAAGGGGGGACTCAGAGCTATTTGAGGACGGGCTTAGCCAAGCATGTTCTGAACAAGCACATGCTTTTAACCAGTTACGAGATCAACTGCACAGAGGTGAAAGTGTGTGCGCGCGCACACACACACACACACACACACACACACACACACACACACACACACACACACACACACACACACACACACACACACACACACACACACACACACACACACACACACACACACACACACACACACACACACACTCTAACAAAACCTACTTAAGGGACTTTAACTTACTGTGCCCTTTAGGAACTGTCCCTAAGAGACATCAAGTCTGATGGCAATTCTGAACGTCTTCCACCAGGCTTCTGTGCAGCACTCCAAAAGGAGGAGGGAGGCGTGCCCAGGACAAACAGCTCACACAAAACGAAATACTCCTGTATGGGTGTACAGAGAGGGTGGGGGCACATCACAGTGCATTTTCAAAGTAGCTGGACTCGGAGGGAAGAGCTGAGAAACTAACGAGACACCCTGGCTGTCTAGCCAGCAAAGTCCAGACAGAGCTGGACACCAGCACTCCAGAGCACAGGACGGGAGACATAGCTTGGCTCAGAACCTAGCCACGTCCACTGCAGACCACGATGCCCAATGCCCAGCGTGGCGTTGCAGTCGCCAACATCGCCCACGAGTAACCGTAGCATTCGGAGCCCCAGCCCCAGCAGCCACAGATACCATCCTGACACAACAGCAATCTTAGAGCTGTCTAAAGAAGAAGAGGAAGAGTATGATGGGTGGGGCACTTCAGGAAACTGTCTGGGCTCGGCTAGGGAGTGGAAAGGCAGAGTCTGATCTCAGATAAAATAACTGCAGAGCTTCCAACACACAGTGACCTACGATCAATCACGTGCCTCTCCAAAAACACACTGAGATCCTGGGGTGTGTGCATGTACATGTGTGTACGTGGGTACATACTTGCGTGTGTATGCACATGTACAAATGTGCACTCTCACTATGTTCAGGAAGACTCCTCCGAGTTATCTAGGAACTTTAGAGCTGGAGAAGTTAAGTCTCCTGGGAACCCACACTCAGCCTACGAGCTGCACGCAGACCTAGGTAAAGGCTATGCTTGTGGGCCCTGCCTCTTCCCTGGATCCACATCAGCAGATCCAGATCCGGTTTAGACAGTGATGTGTATTCCCATGGCTGTGTGCCCAGAAGAGGTATCCTATACTCAGGTGGGTCCACTGGGGTGGTGGGTTTAGGGTAAGCATATGATAGTCTGGCTATTGAGAGGTGAGAGCAGGTAAACTAAGAAGAAAGTTCTGGAAAACTGTTCTCATTTTTAAAAAATTATTTATTTAATTTTATTTATTATTATTTTAAAATTTGACCAGAGAGAAAGTGAGAA
>NW_006159560.1:1075665-1107914 GCF_000334495.1 Tupaia belangeri chinensis
CACACACACACACACACACACACTCTAACAAAACCTACTTAAGGGACTTTAACTTACTGTGCCCTTTAGGAACTGTCCCTAAGAGACATCAAGTCTGATGGCAATTCTGAACGTCTTCCACCAGGCTTCTGTGCAGCACTCCAAAAGGAGGAGGGAGGCGTGCCCAGGACAAACAGCTCACACAAAACGAAATACTCCTGTATGGGTGTACAGAGAGGGTGGGGGCACATCACAGTGCATTTTCAAAGTAGCTGGACTCGGAGGGAAGAGCTGAGAAACTAACGAGACACCCTGGCTGTCTAGCCAGCAAAGTCCAGACAGAGCTGGACACCAGCACTCCAGAGCACAGGACGGGAGACATAGCTTGGCTCAGAACCTAGCCACGTCCACTGCAGACCACGATGCCCAATGCCCAGCGTGGCGTTGCAGTCGCCAACATCGCCCACGAGTAACCGTAGCATTCGGAGCCCCAGCCCCAGCAGCCACAGATACCATCCTGACACAACAGCAATCTTAGAGCTGTCTAAAGAAGAAGAGGAAGAGTATGATGGGTGGGGCACTTCAGGAAACTGTCTGGGCTCGGCTAGGGAGTGGAAAGGCAGAGTCTGATCTCAGATAAAATAACTGCAGAGCTTCCAACACACAGTGACCTACGATCAATCACGTGCCTCTCCAAAAACACACTGAGATCCTGGGGTGTGTGCATGTACATGTGTGCACGTGGGTACATACTTGCGTGTGTATGCACATGTACAAATGTGCACTCTCACTATGTTCAGGAAGACTCCTCCGAGTTATCTAGGAACTTTAGAGCTGGAGAAGTTAAGTCTCCTGGGAACCCACACTCAGCCTACGAGCTGCACGCAGACCTAGGTAAAGGCTATGCTTGTGGGCCCTGCCTCTTCCCTGGATCCACATCAGCAGATCCAGATCCGGTTTAGACAGTGATGTGTATTCCCATGGCTGTGTGCCCAGAAGAGGTATCCTATACTCAGGTGGGTCCACTGGGGTGGTGGGTTTAGGGTAAGCATATGATAGTCTGGCTATTGAGAGGTGAGAGCAGGTAAACTAAGAAGAAAGTTCTGGAAAACTGTTCTCATTTTTAAAAAATTATTTATTTAATTTTATTTATTATTATTTTAAAATTTGACCAGAGAGAAAGTGAGAAACCCACCAGGTCCAGGACTCAAACTGTAGTTGACCATGTGGGAGTCTAGCACCTCAATCATCACACCACCTGGTGGCCCTCATTTTCTCACTAAAAAAAAGGAACACGAGGCCCTCTCTTCTGCTGGAGCAGAGTATGGCCATAAAATCTGGAAGGGAAGCAGCCACTTGCCCTCCTGAGAAACCAGCTAGAGACCCGAGGCTACAAGCCGAGAAAGAAGAAAAGAGAAGACAAATACTTTGGTCTTTGACGACATCATTGAGAATGTGAATTATCCCAGGAACTCCCTACGCATGTGTAACTGTGTGATCTAATCTATTTTCACAATGGAGTTAGCTGGCTCTGTCAGTTTTTGTTACTTGCAGCCCAAGGCATCCTTAGCCATACACCATGTAGCAAGGTAAATATCTCATATGCAGACTGTGTAAGGGATTTCAGGGACTCCTAAACAAAGACGAATCACAAATCACAAAAAAGTCCAAATTCACCATGATTTCTCAAATGGGTAAGTGTCAATACTGTCATCTCAGCTTTTCTTTCTGCCATATGCCAGGCCAGTATGTGACATGCTGATACATGACAGGCCTTGAGAAGGGCAGTTACTTGACGACACGCTCCTTTTAGAACTGTGCACATATATGTTATGGTGATAGAGGAATAATCTTGCTTCTGCTCCAAGAACAAAATTTCTCCCCACAATATAATTCTGGTGTATGCAAGATTTTCTTGTGTTTGTTTATTTTCTGACACCACCAGGAATCTCTGGCTCTCAAGAGTGCACGTCACACACATAGAGAAATCTATTCTAAATGAGGCAACTTGCTTTCTAAAACACACTCATCAGCCCGTGCTGCACGACTGACGGCATGCCACTACGCGCTGTGTTGATAGAGTCCATATATCCCAAACATTCCGGCTGATCGTGCATGCCATTCCAAGCATCTGAGATTCCCACTGCTTCCTCAGAACCCTTTTGGGAGAGCTCCACCCACACATACCACCACTGTTTCCACAGCAACCAATGGATTTCATAATGAGCAGGACTTGGAAGGAAAGAGATCAAGTGTGTGTGTTGGGGGGAAATCCATACACTGAACCAGAGAAGAACTTTTAAAATATTAAAAATCCAGCATAGCCTCTAAATGCTTATGCGTGAATACTAAACATGTTAGGAAAAAAAAAAAAAAAGACCTACACCCTTATTTAATATGCAAAGTCAATATCCATATCTGGAGACTCACACGCTGTTCAAATCAGCAAAAATGCAAAGCACAGGGATGGTAGGGAATTATGCAGCAAAGACTCCTGAGCAGGACACTCTTCTCTGATAACTCAGAGTTCGGCAGACCTGAAGCACGTGCGAGGCTTGGTTAGGGGCCCCGGGGTGACAGAGGAAACAAAGCATGTCAATCAAGACAATTCCCAACTCAAGCAGAGACATGACCTGGATGAAGATCCACATGAGGGGGTCAGGGGGTGGAGATTCGAGAGGAAGGCAGAGGTCAGATCTGCCAGCAGCATGCAGCCCCTGGGGGACAGCGTCCTGAAGCCACATGGCTCAGCCCTCTCCTGTCCATGACAGACTCGTCCACCTGAGGCCCCCGTAATCTGGGAATGCAACTTTGTGCAGGAGATACTCTGGGGTGATGGAACACATCCCTGTGTAAAGCTCCCACAAACACTCACCATCCTCGAAAATTGCTCCTATTTCAAAAGATAATTCCGAGCTATGCTCTGCTTCACATGGATACACGGCTCGGGCCTTCCGGTTGATGACGCTGAGAAGGGAACACAGAAGAAGAATTAAAATGTGAAACACTGGGAGAGCCAGACCTCCCCGTTCTCTAAACTCCCCAATTTCATTTGTATGTCACAAGTGGGGCAACTCCTGCCCCAAAAAAGACGTTAACGTGGAAGTGAACATCAGGCAAAGCCACAGGAGATGATGGGTTCAAACCCCAACCTTTCCTTGGGGAGTCACTGAACCACTTCACCTAATCTAATCCCCCGCCCCGCCCGGCGAGATGCCCTGTCCCACCGCTCTGCACTGTCAGAGCACGGGCACGTTCCCTGCCTCATCGCCCCAGGGTGTCTGTAGGGAAGCCAGCCTCTGGAGACAGGGCAGCCAGTGGAGGGACAGTGCGGGCACAGCAACGGGCTCTGCAACGAGCCACCGAGCAAACCTGTCTGGGACGACTACCTGCTCCCACACCCCTCTGGAGGGGGCTGGCCTTCTCCCTTGGGTTCGTTCTTTCTTTCTTTCTTTTTTATTTTATTTATTTATTTATTTTGAGAGGTTTTTGCTATGGGGCACGTGCGCTCACCAGAAAGAAAGACACAAAGAGATAGAAAGCAAGAAATCACCCCCCAGGGGGGATAGCCACACCACAATCCCGTCTCCTCCATTCTCCTCTTGGGATCCTGGGCATGCATGCACACACACACACCCGGTGTGAGTTTAAGCCACCGGGTCCAGGACTCGAACCATGGTCAACTACATGGGAATTCACTGACGTAGCCACTACGCCAACTGCTGGTCCTTCTTTATTTTTTTTTTAAGAGAGAGATATTTGCTCTCCGTGTGTGCTCACCAGAAAGACAGAGAGAGAGAAAGTGAGAAATCCCCCCCAAGGGATGGCCATGCCACAATCCCTTCTCCTCCATTATTCTCCTCTCAGGATTTTGGGCATGTGCACACACACACATGTGCCCATTGTGAGTTTCAAGCCTCCAGGTCCAGGACTTGAGCCATGGTCAGCCATGTGGGGAATCTATGCCATAACCACTATGCCACCTACTGGCTCTGGGTTTTCTCACCCCCACCCCCAGAAAGGCACACCCAGCTCAGCTTCTCACATGAAATGTGTCACACATCCTCTGTCCTCTAGCCAGAAACAGACACAGTGGGGAAAGATGGAAACCATGCCTTCAGTCCGATCTGAACTGGCAGGAGGAGCGGGTGAGTGGGGAGAACTGCATCAGCCGCAACCTGGAGGCAAAGGCTCGCTGAGGGCCAGCACCCCATCCTCGACAGGGGTGACACTCAACAGCCTCGTAAGTGAAAGTGTCCATGCCTGATCTGCCGTCCTTTGAGACAAACTGTGCTCTCTCTTCACGTGCCAGAACATCTTCTAAAATAAGCAGTGTCATGAGTGTACTGAGTCGTCAGAAAAGTCCCGACACAGGTTTGTGCAGGAAATCAGAAAAATACCTCATGGCATCCCCGATGACCCAGCACAACCAGCACCACAAGAGAGTAGGTTCCGGCAGGTGTCACATGAGGCAGACTTCTCCAAGAAACGTCCTTGCTCTTGGGACCAGCAGTTGGTGTAAGGGCTATGTCAGCTGGACTCCCATGTAATTGACAATGGTTTGAGTCCCGGACCTGGTGGCTTAAACTCACGCCAGGCGCGTGTGTGTATGTGCCCAAGATCCCGAGAGGAAAATGGAGGAGAAGGGATTGTGGTGTGGCCATCCCCCCCTGGGGGGTGATTTCTCGCTTTCTATCTCTCTGTCTCTCTCTGTCTTTCTGGTAAGTGTACACGCCCTATAGCAACAACCTCTACCAACAGGAAAAAAAAAAAAACCTTGCTCTTGTGCTGGGGCAAAGCCTGATACCGGCCATCAGCCAGGAGTCCAAGCAGCTGAGCAGGCCTTGTTTGGCAGAGAACACAGAACCCACTTGGGTTCCACTCACACAGCCGCTTCGACGGGCTGCTACCATATTTCACACCCTCCTCCAAACCACATACCTGTCAGGCGGCTTGTCAGCTACAGTGGCAGGAAGAGACAGAGGGAAAGGTGACCTGGGCGAAGGAGGGGTGGCAGCCGGAGTGGAGCTCGGTGTGGCTGAAGACTGCGGGTTAAGCCACTGGACCATGGACGAGCGCGTCTGGCTTGGGCTGAGGGCAGTGTGTGAAGGACAGAGTGAGTATAAATGCCACAGAACACCAAACACAGGACATGCCAATCTACTGGGTTGACAGAAAAGTCATGATGCATTTTTACATAGAAAAACGTGTCATGACTTTTCCAATGACCCAATATTACTAACTGGCAAGGATGCTGGTCCCCTCATTTCTCCTGAACAGTCGGGACAAAGCCCTCCCTGCCCTGTCCCAGCACTCTAGGCCAAACTGTAGATACCAACAGCTCAAAAACCAGCCTCAACCCCAAGCACGGGACAGCCATTGTACTCCTCCAGGTCTGTGAAAAGCTCCAGCCCTGTCCAGCCTAGCACCATATCAACTCGGTAATTAGAGAACCAGACCAATTGCTCAAAATACTGGCTAGGAACTCTGAGTTACTCATTTATTTCCTGCTTAAAAAAGAATAAGTGACAAGAATCTAGAGTCAAGCCCACACCTTATGACTGCAGAGGATCAACCCATAGACTTTTTTTTTTTTTTAAGAGAGGTTTTTGCTATAGGGTGCATGCTCTTGTCAGAGAGACAGAAAGCAAGAAATCACCCCCGGGGGGATGGCCACACCATAATTCCTTCTCCTCCATTCTCCTCTCGGGATTCTGGGCATGCACGCACACGTGCCCACATGACCTTTTTAAGTAGCCAGGTTCAGGACTTGAACCACAGTTGGCTACATGGGATCCAGCAACATAACCATTACACCATCTACTGGTCCTAATGTATCGCCTTTCAATGTTTCAAGTTTGTCATTGGTCACTCACACATGGCAACCCAGAAAACAACTGCCACTGGGAATCAGGATTTTTCTAGAGAGGGCCAGAGATTAGAGTTTAAGGAAAAATTGACAAATAGCAAAAGTCTTTGGTGAGTAGAGTACTCAAAATACTAAATTTAAAAAGAAAAAGTGAACATTGCCAGGTGTGTGTATGTGTGCCCAAAATCCTGGAGAGGAGGATGGGGACCAGTAGTTAGCTTAATGGCTATGTCGCTGTCGCTGGATTCCCATGTAGTCAACCACGGTTCAAGTCCCCGACCTGGTGGCTTAAACTCACGCCGGGCGCGTGTGCATGCATGCCCAAGATCCCAAAAGGAGAATGGAGGAGAAGGGACTGCAACATGGCCATCCCCCCTGGGGGGGGGGGGGGGTGATTTCTCTGGTGAGCGCATGCGCCCTATAGCAAAAATCTATCCAAAAAAAGAAGAAGAATGGAAGAGAAGGGATGGTGGCATGGCCACCCCTGCAGGGTAATTTCTCACTTTATATCTCTCTGTCTCTGTCTCTCTCTCTCTCTCTGTTCTCCAGTGAGCATATGCAGCCCTATAGCAAAAAACCTCTCTTAATAAAAAAAAAGTTAACTATAAGAGGACAGAGAACAGATCCCTGGTGGAGTTCCTAGCCATGGCGGGGGAGTCCAGTAAATATACACATTGCTCAGAATTACTCCTCAGCTGTTCCGGACCTGAGGTTTGGGACCATGGCACACAAAGCTGCCTTTGGAGCACATGATGAGAACACATGTCCCCTCAGTTATTCACACACACACACACACACACACACACACACACACTCTGACGTGTTCAGCATCTGCTCCGCCCAGTGCTCTTCCCCTCAAGTTCACCCTCGCAGCTAGCACCAGTTTCTTGTCCTCCCGTATTCCAGAGCATTACTGTCCATGCTTTCTCCTACAGCAGAACTAGCACTGCCTTCTGTCCACTGTCGCTTCACAGCAGTCCCCAGGCTGCTCTTTTCTCCCCTCTTCTTCTCCCCCAGGAGAATGTTCTGTTCTCACGGCGCCACACCCACAATGCATTGCCCACATGGTCTCCTGGCAAGGCCCCGGCCCCATTCCTCCCATACTGTGGCCACACTCAGCGCCCTAAGCCCAGGGCTATGCCATCTGCCTCCCTGAGGCACTCGTCCTCCTGCCCACAGGATGGGCCTGCCCATGGCCTCCATGCAGACAGGCCTGCCTTCCGCCTCACGCATCTCCTATCTCTGGCCCTCCTCTGCCTCTCTCACCCACACACCTTCCCCAAAGGCCCATCACACACAGGAACACAAGGACAGGTCATGTTAGCTGTTCTCTGATGGCACCAGGGGACCAGGTGGTCTGGCCTTTGTGGCAGGATCGGGTCTTTCGTTCTTTCTGTAGACCTCAGAGAGCTGGGCAACAGCTCGGCACATCAAATCTTCAGGCCACATCTAAGAGACCGGTTAACAGGTTCAAATCCTCACACTGGAGTCCGTACACCAGGTGCATACTTTTATAAATCATGTGCATTACTGGCGTGGTGGGTGGGTACTGACTACATACCAAGGTTCCTCTCCATTGGTCAGTAAAGGGGGAGGGAGCATTTAGAAAACATTCTTCTCCAGAGAACGTATATACAATTCCCCTACCTGGCCATTTATTTGGGAGCCATCAAACCTACTTCATCCCAAGCCAAAAGAGCTATAAATCTAAAATTTGATCCATACCACCAGCCACAAAAGTCCCTCAATCGTTTAGAAGACTGTAATTCAGTAGAAGTCATAGGGTCTTACTAATCGGGGAGGCAAGGAGAGGGAGGTGGGAGTGAATGACAGGGAATTTCAGGCTGCAGTTTGCTAAACAATCACAATCTCGGAGGTGGTGGGGGTGGGAGAGGACATTCTTGCCACACCCACACCCTGTCAGCTCTTCCTCATCATGAAGAGTCAAAGGATTAAAGGATGGCCGTTCATCAGCTTAGAAGGAGGGCAGCTATGGGATGAGGAAAAGTAACAAGATTTAGAAGGCCCTTTAAAAATACGGATTATGCATTTTATACCTATTATCTACTTAATCCTTTTTTTTTAAGTGTTTTAGGTTCTTTTTTTTTAATGTGCATGCGTGTGTGTGTGTGTGTGTGTGTGTGTGTGTATGAAAGGGCTGTTAGAGCAGCAGGCAGAGAAGAAAAGGGCTGTACCTCAGCCTGTCCTCTACCCCCTCCAGAAACCCAAACTCGAAGGGGTTACCCTGGTCCAGGCTTAAGCTCTTCACAAGAGTCTGTTTTGTTTTTGCGTTTTCTGTGACCTTTTTGTTGTCATTCGACATAGACAAGGGAACTTCAAAAAGTTCACGGTAAAATGGTACAAAAAGAATTTTCAGTTTATTTAATAAATAATTCCTTCTATGCAAGAAAGGCAAATGCAGAGAGACACAGTCAGTCAGATGCCTCCTGGTCTCAGCTGGCCTAGATGACAGGCACACTGGTTCACTCAGCTTGACCAGGAATGCAAACTCAGGGCCTTCCCTACACAGGTCCATATCACCACTATGCCACCTCTTTGCCCAAGTTGCAAAAAAAAAGTCAAACTCCAAGTATAGAGCGTTCATCGTTTGCATTTCCATAAAGTTTTTAAAGATCCCTATGTGTGTGGACGTGCATAACCTGGTCTAACCAGTCCACCAAGATAATAACACCACTTCAGACTTAATCCTCAAGACTTAAATTTCTGTATTTGAGTTTCTGGAGGCTACTCCTAGCATCACAGAAGCCCCAGCTAGATACTTTTGGACCTCAGAATCCCACACAGGAACACAGTCTGCAAAGGAGGAAGAAAATGCGAGTCCGGAAACTGTCTATGGAAATGAAGCGGTAACTCATGTGGACAACCGGACGCCCTGTGGAAAAGAAACCCTCTGGGAAGGAGTGGGGACGAGGCCAGAGGGAGTGCACGAACGTGCTCAAGTCAGTCCTGAAACGAGCTCTAGCCTCAGCCGGCAGAGGTCACACAGTAGTGACTCCCAAAAGCAAACCGATCATATCTTTTTGAAGGCAGAAAGTGTAAATATGAGTATCATTTCCTGCTTTTCAGAACTTGGGTAATATTTTTGTGTAATAAAGATGAAAAATCTGAAAAACCATGTAGTTAAAAAGCAGTAGAGGAAAACATTTGATTGTTTATTTATTTATTCTTTAGGTTTTCACCATAGGGCATGTGTTCTTAATGGAAACAAAGAGAAAAGTGAGCAATCACCCCCCAGATGGGATGGCCATGTCACAATCCCTTTTGCTCCATTCTCCTCTCAGGATTTTGGGCACACACACGCACACGTCTGGTATAATTTTGAAGCCACCAGGTCCAGGACTGGAACCATGGTCAGTCATATAGGAGTCCAGCATCTTAGCCACCATGCCACCTGCTGGCCCCAGAAAACATTAGTTTTCCATGAGAACTGAACCAATGTTCAATGAGAACATTTGGAAGGAATACTAGGCATTGGGAGGTGGCAGCCTACAGTCGAGCTCTAGCAATGTTTTCTGAAGCAGGGCCCCAGGAGGGAAGTGAGCTCTAAGACACCCACAGACGACAGAAACTGACTGTCGTTCCTGTGTACCTAGAATGGCTCTAGCCGCTTATCCATTGAAGGCAATTCTCGATGAGTCTCTCACGGTCCTGACACCTAGTGAGTGGGAGGCCTGCCACCCTTGTTCTGGACTCTCTCTCCCAGGGTATCTGCAGAGCAAATGGCCTTGGAAGAAAGGAGTTGTCTCTCTGGGACAAAGAGAAGACTTCGCTCATCCCAAGAAAATTGGATTTTCTTTTTCTTTCTTTCTTTTTAAATTACATATAGGTCTTTTTTTGTTTTCTTTTTTAAGTTTATTTACTTCTTCCTAGAGAGAAAAAGAGAAAGCACGTGAGAAACAGAGAGGCATTCCCCACAGGGCCCTCAGGCTGTGATCCACAGCCCTGTCCCAGCCAACCTGCATCACGAGCACTGGTACATCTTGAGCTTGAGGAGGCCTCAGGAAGTGAACCCAGAACCTTTCCCATACAGGTCTCCTTGTTGTTGCTATGCTACCACCTGGCCCAGATCTGAGATAGAATTTCTTTTTCATTCTTTTTTTTTTTTTTTCCTTTTTCCTTTAAATAGATTTTTGCTATTGGGTACAGGTGCTCGCAGGAAAGACAAAGAGACAGAAAATGAGAATCAGCCCCCAGGGGGCACAGCCATACTCTCGGGACCTTGGGCACACATGCACACACATGCTTGGTGTGAGCTTTAAGCCACCAGGCCCGGGACTTAAACCACAGTAGACCACATGGAAGTTCAACAACATAACCGTTATGCCGTCTGCTGGTCCCAGATTTGGGCTAGAATTTCTAGGCTCTGGGTTCCTCTCCTGTAACGCCAGCATGCAGGTGTTACCTGCCCAGATTACGTCCTGTGGAAACTGAGTCTCAGGGAAAGGAAACAGAGACTCTGGCTGTAATTATCACTCTGCCTGGGAGTCCCAGGGCTCCTACAGCACCGGGGAACCACAGCCGGCCATGCAAGCAGCTTGCAAGCCTCATACAACATCAGGCCCTTCCCAGTTCTTGTCAGAACCATCCCAGGCGAGCAGAGAAAACAGTCACTCAGAGGAGATACGACCCTGGCTGAGAAAGCCTTTGGGTTAAAGATCAAAACTAACTGATGATGTAAGAATGAAAACTCAGCATATGCTAGAATACAGTGGAATATTTTAAAAGTCCTCTCCTATCATTTCCCAAATTTAGACTTTTGAAAAATCTGCTTATTTCTTTCTTTCTCCTGCCCCTTTAACTAGATTTTTGATTAGTAAGCATGGCGTGAGCACAAAACACCACTACTTAATAATGAGCTACAAAGCAATTACAAATGCACCTAAGAGCCATGTGTTCCATGAAAGCCAAGTTGTTTGTGATCTGCAGGATGAAGAAAGAGGTCGACTCTTCCCAAAAGGCAGAAACTACACCTACCATGACAGAAATAGGTTAAGCAGAACTATGAACCTGTTCACTGCCTTTCCAATTTAACACACGGAACTAACAATCTTCTAAAACAGGACTCCTACTCCATTCTCAGTGCAGAAAAGCCACCGATACTACCATTATCACCTTCCATTGAGAAGGACTGTTTTGTTCTTAAAGAAAGGGGACATGGGCCAGCCAGAGGCACGTTGGTTACAGCGGCTGGATCCTACATGGCCAACTGCATGGTTCAAGTCCTGGACTCGGGAGCGTGAAAAACATGCAGGGCGTGTGTGTGTGCATGCCCCAAATCCCAAGAGAATAGAGAAGAGATTACAGCATAACCATGCTCCATGAGGGTGCTCTCTCTCTCTCTCTCTCTCTCTCTCTCTCTTCCTCCCTCCCTCCTTCCCTCCCTCCCCCCAACAAACACATGTGACCTCTAGGCAAATCTAAAGAAAAGAAAAAGGAATAAAAAGGAGACAGAGATAAACAAGAGCATTCCCCTAAAAATACAAGATGTTAAACTGCAAAGTCAGAAATACATTTCTGAAAATATTCATATCTTTTTCCACTCATGCTAGAGGGTGGGCACGTGCACGAGGGTGCTGGGGAAGCACTGTCCCAGGGCTTGGCCCTGACTCCTCCAGTCCCGCAGCCAGCCAGAGCACTTTCAGGCTAGGCAGGTGGGGACTCAGACCGTAGCTGGCACGTGGCTTCCAGCTCCGCAGTCTGGAAGAGGCTGCACCTGAAAATAAAAATTCCACCTGGCTATTCCTAAGGCAACAGAGAAGTTTCCTATGCCTGGTTGGCTGGGGTTGGTGCAGGAGCTGGGGGGGGGGGGGGAAGTGAAGAACCAAATATGCTTCTGCGGAAGGGAGAGGGAACTCCCACCTGTATACTGGGTGGTCTTCATAAAAGTCACGACGCATTTTTGCAAAGAAAAAGGTCAGGACTTCCCCAATGACCCAATAAAAGATGAACAGCCCCGCTTTGGGAAGGCAGACTTGGGTTTAGGGAGACCCCCTGTGGCTTATGCTGGAGAGAGGGGTAGAGGCGGCAGGAATGTGTACTCAGGAGTGTGTTTTGATCCAATGGAACATATCGGCAGTCCCATGCTGCTTCTGAGTCAAACTGTGATCCAATCTTACCAGACTCTACGCCCCGCGCATAGTGAAAGCTTTCTGGCAGCAGAAGAGCACATACTTTTAAGAAATGGAGGGAAGGGGGTCAGGGCCTTAACTACTACAGCCCCGCACCAGCTGCTCTGGTCTCCGGGAACCTCCTGCATTTCTCGCATAGCAGGGACGGGTCAGGCTTGGGGCGGCGCTGGCAACAGGAGTCCCCAGTTCCAGGCCTGTACACACTGACTGCGATTTGCAGTCCAGAGGCGGTACAGCAAGGAGAGGGCATATCGAGGAAAGAAATAACTGCTTATTTGAAGTGACTAAGTCTCCCCAAATACCAAGATATTTGACTCTGACTCCATGATGCCGGAATCCAATCTGAGGTTTGAGCTGGAATAAATAAAGCCTCATCTGCCAGGTCTCCGAGCAGAAGCTCGCACGTTAGTGGAATGATCTTTCACGCCAGTCTGGGAAATGTACAGCAGAAGTCTGGAACAGCTGTCCTGGGCAAAAGTGTTTGAAAATGTTACTCCAGACAGAGGGAAATATTGCAGATCGTGAAGTATGGGCAAGTCTCTGTTCAAAGACACGCCACGGTTATTCCTTAGTGCCAGAGAGGGAGGGCTCCATCGTGAGCACACGGGTTTTGAACGAGGACGAGGGGACACATGGCAGAGAGGCAAATGCCTGGGCCCAGCGTGTCGCCATCACCCACAGCGCGGGCGGGAGGCCTTCGCTGCCTGTTAAGAGGGTTCAAAATGGTCCGATTCGCTCGTCATCTGCGGTCTGAGAATGATGTGATAGACCCTGAGGACACCCGAGGGACTATGTCACCACCCGCTCTCCAGGAGCGCCCAGCCAAGATGGCAGAGAACGACCAGTTAACAATCATAGCGCAGTGTGCTGAGGGCCATGGAGGGATCTGCCTGGGGTCCCTTGAGGAAATAAAAGAGGGAGCATCTGGAAAGGCTTCCTGGAGGAGGAGGTGCCCATGCTGAGCTGATATTGCCACCGTTGCTATCATCGCCACCTCCTCAGACCCCGTCTTGTGTCAGGGAGGAGTGCCCGGCACCTGCGAGACTCTGCCTGCTGACACCAACTGGCTTCTTCCCAACGACCCTGTCACTTCACGTTCCATATGAGAAGAATCCCAGAACGATGAACGTGCCGGACTCAAGGTTGTGTGAGTGGCAAACCTCCATCTGATAAGGCAGCTCAGAGCCATGGCTTCAGGCCCTCCGAGAGGACTGACAAGAGATGTGTGTGGAGAGACATGCGGGAGGCCGGACCTGAGCTAGCCACGGCAAAGAGGCTACTGCAGCTCATCACGCGACCACGCGTGTGCAAACTGCCACTCTGCAGAGGCACGGGTTCCAAAGCCCCGCTGCCCTTCGCTGGCTACACGTCCACTTGCGGCTCCTTCAGCCCCTATGGTCATTGCTTTCTTTATAAACAGAAGAAGGGCAACCACTCGTAGCCAGAGGCCACGGTGAGAAGACTGGGAATGACTTCGATGCGCTCCCAGAGGCCGACGCGCGGCCGTGGCCACTCCATGCTCGAGCGCCATCCATACCCGAAGCTGGGCCAAGTGCCCTACCTCCTAGTCCCGGTGTCCTCAGCTAAAACGGAGAAGGTGATTTATTAACAGGCTGGCGCCCCGGAAGGTTGCAGTGAGACAGCGGAGAAAAGCCCTCAGAGTGACTAGAGCACAGAAGTCCCCAATGAAGCCCTCGTTACTGTCACGCATCTGAGTCTCGCGTCTGGGGTTACGTCCTCACTAGCACGTCATTTTCTTCACTAAAACACAGCAAGTAAGCTAGGTGAAGGGAGAGATTACAGATATGAAGTGGCTGTCACCACTCAGAATGTAACAGCAATGGAGCCCACAGGTGGCGTGGAGGTTCAGGCGCTGGATCCCCACATGGCTGATGGCAGTTTGAATCCCAGACCCAGTGGCTTGAAAAGCATGACAGACATGTGCGTGCCTACCCAAAATTCTGAAGGGGAATGAAGGAGAAGAAAGTACAGTGTGGCCATCGCTCCTGGGGGGTGATGTCTCACTTTCCCTCTCTCTGTCTCTCTCTAGCAAGCACAAGTGCCCTACGGGGAGGGGGGGTAATAATAATATTTTTAAAAGGTTGCTAAATGCAATGTGGTATCCTGAATTACAACCTGGAACAGAAAAAGAACGTGAGTGAAAAAAATGGTCCCAATAAAGTCTCCAGCTGAGTTAACAGTACCGTAACATCACTAATCTTTCATTTCTAACAGAGGGGCCAGAATCCAGCAAGATAGGAACAGGAATAAATGGCAGGTGAAGGATTTACAAGAATTCTTCATACTACCTTTATAACTTCTCTGTGAATATCAAAGTATTCTGAAAACAGTTTAAATAATAGGTTATTGTAATGCCAACAACCCCAAACAAATATTTCAACCACTGAAACATCAAGGCCTTCTGAAACCACGACCACATGTTGAAGCCACCCAGAATCCATAAGGAAAGACATGCCAAGATTGTGTTTAGAAGTCACTGAGGGCTGGTCACGGGAACCACTGCGTAAGGGAGTCAGAGTCCACATGGGAGGCCACGGTTTGAATCCCAGGACTTGCGGCTTGAAAACAGTTTGCTGGGTGCATGTGCATGCCCCAAACCCTGACAGGGTAGAGGAACGGAGAAGAGATTGTGGTGACCACATCCCATTAGAGGTGCTCTCACCGTCTCTGGCCCCTTTGTGGCAATTAAGGAAAAAAAAAAAAGTCACCCACACTACACACGTCATGACACATTAGAGTTAGCTACACGATTTGAAACTGGGTTTCAAGAAACAGGGACTTTCCCAAACAAATTCGTTTTTTTTTTTTTTAAGAATCATTTAATTTTATTATTAATATCATTATCATTATTATTTTAATTCAACAGCGAGAAATGGGGGCAGGGGACAATGAGAAAGTAAGCTGCCAGATCCAGGACTTGAACAGCTGGCCAGGTGGGAGTCCAGCACCCTAACCACCAAGCCACCTGCTGACCCTCAACAAATTAGTTTTGACTATACAGTGGACTGAGGCCGGTAAGCTTTTCCCATAAAGGGCCAGGCAATAAACAGTCTGGGCTCTGCGTGCCAGCCGTTCTCTCTGTTCTCAGCCCTGCAGCTGAGACCTAGGTGATGAAGGGTGCTGTGTTCCAATAAAACGCAATTCACAAAAGCAGGTGGCGTCACCCCTGGATTAGCTGGACCAAGTGGGATGCCATTTGGAGAGGGGCAGCACAGGGGAAGACTGAGGATGGGGGAATCTGGGGTTGTACTGAGGATGGCGAACTCTGGGCTTGAGAAGCCCCTGCTCCAGCCTCCTCTCCCCCTGTGTCAGCTCCGTGGAGCCCCCCAGTTCTTCCCTGAAGCAGAAGCAGTTCAACTGCTCCCACCTCGCCCACGCAGAGGTGAGCCCGATACATCAAGCTGTAAAATCAGCAACTTGTTAACCCTTGAGAAGAAAGACATCTCCTGCAGGGGAGGTTCAGGCAGGGAGAGAAGGAAGGGCACTGCAGGAGATCGCTCCAGCCCTGGAGATCTCTCAACGTCGCTCCCCGGGTGCACTGCCTCGGTTCTGCTGAGAGCTGCGCTGTCTCAGAATCTCGACTCTGAGCAGCATTCCGCTCCAAGAGTGCTCCTCGCATCCTATTTTCCTTCCTTCAGGATGACCCCTGGGAGTAGGTGAGAGAGCTGAACTTTGGCATGCTAGTTGAACAGAAAAAGAACCAGGGCTTCGTTTCAGAAAATTACAGGGGTTTGGAGGTCAGAAAGTACTGTCCTGCACGGTTGCTGACAGGAACATTTCTATCAGCTCAATTCTTTTTTCTTTCTTTCTTTCTTTTTTTTTTTTAGATTTCTGCTGTAGGGCATGTGTGCTTAATGGAGAGACATGAGAGACAGAGAGTGAGAAATCATCCCCCTGCGGAAATGGCCACATGGCAATCCCTTTCCCTCTATTCTCCTCTCGGGACTTTGGGCATGCACACACACGTGCCCCAAATGAGTTTTAAGTCACTGGGTCTGGGACTTGAACTGTGATCAGCCAAATGAAAATCCAACACCTGAACCACTCTACCATCTGTGAGCCCCTTAGCTCAATTCTTGAGTGGAAAGCAGCCGCATCCCACGTGAGAGAGGTGCTTCATGGGTTGCCTGTTGGGATAGGAGAGATACTGTATGACAGAATAACTGGCAGATTTGGGTGGATCCCGATGGGCTCCCCAGGTTCGATCCTGGATATCCAAGGGTTTATTCTCAGAGGCTCTTACGAAGGGAATTTTCAAGCAGAGCGCTCTGGGAATAACTATGATAACCTCTGTAAACACCACCCGGGCCCAGCAACCCACCACCAGGCCTGTCTCCAAAGAGAAGGGGATCAGTGGGTTGTAACTACCTGCATTCCCGTGCTCCCTGCAGTGCTAGTCACGGTGGCCAATATACACAGACACCCTGTCCATTCGACAGGCCAACGGATAAAAGATGTGGTGTATGAACCGTCTTCGGCTACTGGGAAGAATGTCACCTGTCCTTTGAGGCTCCATGGGTAGGGGGCATTATGTTAACAGACATAAGTCAGACACAGAAAGAGAGAGACCATGCGTCCTCACATGAGGAAATTTAAAAAGATGACCTCGGAGAAGGAGTAGAACAGTGATTACAGAGGCTAAGTGGGGGAGGCAGAGGAGAGGAGAGAGAGGGAGACACAGAGAAGACGGAGAGCAGAATATTGGATAATGGGTACCAAATTACAGGCAGGTAAGTGACAAGTTCTGGTATCACATACTACAACAGGGTAACTGCAGTCCACAACAGTTCACTGTGGATGTCAGATCGGCTAAGAAAAGATTCTGAATGTTTCCAACAGTAGGGGTAATTACCGTATTTATCAGTACACGCCATAATTCTTACTGAAAAAACACACTGTAACCCATTAACGTGTCCAAGCATGTCAGTAACAAAATTAGGGGCTAGCGGGTGGCATGATGGTTTAGGCGCTGGCCTCCCACATGGCTGACCACAGTTGGAGTCCTGGACCTGGAGACTTGAGAATCAGGCCAGGTACATGAGAGTACTTGTCCAAAGTGCCAGGAGGAAAATGGAAAAGGAACTGCAGCATGGCCATCTCCCCTTCGGGGTGATTTCTCACTTTCCCTCTCACTGTCTCTGTCTCTCTCCCTGGCAAGCAGATACACCCTACAGCAAAATAAATAAATAAATAATATAATATAAAATTTAAAAATAACTTTTAAGAAACAAATAAACAAAACAAAACGTCAGGTCAGTATCTGAGGCTTCTCTGAGGCTAGAAAGTTTAGCTGCCTAAGCTACTGGGTGAGAAGATTTGGTAACAACCGGGAAGTTGGGGTCAAGGTAAACCAAGATCAGGTTCGGTCTGAGAGGGAAGGAGAGTCCTAGCAGGTGGCTGCCTGGAGCCCTCAGGGGAGCAGCGATTGGATTTCATTACATGAGGGATCTCGAAACAGCACCACAATCCGGAGGGCGGAGGCAATTAGTCCCCTTTTACACATAATCTTGCTAGGCTGGGGTTTGCTTCGACAACTTATGTAAGGTCTCTAAGGCTTTAAGAAGCAGAACGACCATGCTAAGGCAGGTCTGTGTGACCCTCAAATCAGTGCTTTGCCAGCCTCACTGTCTTCCAGCTAGGAAAGCTCACGAGGTCTCTGCCTTATTTAGATACTCAGGCACAGCCAGCCAGTTCACAAACAGCCGGTTACAGAATACAACAGCAGCGTCACCCAAGAACATCTACACTGCAGCCACAAAAATCAACAAAATGAGGGAACCAGCAGTTAGCGTAATGGCTATGTCGCTGGACTCCCACGTAGTCGACCGTGGTTCGTGACCCGGACCCGGTGGCTTAAAACTCACGCCGGGCGCGTGTGCGTGCGTGCCCAAGATCCCGAGAGGAGAATGGAGGAGAAGGGATTGCGGCGTGTCCATCCCCCCTGGGGGGTGATTTCTCGCTTTCTTGTCTCTATGTCTCTCTCTGTCTGTCTGGCGAGTGCATGCGCCCTACAGTGAAAATCTCTCCAAAAAAAAAAAAAAATCAACAAAAAAGCAGAAAAGAAACAGCAAAACTAATGCAAGATTTAATTATGTTTAAGGTCTTCAGCAATAGGAAAACGACTACAAAATTCAGAAATGTGTCTTTTATTTTACAAATAACTTTCCAATAAGGGCCTTTAGAGTTATATAGACAATCAACATGGCTTAAAAATGAAGTCATGCTGGCAAGCAGTGTGGTGGTTAAGGTGCTAGACTCTCATGTGGTGGTTCCAGTCCCAGGCCTGGCAACTTGCTTTCCCATTTTCTCTTTCTGGTCAAATTAAAAAATAATAATAGGGACCAGCAGATGGTGTAATGGCTATGTCGCTGGACTCCAATGTAGTCGACCGTGGTTCGAGTCCCAGACCAGGTGGCTTTAACTCACGCTGGGCGTATGTACGTGTGTGCCCATGATCCTGAAAGGAGAATGGAGGAGAGATTGCTGTGTGGCCATCCCCCTGGGGGGAGATTTCTCGCTTTCTGTCTCTCTCTTTCTGGCAAGTGCACATGCCCTATAGCAAAAACCTCTCCAATAATAATAATAATAATAATAAAACTAAATAATTATTTTACAAAAAAGGAAACCTTGAAGTTCAGAAGCTGTGGTTCCAGCACAGCAGAGGAAGCCATGCACTAGGCCACGCACAGGTGCCAGATGGACAACACGAACACCAGAGAGACCCTAGCAAGCCACTGCCCACGTGTATGGAAGGACGGAGGATGCCAAGTCGGCATGACAAAAATTGAAGAACATGTACAAGACAAAAGTGATACCCCAGAACGAATATGACTAGACATTTAAGGTTAATGGCCAAGCACGCAGGCCCTGTGATTAGCTTAAAGAGCCTTCCTGAGGCTGGAGGGAGACACCTGCGTATCTTATTTCTCATAAAGAGATTATGGCTGGCCCCCTCCCGTTGTGTCAAAATTCTCTCCTGTGGTATCAAATTCCGAGTCTCTCGGCCCTGCTGTGGGGTAGGAGGCCCTCCTCCCCATATCTTGGCCAAGGTGTTAGATGATAAATATGCAGCAACCAGATTCAAGAGTTTAGTCCCCACAGATAAGTATAAGCTACAGCCCGTGGTTAACACAGGGTCGTGCTCCCCCTTCAGCACGGGGCAGTGGCCAGCTGACTGCACAGCTGCCTCACTGGGTCTCAGAATCAGGGTGTGGGGGATACCTATACTCAAACAGTCTCCCCATATTCAACTAGACAGTTTCAATCCGTATGGCAAAACGAGTCTAAGAGAACCATTGGTCACTGGGACAGACAGAGCAGGGGTCAAAACCTCTCCTATGTCCCTTACTACTTGAGTGGCTTGAGCCAATTTTGCTATACTCTTCATGGGCTGTTTCTGTATCTTTAAAAATAAAGAGCTACTGGGACCAGCAGTTAGTGTAATGGCTATGTCGCTGGATTCCCATGTAGTCGACTATGGTTCATGTCCCAGACCCGGTGGCTTGAACTCACACCGGGCACATGTGCATGCATGCCCAAGATCCCGAGAGGAGAATGGAGTAGAAGGGATTGCGGCATGGCCATCCTCCGTGGAGGGGGGATTTCTCGTTCTCTGTCTCTCTGTCTCTCTCTGTCTTTCTGGCGAGTGTATACGCCCTATAGCAAAAACCTTTCCCCCCAAATAAATAAATAAATAAATAAAGAGCTATTGAGTCTGCGGGGTTGAGGTAGCCTTAAGATGAAGCATTATTTACAAGGCAACTAAAGCAAAATCTGATTATCTCATGATACTTAATGCCCCATAGTCTTTGATCCTGAGCAATTCAAGAGGGCAGCTATCTGGATCGACACTTCTCTGCAGCCTCCCTAAAAGCCCCAGCCTCTGCTAATGCAAAAGACTCTACCCCTTCAAATCTCCATGTCCGCAAGAGCTCCAAGGAGCTGACCTCTGAGCATGGCTGAAATGGCTGCTGGGCCCTCCCTGCCCCTCAGGCCTTTTCTTCCTCAAACTGGACCTGCCTCAGCTCTGCTCTTCCTGCACCCACCAGTGACCAGATGCACTGAGCCGAGGCAGCGCCCTGGCCTGTGGCAGGCAGTCAGCCATGAGTGGGCAGCCCTAAGAGAAAAGTGAAAGGATCCAAAAGACCCAAGCAAGCATTTTGGTCAACGCCCTAATCCCCAAATAAGCATTTTGGTCAACGCCCTAATTCCCACTAGGGCGATAAACTAATTAGGCAGTCTAATTAAAACAACCTGGCTCACATTGGGAGTGCACAATTAGGTAATCAAATTCCTCATTCTTTACCTGTGAGGAAAGTGCGCAAGTGCAGGAGAAAGCACGGATTCAAATTCAAACAAAGGACACAGGTAGCATAACAGACCTCCCACCAATGAATATTCATGACCTCTAGTAATAAAAGTAAGGGTGAACCAGTACCAAGCGCGGTTGCCACCTGGCGATCTGCCCACCTAAGTCTTCCCTATTAAATCTTCTTTTCTACCTACTTCACTCATGGTTGCAGTTTCATTTTGTGCCTAGGGACAGATCTCTAATTTTAGTGATCTGGACCCAAAGAACCAAGGACTTCACAATGCAGATCGACACTCTCCCATCCAACAACAGGCCCTCACAGGGCCAGACAGCACGCCCTTCCCCAGGACAGCCCCGTTTCTGCCAGAGCCTTTGGTCTCTGACCCACCACATTCGGTATCCAGGGCCAACTGACAGCTGGCGAGAAAAGCCGCCAACCTTATTAGGAACTCACCTCCCCACCAGCCAAGAGAGATGCTGAAAATTCCTGCAAAGGGCAGTCCGCAACTCTGAGCTCAGTGTCACCCTTCCCCGCTCTCTTTTTCAACATGTGGAGTTCCCTCGCCTGATTACAAGGCAGGATGTGTGTGTTTCAGTGGAGTGAGCAAAAAAGCAGATGCACACACAAAGGGAACCTGGAAAAGATAAGTTCCCTATTTCCTTTTGAAACACTCATCACAATAAAAGAGGTAAAAATGGGGCCGGGAGGCAGTGCAGCAGGGCAACAGCTGGACGGAAGGAAGTCTTGGCTTAGTGTCTCCAGACCCCCTGAGCATGCCAGGTGTGCGCACCTGTGACCCAGGCTGGCTGGGGCAGGGGCGGATTACGGTGTGACGGCCATATCGGGGTTGTCCCACCCCCATCTCTCACATGGAAGAGAAATAAATAAACTTTGGAGGGCAGGGGGGGTAAAAAATATCACAATCCAAATTCCAGGGTGAACTGAGGGCTGGGCCCACCAGGGACGGGGACAGACAGAGCAGAGGATTGCAGTGGAGGAAGCTCCTGAAGACAAGGGCAAGGGAGGGTGGAGGGAGGGAGTGGGGGGTAACCACAAAGCCAGGTTCCCACTGCTACCCTAAAATTTTTCAGAATGTACCATATTTTATAGAAATCTATTAAAAACGATTTAAAGTGATTGTTTTTCTAAACTGCAGACAAATCACTCCTGGCTTTTTGGTGGTCCAGTAAGCCGCCAACTGTATTCAAGGGTGCCCAGCAAAATTCATCAACCCGCTGAAAAGTAGTCAGGGAACTTACAGTCGGGTGTATTGAAATGCCATCTCAAATCCCATCATCTCTGGGAAACCACTATTTGCCCCATTTAAAGGAAGAGAGTTATTTCACTGACGAGCAAAGCTGGCTATTGGAGAGCACGCAGACGCCATGCACGAGGCTGCACTGGCAGAGTGAACCGCCTCGTGATTTTCAATAACCCACAGAGTTCAAGGAGGCATGGATCTCTGTGGCTCGGGGCAGTGGCTCAAACACCTGGCTTAACAGACAGAGTAAGATGCTCCTCAGGGCACGACAGCACTTCCAGGTTGCCACCATCTTGAATGTAGAAGAGGTTGGCAGAAAGGGAGGTGCTCCTTTTTATTTGAAATCAGGGGGATCAGCAGTTGGCGTAATGGCTACGTCGCTGAACTCCCATGTAGTCGACTGCGGTTCAAGTCCCGGACTGGTGGCTTGAACTCACACCTGACACATATGTGTGCGTGCCCAAGATCCTGAGAGGAGAATGGAGGAGAAAAGATTGCAGTATGGCCATCCCACATGGGGGGTGATTTCTCACTTTCTGAGTCTTTCTGGTGAGTGCACACGCTCCATAGCAAAAATCTCTCTCTCCAAAAAAAAGAAAAGAAAAGAAATCTGTAGGTGAAGCAGGTAGCAATGCCTGGTATTTCTCAAAAGACATTTTCTTTTGTCTTTTGTAGGGAACCTAAAAGGATTACTTGTCAAGGACTTGGCTCCATCAATTACAATGGAAGAAAACCTGTTCAGAGAAAACTACTGTGTTGGGAAAAAAAAAAAAAGACTTTGGAACATTTGGAATACCTTGACCTATGATGTAATCTCCTCCAAGGAGTCCAGGCTAGCAATTCTTCACTGGCAGTGGAGCTGCCCATCACCCCACTGAGTGTCCAGGTAAGTAATAGCCCCAGATTGACTGACAGCGATGAATGATCCCCACAAGTCATAAACATCAGCAGAAACCCACAAAATCCAATTCTGCTGCACCATGTTCTACCTGGGAGAGGCCACAGCTGTGCTTACACACCGCCTCTCACAGAATCACGGCTGCTGTAGGGTTCCCTCTGCAAGGATGTTTTTCCGGAAGTGGAGGGCATGGCATTTCTGTATGACAGGGACAGAGAACGACAGGGATCCTACGTGATTCACGTATGTTTGGAGCCCATCCCTAGATCTGAGATGAGGCTAGTATAAGTTCTGGCATGGAGAATCAACCACCGTAGTTAAAAGTCAGGCAGCGGAGGCAGTACACCCTTCCTTCCTTCCTTTCCTTCTTTCTTTTTTTGGAGAGGGTTTTTCTATAGGGCGCGTGCACTCGCCAGAAAGACAGAGACAGAGAAACAGAAAGAGAGGAATCCCCCCCCCCCCAGGGGGGATGGCCATGCTGCAATCCCTTCTCCTCCATTCTCCTCTCGGAATCTTGGGCATGCACACACATGCACCTGGTGTGAGTTTAAGCCACCAGGTCCGGGACTCGAACCACGGTCAACTACAGGAGAGTCCAGTGACATAGCCATTACACTAACTGCTGGTCCCAAGGCAGCATGTGTTTTAAAAACCCTCGATGTTTGTTTCATAGAGATCATTGATTTTTTTTTTTTCATGTGAGAGGGGGACAGAGAGAGACAGAAAGAGGCACCCCAATGGAGTCTTCATGTTGCAATCTATCCCATTCTCAGCCAGCCAAGGTCATGTGCACAGAGAGGCTTCAGGTCATGAACCCAGGACCTTCCATTATGGTCTCTGCACCATGGAACACTGCACTACCACCGTGTCACCATGGCAGTTTTAATGGGCACCTAACAACTGTAGTTAAAAGAGAGCTCAATCAGCATTTGCTCAGAAACTACTATTTTCCATACTGTACTGCCGGTATTCAGAGGTGAGGGTAGGAGACAAGACAGAAAAGAGGAGACATGCACAAACTAAACTTATCTGTGCCAAGAAAACGGGAAAGTGGTGTGAAGAGAAAGTGCTGATATGAATTCTGTACATTTCCTGGAGGAGGAACTTTTCATCTTTATTTTTAAGGAAAAAAAGAGGATGGGTCAGAAACCAATCACATAGCCTAAGAGATATTCCATGATGTATAGGAAGAAGTGAGATTTCCGAAAGGATAGCATGTTCATAAGTCATAATTAAAATAAGAAATCAAATATTGGCTAATAACTATGGCAGTACCATCGTATGCATAAGTCCAAGATCCAAGTCCTATCATTAAACATTTTATGGCCGTAGGGCCTGATGGTGGCACAGCAGTAAAACAAGACATTGTGCAAGGCCGGCCCCTGGAGGGAGGGTCTGAACGGTAAGCACGGAAGCCCCAGAGACCTCCCTGCATACACCAGACGAGTGCTTTCCCATGAACCAAGGCGGCGAAGGCTGGGGCGGATTGCGGTGTCAAGACCAGACTGGAGGTGCTGCCTTCTCTGTCTCCCTCACTAAGGAAGAAATACATATGTCAACTTTAAGAAAAAGAATGATGATCTAGCCTGGGGTAAGGCAAAGATAAAGTAGATACATAGATACCACATAAATACCAAATAATACTAAGAGGTAAATATTTGACCTAGCCTGGGGTAAGGCAAAGATAAAGTAGATACATAGATACCACGTAAATATCAAATAATACTAAGAGGCAAATATTAACTAATACTCCAAGGCGGTATTTTCTTAATACCAAACGACGAGTATCGGCAGAGAAAGATATTGTTTAGGGGCTCTCCATCAACTACAGTATGAGGGAAGACTTCCTGGAGGTGAAGATTAGACACTGGAAATAGGTCAGGATTATCCTGAACAGAAGAGCAGGGAAGATATTTCAGGCACAGGGAGTTGAAGTATGTCGGTGTACATAAGAGCTGCCGGAAGGGCAGTAAATTCACCCTGTGGAATTTATTTGCAAAGGAAAAATACATCATGACTTTTCTGATGACCCAACAAAAATACAAGCCAGGGCCAGGTGGCAACGCCGTGGTAATGCAACAGGAAAAAGGTCCTTGGGCCCCCCTGGGTATGCTGGGGCAGGTGCCCTTGACCCAAGCCAGCTACAGCTGAGGGCAGATCACGATATGGGGACACCATGGCAGGTGCCTGTCTCTGTCAAATAAATAAATTAAAATGGAGACAGTCACCCATCCTGATTACACTCCTCTGAGAATCTGTTCACATCCAACACATGCCTAGAACCTTGGGGAGAGGGCAGATAACCCTCCAGTGAGGGTTTGGTTTTGTTTTGAAGAGAGATTTTTGCTATAGGGTGAATGTGCTCGCTAAAGAGATGGAAAGAGAAAAAGTGAGAAATCGCCCCCCCCAGGGGAGATGGCCACACCACAATCCCTTCTCCTCCACTCTCCTCTTGCCATTTTGGGCACACACGCACACGCATGCACTTGGCGTGAACTTTAAGTGCCAGGTCCAAGGCTTGAACCACAGTTGGCCAAGGTGGAATCCAGCGCCTTGACTACTACGCCACCTGATGGTGCCAACAATGTGGATTTTATTGGGTCATCAGAAAAGTCGGGATGCATCTTTTGCACAGAAAACCCCATAATTAGCTCTACAGTAGGTCTGACAGCAAGTGCTCATCTATACACAAACTTTCTAACAGAATGACAGTCAGGGCTCAAAAGCCAATCCTTGAAAAGACACATACAAGAAGACTTCCACAGTCTTTTGAGAAACACGGTTGTAGCTCACCCACTGAAGAGGAAAAATATCGAGTTACTGAAGTAAGAGGAAGTCGACATTATCACAAAGATCTTTCCACACCTGCTTCGGCTGCTCCTTCGTGGCCTCTCAAGGTTGAAGTGCTTTTCATGACATTTCAAAATATGGATGAATAGGAAGCTGGAGAATTCGCTCCTCGTTTGATTTATAACCCCAAACAGCGAGCTCTTCCTGTTTCAGGCATGGACGTGGGATGAATTGAGCACTGGCTAGCCCGTGGCTCGAAATGTCACTTCTCTGCAGAATTACTACGGAAGGAAGGTGAGGAAACTGGTCTCCATGGACTACGATGTGGATTCCATGGAAGAAATCATTAGCGACCTGGCTTTCACTAACACACGCCACACACACAGACACACACACACACACACACACACACGCATGCACACACTAAATTCCACCTCAAGTGTGATGAGAATTACAGAATCCAGGTCTCTCCGCAAATGTTGTCACTGTGCTTGTTGTACTAACGTGAAAGAGACTTTTTATTGTGAAAAAAGAAAAGGTGACAAGCACATGTGAGTAACATGCGATTTAAATCCCAGTACGCAATCTTCAGCAAAAAAAATATACCTATATAATCATTTTGAAGGGGGAAGAAAAATCTCACTTAGAAAAGACTTCTATACATGGAGTTTCACTTTGGTTTGTGAAATCTACAGGACACCCCAAGATTTTAGCATGCCAAATGTCTCCCAGCCTCTCTTAATACTTAATAAGTTCATAATGATTTCATGTGAATTCAGCAGTAACTATAAAAAGCCAAGTAGGAACACTTTCCAATCCATTTAAAGTCCCAAGAACGCCCAGCTAGGGTCAGATGACATCATTATCTGTAATTTATTTTAAGTAACTTTGGTTCAAAATTTTTTAATTCTCTCCGGATGAATTGTGAATGTACTTCTGGATATAATTTGGCTGACTAATCAAGGAACACCTTGTGTTTACTAGTGGAGTTGCTTCTTCCTTCTCAGAGCATCTGTTTGAAGTTGGGTACCCTTTTGACATCCACACCCCTCCCTACCACACCATTCTGCATTCATTTCATAGCGCAGTTCGACACAGCAAGACGAACCCTCACGCAGTCAGTCAGACAAGTTCCAGGTATGCTGTTTGTATTGATATTCCTTCTCCTCAAATATCTGAGCTGATCTGCACACCACCCTAAGCCAAACCGAGAAGGAAAAATCAGATATGTCATCCCTCAGTGCTCATTTACGCAGGGTGCTATGATGAACCAGAGCAGAAAGCCAGCAGAAAGCTCTCAAAAATCCAAACAACTAACCCAGTCTACGGACAGTGCCAAGAGTCTGTCCCTCACAGTGCAGACATTCTCATCCTTCTCAAAGTCTGTGGAACTAGTAAGAAGGCCTGTGTGGTAACACATTTCCTTCGCACAACCCGAAAGGGCCTCAAAGCAAACCTACATCGGATTTGAAGGGGCGTCCTCTGCTCTTTCCACACTGGCAACACAGACACTTCTCAAAGAAAGAATTGCTTTGTGGACTTCCCTCCTACTGGCAGCCCCACTGATTAGAGAACAAGGGTCCTTGGATCGAATGGGTTCGGTACCTACTGGCTGCAAACTGTGGTCATGTGACAACACATATTCATGTGCTGACATTTGGTGTTATTGTGAGGGTTGAGAAAGTAGAAACTTAATTTGACTGTGGCATTGTGAAGTTGGACACTTGAAAGGGAACAAAGGTTAGATAAGGCTATCAGGGTAGGGCCTCTCTGACTGAATACTGGTGGCTTTATAAAATAGGGAGAGAGAGGCTGGCAGGTGGTGTGGTGATTAGAGGTGCTGGATTCCCACGTGGCCGACCACAGTTTGAGTTCCCAACGTGGTGGCTTGCTTTCTTGCTTTCTCTCTCTCTCTCTGGTAAAATTCAAATAATAATAATAATAATGAAAAATATAGTGAAATAAAAATAATTATAAAAAATTAAAAAATAAAAGAGGGAGAGAGGCCAGCCACAGTGGAGATCCTGGCTAGCTGAGGCTGGTGGTAAGATCGTGGCATGAAGACCCTGCCAGGGGTGTTTGTCTCTGTCTCTCTCTCTTTCTCTCCCTCTGGAATAGATAAATAAACCTCAAATTTAAAAAAAAAAAAAAAAAAGAGAGAGGGAGACAGACCAGCCCTGGCCACATTGCCTTGCCCTGTGATGGCCTGCACTGCCTTTGGCAGAGATCCTTCGCCAGCGAGAAGGCCCTCCACTTGGGTTTCTACCTTAGACTTCCAACAAACCCAACAAACTGCAAACTGAACAAACCTTCGCTTTTTATAAATTACCCAGTCTGCGGTATTCTGTCCATAGCAACAGAAAACTGGACTGAAACACCACACAAACGTCAAGTTGAGGACAGCCATGGCTCAGTGTCCCTCAGCACCAGACAGAAGCACAGTCACTTACGTGGTAGTGGCCCAGTCTCCAAAGCTCCCTCCATCTGTGAGAAGGTGGTTTTCGTCTGGCCCAAGAGGCACACGGCCAGCTGCAGCAGAGGGCGATGCGGAGGCAAGGGAGTCCAGACTGCTGCTGGGAGTGTCTTCCTTAGGAGGGTTCCCACTGTCACCTAGGCAGAAGAATGCATTGCATTTCAAATGGATCCTTAGAGAAGAGAAAACAACTCCACTAATAAGGTCATGGCGTTGCTTGATCAGTCCATCGAAGACGTTCAAAATTACAATTCAGCCTGAAAGGATTTGAGTGTCCTAATCGTTAATTTTTATCTTTTCTAACCAAAGGTGCCTAAAATAAACCACAGATATTACATAGGGAAGAGTATTTTCCTCACATAAAAACACAATAACCAGGAGCCAGCAGGTGGTGTGGTGGTTGGGGTACTGGATCCCACATGTCCAATGGCAGTTCCAGTCCCAGACCTGATGGCTTGCTTTCTCACTCTCCTTCTCTCTTGCCTCTCTAGTTAAACTGAATAATTTAAAAAAAAAAAAAAAGAACAAAACAAAAAACAACAACAACAACAAAAAACTCCACGAACACGATAACCCAAATCAGAGGAAATGGAAGGTGAAAGCCTTACCAGTGGCCACATGGTGTCCTGACCTGTAAGGAGCCGGGACATAAACTAAAAACATCAGGAAGAGCTCAGAGCAGGTGCCAGCCCTGGCCCCACGGCACTCAATCTCCCTGCACCTGCAGGTTCTTTGAGCCATCCTGAGTCACAGTTTAGTGGATAATACTAGGTTGTATGAAAAGTCATGATGTGAGGCCGACCATGGTTCGAGTTCTGGACTTGGAGGCTTACTTTCTCATTCTCTCTCTCTTTCTCTGGCAAAACTCATGAGAATGAATGAACAAATGAATAAAATAATTCTTTAAAAAATGAGACAAGAAGTCATGATGCATTTTTGCATAGAAACACACAGAAAACTATGTCATGACTTTTCTGATGATCCAATAAATTAAATGACTATAAAGAGATCTAGTCTTTTTGGGACCAGCAGTTAGCGTAATGGCTATGTCGCTGAATTCCCATGTAGTCGACCGCGGTTCAAGTCTCAGACCCGGTGGCTTAAACTCACGCCGGGTGAGAGTGTGTGCATGCCCAAGATCCTGAGAGGAGAATGGAGGAGAAGGGATTGTGGCATGGTCATCCCCCCTGGGGGGTGATTTCTCGCTTTTTATCTCTCTGTCTCTCTCTGTCTTTCTGGCGAGTGCACATGCCCTATAGTAAAAACCTCTGCCAAAAAAAAAAAAAAATCAAATAAAAAAAAAAAAGATCTAGTCTTTTTTTTTTTAAAGAGAGATTTTTGCTATAGGATACATACGCTCACTGGAGAGACAGAGAGATAGAAAGTGAGAAATCACCCCTCAGAGGAATGGCCATGCTGCAATCCCTTCTCCATTCGGATCTGGGGCACACACGCACATGTGCCTAGGCTCTGATGAAGCAGGCTCCCAAGATGCTAATCTTGAAAATTGATTGTGCTAAATAATCTTACTGGGCCAGCAGGTGGCATGGTGATAGCCAGCTGTGCCCTCCGAGTCCTGGACCCAGCAGCTTGAAAAACATGCCAGGTCATGTGTGTGCATGCCCAGAATCCTGAGAGGAAAACGGAAGAAAGGGGATTGTGGCACATAATTATTTCTGGGGCTTTAGTTCACCAAAAATCAAGGCCATCCCACCTAAGGGGTTCTTTCTCACTTTCCCTCTCTCTCTGGCCAGCACATGCATCCTAGAACAAATTAAAATAACAATAACAATAATAATAATAACAATAACATAACAATTACCCTGATTCAGGTTATAATTAAGAGAGACTTATAGAAATGAAGATCTAGAAAAGCTGAATTCAGGGAAGCGGACATTAGAGATGGCAGCGATGGCTGTGGGGAGGAACTGCTTGTGGGGCAGTTAGGGTGGACACCGGGATGTCCCTGTGCAGAAGACCCTGGTAAGGAAGACTTCCTGAGCTCACTCTTCCCTGTGTGTTGTGAAGGAGTGTGGGGAGGGGGAGTATGGTGGAGCAAGAGATGAATCCTATCTCCGTGGGCGATTCTTCTCCCTGGTCTCAACCTCCCCATAAAGCCTGTGCTGACCCCGTGCACAGATGTCCAGGCTAGAATTCGGTGTGGTTATGACTGCGCTCACGGTGAAGTCACATTTTCCGCAGCCCTTACTGCAGACGTCGTTAGCTAACTGGAGATACTTAGTCCTGACAGAAGGGCCCATTCAGGCAAATGGATTGAAACCCACAGCTAGACCACTGCTACAGGCCCCTATTAATTTTTCTCTGGGACACAGTCCATGGTGGGGCACAGCAGTGGACTGGAGCTTCAACCTCCCCAGGCCCTTCCTGAGTCCCTCAGTCACTAAGAGCAATGACGCCCTTCCGAGTAAGAGGGGCTCAGATGCAAGCCAGCAGGGTGTAGAGCACACCCCGAACACCGAACACCGTTCTTCGGGACAGCTGCCAGTTCAGGGCACGGCTGGACATCACCCGCTGTGGTCTCAGCTTGGAAGCAGACAGGGTACCGCCCACAGTGAGTCCAACACCAGGGGCTCCCTGGCCTCAGGAGGCTGGATCCTGGTCCTGGCCTTTCTCGGGCTGCATTTCCTGACTGTGGGGCAGGGCAGGGCACGGCAAAAGCAACAATGAGCATCTGGGACCGGCTTATTCCCTGACTCACTCCTACCAGGAGAAAGCTGTCAATGAGAGGCAACCTGAAAGAACAGGAGACGCGAGTCTAATGTTAGTTAAAAAGATGCCTGTACTGTTGCACCACCAGCTACGGCAGCTCATTTCCATGGCCTCTAATCCTTCTGCCAAGCAGACTGACGCAGCACAAATCGCCATTGAATGTATTAAATCACATGCTATGAAGAGAATTCGCTCTTCCTTCCTGCCCAACAGTGGCGATCTGAGCCCTCAAGTGAAAACAGTATTGGTGGAGGGGATATTTTTACTTAGACTGATCCAATGAAGGGATACCTCACCCTGTTTCCCAAATGCACAAAATTCCTTTCTTGTTAATTCCCACTTCCTCACTCTTCGGGAATGAGCCTATCTTCTTGAGGGGATTGCTGAATTTGAGGCAGAACTAACATCAGATAAATGTTAAATATTATACTTATGTCAGGGACTTCAAATAACCACCTTCTAACTAATATGAAAACGGTACAACTTTTTAGAAAAATTCTGTGTTTGACAAGTTCTGGAATAGACTTTAAGCCCTATTAAACTAATTTATAAACGAGAACTATGGTCAGTTACCCTCATCATCACCTACCATTTTTTAAAGTTTATCTATTTCTCCCATGAGTTGCATGAGAGAGGAATGGAGAAGACACCCCCACCAGGATCTCAGCACTGCGATCCTTCCCTGCTGCACCAGCCCTGGAGAGGGGCACGCCTGTGCCCAGCGTGCTCAGAAAGGACTCCGAATGCTAACCTGGGACCTTCCCACGTGGCTGCACCAGCACTTGGCTCCATCACCCACCATTTCTTCGGTGTGGTCACCCAACTTCTTCCTTTCAAATGCTACCCTTTACAGGCACTGACAGATAACTCATCTGTGAGTAAAAAGGGTGTTCTGGGATGTGAACAAAAATGGTGCTAAATGACTTTCATTAAGGACAGACTCCAAGGTAAAAAATTAAAAAAAGGAACCCTTAGGCCCTACCACCACCCGCCAGATAAAATGATGCCCCACAACCTCGGCCTAATTCCCACTTGTCCCCACAGTTGGACAGCCACCCTGCCTGCCTCTTTGCTTTCTCACTACTACTGGGTCGTCAGAAAAGTCATGATGTATTTTTCTATCATCTTATGCAAAAGTGCATCATGACTTTTCCAACGACCCAAGATAAGCAGCAATTAATTTTATATTTCGCGTCCCATCATGGCTTTAGGATGGTATTAGTTCCCCATTTCCATGATATGTTTTTTCAGGGCGGGGAAGATACCAGATTCTTGGTAATCCTTAAAGCACACAAAGGTAGAGAGACCAGGGGCTGGAATGACTGTGTACTCACTGCCACGAGAAACTCCTGAGTATGGCATCCAGAAACCGAGACAGGAAAGATGTAAGCACCTCAACGCAGTCTCACAAAATCAGCACATGACTTCCGATTCTCATCTCCCCTCTTCCGTGCCACAAGCGTTTCTCCACGGTTCTTTATTTGACCAACTAGCATTTAATGTGTTTCTTTCTGCTCATGCACAAGCACATCACCGGCACTGAGTTACAGAGGTAAAGAGTCGGTCCCCTTGGGCCAGCAGGTGGCCTGGAGGTTAAGGTGCTGGATCCCGCATGACTGACTCTGAGGTTCAAGTCCTTGACCTGGCGGCTTGAAAATCACTCTGAACACATGTGCATGCATACCCAAAATCCTGAGAGGAGAATGGAGGAGAAGGGACCGCAGCATGGCCAGACTCCCTAGAGATTTCTCACTTTCCCTCTTTCTC
>NW_006159560.1:1107970-1108359 GCF_000334495.1 Tupaia belangeri chinensis
CTTTCCCTCTCTCTCTGGCAAGTGCATGTGCCCAATAGCAAAAACTTAAAAATAAATAAATAAATAAAAGTCCAGTCCCAAGCCCATATGTGCTCACAGCATAATTCAAAAGACAGGTAAAGACAATCACAGCACAGGAAGTACTGGCTACAACAAGATCGCATCAAGGATCTGTGAGATCCAGGAAAGGGAGTTGCCAAGCCTGCCAGTGGCGGGGGAAGGACATGTGGGAGGCCAAGCAACAGGAGGAGGGAATTACTGCCAGACTTCCAAGGACAGGGCCCTGGGTAGAGAAAACACCATGGTGGAAAGAACAGAAAGGAGAGGATGTGGTTGGATTTGGCTACCGGACAGGGTCAAAGCCAACAACCAGGTGTGGGAAGTAGGGA
>NW_006159560.1:1108390-1113883 GCF_000334495.1 Tupaia belangeri chinensis
GAAAGGGCTGTATGTACGTAACATAAAGCCTGTGAGTTTCCCTGCTGCCACTGGGAGGTCACTGCAGGGATAAAGCAGGAAAGCGATATGATCCAGAAAAAGGATTCAAAGATAATCAGGTATCACAGTCTTTAGAACACAGCAAAGAAAGGTAAAGGGTGGGAGAGAAACTTAAGATGATGCTTAAGTTCTTGGCTCAATGCATCAAGGTAAAATCATTAACTGAAATAGAGAATGAAAAAACAGAGTGGGGGAGAGGAGCAGTGAGAAATCAACCCCCAAAGAGGAAGGCCACATTGCAATCCCTTCTCCTCCATCTCTCCTTGGGATTTGGGTGGGCACACACATGAGCCCAGTGTGATTGTTAAGCAGCCGGGTCCAGGACTCGAACTGCAGTCAGCCACAGAGGATCCAGGTGTAGCTGCCTTCACTGCCACACCACCAGCTGGGCCTGGACTGACTTATTAAACCATTCGGTCAGTAACCTCCCCCTGAATGCACCACACTACAGTAAAATGCCCACCATAAGAGGTGTTTATCAGGAGGAGGGTGGAGGAAGTACATGGAACTCCATGCACTAGCTTCTTAACTTTTCTGAAAATCTAAAGCTGCTCTAAAATGTAAAGTCTACTATAGAAAATACTGATCATGATAAATAGAGCTTGGGGGAAAAGCATACTGGGTGTGGGGAGAAGGCCAGCTGGCGGCACAGTGGGTGTAGGGTGTCATAATAACCCAGGCAAGGATATGTAGAGGTGAGTTAGTTATACAGCCTTAGATCTAAGGAAAGACACTTAAGAGAGTTTGGTTTTGTTTTAGGTAGGAAGGTACAGCTGGAGTTTTAGCCCTGAATGAAGATAACAAGAAAAACGATGCAGAAACATCAGAGAACCTTAGAGAACTCTGCTGGCTTCTATTTCAAGTGATGATGGTGGTGGTGGTGATTCAAATACAAAGTCTTCTTTTACAAATATTTAGAACTACCCCATACATATCAATTCTCAAATAAACTTGGCAAAAAGGCATTCAAGAAGACATATATTTCATGATGGCAACTGTGTTTCAAAATTTAGTCTAATTTCTTTATGAGCGTAAGCACATATCAAGTGCTTTATTCTTACGATTGTCCAAGACAGTCTTCAAAGACTGGTATAAAAACTAGACTAAGAAGTGGGAACAAAAACTTGATCATTCCCATTTGGAGTATGTCTATATCCTTAATTTGAATATACTGATTGAGCTTTTACTCTAGTTTAACTTTTCTGCTCTGATGATGACAAAGTAGTCTCTCCATTCATCCTCTGGCCCCTCCACTAAACACAACTGCTTTGCTGTCAGTAGAAGGAACAAGGCTTTGGGTTCCCCTCCCACTTCATTCACTTCTTCTTTGTCTTCCTCTCCAATATATTTCTTAAGCACAAGTTCCTTTTGAATCCTTTCCCTGCTGTTCTTCCACTCAGACTAACATGTCTGGGGATGGTATGAACCCACAGAGGTTTCTGTTATTCCTCAGAGAGGTCCCGTCTCCACAGCAGTAAGGCCCATGTTCCCCATTCTTAAACATTTGGTTTATGCATCAGCAGAAGTAAGAAAGAAAAGGGAAGATAACAGAAAAGAGGAAAGAAAAAAGCATAAAAAGTAGAGCTCTAATGTATTCATTGGATTTAATTTAAGCAAATCTCAGAGCCATGCTGGGAGACAGTTGCAGACCACTGCTACTGGTTCCACTGGCCCACAGATTCTGGTCCTGTTGAGTCAGCATAATCTTAGATGCTTTTAATAATCACAAGGAAGGAATGGTTACTGAGGACGAGGCAACTCCTCTTGGAAAAGCATAGCAACACCTAGAGTTTTCTACAGGGCTTGTGAACCCAGGGAAGAGCCAGAGGGAAAGGGAGAAATCACCAAAGGATATTGCCACATTGTAATCCCTTCTCCTCCATCTTCTCAGGATTCGGGGCATGCACACTTACAAACCCAGCATAATTTTCAAACTGTTAGGTCCAAGACTCGAACTACACAGTCAGCTGCCTTAATCTCTATACCACCTGCTAGCCCTCACAGCAACATTTTTACACTAGAGCACAATCAGAAAATTTCCAGACAAGATGGCAGTGTAATTTTAGTTGAAAATCAGTCCCCCCTCCCACATAGGACCAAGAATATATTAAAAACAAACAAACAAACAAACAAAGAAAACATAACATTTAAAAAATAAATTAAAAAGATATAACCATTCAAAAATCTGACAAGTATCAATGTGGAAAAAGAAAGGAGACATTCTGAGGCCAGCAGGAGCAGAGCCAAGAGCTAATGGTTCCAAGACCAATGGAGACCAGCAGGACCTACAGATGTTTGAGCGCTGTGCAGTTCCTAAACCTACCACCCACCAGGTATGGGATAGGTGGCCCCAACTAGGCTCTCCATGTGGAACCAGGGGCTGGGAGAAGTATTCCACACAGGAAATGGAGGCCAAAAATAGTGACCAAGCTCCCTGGCTTGCCCGAGGAAGTGGATTTGATATTTCTACTCTGTTCATCTCTGGGACAAGAGGTATATGCTCCCAACAAGCACCTAGATAAACCTAGGACAGACAGCGGCTGGGAAGAGAAAACAAAAAAGAAAGGAGGAAGGGAGAGGAGGCTTCAGCCAACCAGAACTGTGCCTATACATGCAACACCCTCCTCCATAATGGGCTCATAAACTAAAACTTCTAAGAACAAAAGAAAACAAAGTAGGCTATAATAATAATGTATAATACTAGATACATCAAAATTTTAAATACAGAGAGTAGAAGCAGAATTGTAAACATTTAGGTCTCAAAAAAGGAAAAAGTAAATTGAGAGGGAGAAATACTTAAATTATAACCAATTTCTCAAAATTAATAAAAACTTCAAAGACCTCAATCTAAAGGACTCTGAGTTCCAAGTAGGGGAATAAAGAAAATTCTGTACAAATAATGTTATTATTAATTTTAAGAATATCAAATACCAAAAAAAGTCCTTAGAAAGAGTAAATCATATGAAGAGGGGAAAAAAAAGGCAGATTGAAATAGAATGCCTCAACAGCAACTTTAAGCACAGAATAAAACTGAAGTAACGTTCAAAGTCTTGAACGAAAATAATTTTGAGCAGAAAACTGTATATTCAAACTGCCATTCAAATGTGAGGGCATAAGAAGAATATTATAAGACATAAAAATCCCACAAAGGGTTGCCCCACAAAGAACTTAAAGAAATTCCTCACATATTTAAATAAAAGCAATATAAGATGTTCAGCTAATTTGATAATTCTGTTATTATCTTAAAAATCTAGAATAAAAGAAAAGGAAAAAAGCATAGCTAAAATAACACAGAACCAAAACCAGAAGAAATTGAGACTCTATTAAATTTATCTTATTAGCAATGAGGGAAGAAATATACGTAGTTTAGTTTAAGAAATCAATACATAAGTAAGACTTAAAGCCAATCACTTTGGAAGCAAAAATACATGTATAACAGCAGAACAACATTTGTTCAGAAGGAAAAGTAGGAAAGAAGGAAAAGATATCAAAATGTATTAAATTAAAAATATAAGATAACAGATATCCCACAGAAATGGTAATGCAATATATATAAATGAATTAAACTCACTAATTAAAAGTCAATGACTCTCCAAGTGTATTTTTTTAAACCCAAGAATATTCTGACTACACCAAAAAGATCGAGAAAGGTAAAAAAAGTAGAAAGAATAGAAGACGAATATACTGGCGAAGATGAAGCAAAGAAAAGGGGTAACAATCTTGATAGAGTGTGTGAGAGTCACTGTATCCTGATAAAGAGACTAATGATTGGATAAGAAGAAAAGGATCAGATGATATAGCCTCACTCAACGAACAACTACAAGGAAAAAATAGAAAATTCAATAATTGTACTTGATAATTTTAACACTCTTCTAAGATACAGATATAAAGTAGGAGAAAAAATAGATATGTGTAGTCAAAACCAAAAGCTGATGAATGTCATGCAGCACACAACTGACAAAAAGCAGAGGGTACCCATTCTTATCAAGACCATATGGGATATTTTGGAAGGAAGACAAGAAAGTCTTAACAAATTCCAAAGAATGAATATTTCACAAATTCCACATATTTGCTCTTCTTAGACCCAAATTACAAAATAATTAGCAGGTAATAAATAAAAGGGGATATATTTCCCAATTCCATATATTGGCAAATTAAATATGGTTTAAAAGAAAATCATAATGGAAATTAATATTTAGAACTCAATGATAACAAAAAAATTTGATATCAAAATATGTGTGACAGTAAAAAAAAAAACTGTCAAAGAAGGCTTTATAGCTTTAAAATATTTATAAGAAAATGAGAAAGGCTAAAAATATTTGGGACCAGCAGTTGGCGTAATCATTATGTTGCTGGACTCCCATGTAGTTGACCGCAGTTTGAGTCCAGAACCTGGTGGTTTAAACTCATGCCAGGTGCGTGTGCGTGCATGCCCAAGATCCTGAGAGAATGGAGGAGAAGGGATTGTGCTGTGGCCATCCCCCCAGGGGATGATTTCTTGCTTTCTGTCTGTCTTTCTGGTAAGCGCACATGTCCTTTAGCAAAAACCTCTCCAAGACAAATTTTTTTAATATCATTTTTAGACAATTTTCCTAAATACTGATAGTTTGAAGAACATTTATCATGTTAAAATATTTAAACTAAACTCAGTCTTCATGAAGTCTCAATGAAGTATACTTTATGACTTTTAAAACATTTTAGTATACTCATTCACTAGGAATTACTTGTATACTAAAACTACTACACATAACCTGGAACATAAAATGAAAAGCTAATATTCTTAACTATTATTTTACGTATTTATTGGTATATAAGACTTTATAAGAAAAAGATATCCAAAATCATAGTGGAAATTGATGAGAAAATATGATCTGACATATTAAAACTCACTTTAAATACAGAAAATAAATCTCAAAGCCACACATCCAATTGCTCTTGAGGGTAGCTGTAACCAAAATTAGATGGGACACTTTGGGCCAGCAGGGGGTAAGCAAAGCTGCTTTGATTAACATCCACATCCTGCCCCCCCCCCACACACACACACACACTTTCTTACTGCCATCCTGAATTTTCCATCTTTTAAATCGGGCCTCCCAAACAATAATAAACTATCATCTTTTGCAAAGAGTATTTCAACCACTTTCTTGTTTCTGTTTTTGCCCAATTGATATGTCTGTTCCGATGATGATTTACCAAAGGAAGACGAGAGCATGAATGCGTAGGCTTGATGTCTGCATCTGACAAGTGCTCAGGAGGTGGGGAAGAGAAAGGTGTATGCCCAAGAATAAATGTCTCTGGGTAAAAGTCAGACTGACAGAGTAAGTGCTCTGGGAATGAAGTCGATGGGATTATGACATGCTGCTGTGGGAGGGGAGTTTTGTCTGTCTGGCTAATTTATGCAAACCTGTTGTAGACTTAACCTTTGAACTCAGC
>NW_006159560.1:1113914-1139627 GCF_000334495.1 Tupaia belangeri chinensis
GAACCATGCTATAGTTTCTCCTATGCAAACGGATATTATGACATCAATAAATCTCCTTCTCACCTCAGTTGGCTTTCCTCCCAACATAACCCAGGACATACAAGGTACTGACAGAGGAGTGCCTGGTATGGGGATCAGAACTACCAAATTCATTTCATAAATACTGCTTTCATTTGTTTTTAAGAGAGATTTTTGCTATAGGTATGTGCGCTTGCCCCAGAGACAGAAAAGAGAAATTACCCCCCAGAGTGGATGGCTATGCCATAATCCCTTCTTCTCCATTCTCCTCCTGGGATTTTGGGCACACACACACATGTGCCAGGCCTGAGTTTTAAGCCTCCGGGTCCGGGACTCAAACTGTGGTCCACTATGTGGGGAGTCCAGTGATGTAACCACTACGCCATCTGCTGGTTCCCATTTCATAAATATTCTAATATAATTTCTACTTACTAAAATTAAGTCGGGATTGCTATATTTCGACATATCAAAATCTGCTGCCTATTGCCACACTGAGTAATACAAATAGAAATTAAGTCAAAACTTTTATTTTCTCTCCCCCAGGTTCTAAATGCTCTTGAACTTGGCACTGTAAATAAAACCCAATACTAAACAACAAATGTAGAGATGACCTTTATAAATAAAATTGAATCTACCCTAGGAGCTGGTGGAAGGCTTCTGCCAACTCAATAGATGGGGTAAGGACCAACAACTGAATTTTAAGACTGTGGTCAATTCAGGTCAACTATATTACTTTACTTATAAAAAATAAGACATCTTAGAACCATCATATTGGGTCAGGATAGTGACTCACCTAGAATGTAATTCTGCTTCTAAGGAGGACATCCAGGGCCAGCCCCACAGCCTAGAGACTAAGGTTGTGGGACACCACATGGCTGAGCACGGTTCAGGTATCAGGCCCAGTGGATTGAAAAATATGTCAGGTATGTGTACATGCATGCTCAAAATCCCACAGGAAGGAGAAATGGGAAGAAGGGATTGCATGGAACCGTACCCCATTGGAAGATGCTGGAGTTCTCTCTCTCCCTCCCTCCCTCCCTCCCTCTTTCACTCTCACATACACACACCCTATGGCAATTAAAAAAAAAAAAAAAAAAGAAAGCCATCCAAGTATGCTCTAGCTGTCTGTGGCTTCATTCTTCCTAGGGGTGTAGCAAGAAGTGCACCATAATGTCGGTTTGCTTTCAAACTACTGGGTGAAACTGTTATGGACCGTGTAAGTCAGGACTTCCAACTCTCAGTAAAGGAACGTAACTCCCAGAACACTTCACCACTCACTACTGCTCCAGAGGGCAGAACCACGGTTTTGTCCAGTATTTTGGTTTTGCATCTTATCCTTAGCCCAAACATCCCCCAAAATCAAAATTTTTGATTTTCCAAAACAAGGGCCATCAGACACCCAGATTTTCTGTGAAACTAAGGGAAAGGGAAAAGGTCACACTCAAATAACACAGAAGAATAACTTGCCCTTTTTTATTTTTTTAAGAGGTTTTTGCCATTCGGTGTGCAGGGGGGAGAGAGAAATAGAGACAGTGAGAGGGAAAGTGAGAAATCACATCCCGAGAGCGATGGCCACACTGCAGTCCCTTCTCCACCGTGCACACACGCACAGTGTGATTTCAAGTCACTGGGTCCAGGACTCAAACCGCAGTGGACCGTGTGGGAACCCAGCGATGGAGCACTATGCCGTCTGCTGACCCCGAACGACCTGCTTTGCCTAGCTGGATTATCTAAGAGACGTTTCTTCCAAGCAGCCCTCTCCTTAAATGTTGAAGAACATGAAGAGGCTTGTTTCTTCACAGCTTACCCAGGAGCCTGGCGGGGACAGATGCCATGGAGTTCTGTGACCTTCTCTGACTGGGAGCTGCAGTGTACAAACGGAATGACAGAGCAGGCTGTGAGCACATGGCTGAGAAGGTCATGGTCAGGTCCAAAGCCCAATTAACACCTAACCCGCCAAAGAAAATCTGGCAGTCTCCACGCATCTTTCCACACACTGATCAACTTGAACCACAAGGCCTAAGAACTGAGAAAAACTACTTTCTTTAGAAGTAGAAAAAAAAAAAAAAAAAAAAAAAAAGAAACAAAGAAACAAAGAAACAAAGGAAAAAAGGACAGGGGGACATTGAAAGGCATGTGACCTGGTAATTGAGCAAGCCAGATAATAAATGGCTAACCATGCAGTTTGAATCCCAGACCCAGCACCTGGAAAAATGTGTACCCGAAATCCCTATAGGATGAGAAGGGGGGACTGCAGCATGACCACACGCCATGGAGGCTTTCTGTCCTTCTTCCCATCTCTGTTTCTCTGGTGGGCACATGCCCTCTGGGGGGAGAAAAACACACAGGTAACATCTATAGAATGAAATCATCAACAGAGAGGCACAACGAGGCCTTGCCTGGTGACACAGTTGGTAGCAAACTGAACTGCAGTGCTGGAAGCCACGTGGCGTCCTACGAGTTCTGATCACTGGGGTGAATTGAAACACATCAGGATCAGGACAAGCTGGAGTCTGGAGGGAACGGGGACTCCAACATGACAAGACTCTGTCGAAGGTATTTCTCTCTCTCTTTTATTCACACATTCTATTAGGAATAAAGTAAATTTTATAACAGAAAAAAAGAAATAAAAAAGAGTCCAAAGCAAGTTAAAAAAATTTTTTTGACTTTTTAAAAAATTTTCAGAAAGGTATTTATTCTCATCTTCCCTAAAACCTAAACCTTCTCTAAAACTTGTATCATATTATACATTATACCCATTCTCTTCATGTATACACATGTACGCACACGCGTACACACACACACTTCCTTTTTCTTTACTTTCATTTTTTTAGACAGTCTTGCCATGACATAACCCTAGGGCCACAAGCTTTTGTTAGTGTGGGCAGAACCCAGGCCTCCCGTGCGGCCTCAGCCTGCCAAGGAAAGTAGCAACACCAAGCAGCTACCTGGGCTGGGAGTGCAGTTCATTAATTCAGTAAGGTACAGTAAGAAAACATGGTAAGTAATTCAAAGTTTGACTTCGAAGTTCAACTTTTCAAACTGCAAATATATCAAATGGGTATCTTTCTTTAAAAAGCAAATTTAGGAGCCAGCAGATGGTGTGGTGTTTAAGGCACTGGACTCCCACATGGCCAACCAGGATTCAAGTCCCAGACCCAATGGCTTAAAAATCATACCAGACACGTGTGCACGCATGCTCAAAATTCCAAGAGAATGAAGGGGAAAGGATTGCGGTATGGCTATCCCCGCTTGGGGTGATTTCTCACCTTCTCTCTCTGTTTCTTTCTGTTTCTCTCTAAGAATTAATCCTGATACCTGTCCTTGTCATTGTGTTTCTCAGCAGGGGACGTGCAACTAAGATACAGGATATAATCGTCAAGTGGAAGGAAAGGTTTCTGAATTCCCACTGACCCCAGTTCTCAGTGACACCACAAGTTCAAGTAGTTATGTCACTCTGTGCAGGGAACAAAATGTCCCTATTCCTCCCATTGTGCCCCCACAAAACAAGACAACACCAAATGGAAAGCAGAGTGAAGCTAAGGAACATGTAGATTCATAATCACGAATAGCTAGATAAAACTTTCATTTGGATGATATAATTTCTTTACTCGAAATCACGTGTAGGAAAAAAGAAATGTGGCTCTGATAGAGCAGTCTCCTACCCCCAAATCCCAAAGGCGTGAAAACAAAATTACACACAGATCTCTACCCCCAAGAAAATAAAATAAAACGGAAGGGCAACTCCTAAACTATAAATTAAAATGTCACATTAAAGCATGAAAAGATGCGATGAAATTGCCATCAATTTAATAAGTAAATTTTATTTTTCATGGCTAAAGATTTTAAAAATTGAACATAGTTCTTACCCCTCCTCTTCTCCTCCAAAACAAAACAAAACACTACCAGACAGCTACAATATTCCAGTAGCGTATGCTAGGAAAAGCTCGCAAGGGAACCAGCTGTGTTATAATCAATCACGTGACCAGAAACACAGTCCCCGTTATAAAGTTACTGCAGCGGTTAATGGGCATTAGGTTACAACTTCAGGAACCACCTCTGCTGCTTGCAAAGGTCGATGGAAGTCTGCAGCAATTTAATTATGAAGCAAGCAGGACCAGTTCAGTTGCAATGTCAATAAAAGTCAGAGCAAATTGCTTGACTCTATAAAGCGGAGAGCACTTTTATATCATAATCACAACCCTGGTGCATTATTTAAAGACGGAGATTTCTGCCTACATAAACCAGCAAAACAAAACAACCACACACTGTTATTCTTAGGAACCAAAAAGTAATCAGATACTGAATCAAACGGTCTTCCATAAACTTGCTGCCACTTTGACAGTTGAGGAGCATTAAAGTCCAACGTTTGGAACACAATCTCCAGCTGAGACAATGAGGGCTGGCAGACTCCTGGCTGTATGTTACTTGCTAAGTAATATATTCTTATTCTTCTCACCAAATGTTAATATCAATTGTCAGATTAAGACACCAGCAACCAATATACCTGGGGTAACACCGGACAAAAATAACCAAAAACCAGGGACCAGCAGTTAGCGTAATGGTTATGTCGCTGGACTCCCATGTAGTCGACTGCGGTTCGAGTCCCAGACCCGGTTGCTTAAACTCACACTGGGTGCGTGTATGTGTGCATGCCCAAGACCCTGAGAGGAGAATGGAGGAGAAGGGACTGTGGCATGGCCATCCTCCCTACGAGGTGATTTCTCGCTTTCTGTTTCTCTGCCTGTCTCTGTCTGTCTGGCAAGCACATACGCCCTATAGCAAAAACCTCTTCAATAAATAAATAAATAAATAAATAAATAACCAAAAACCAAAGATTAACTTGTATTTTCTCTGAAAGTGAAAGTATATTTTTAAGTCTTTCTACTTCATAGATCAGACCCTCAAGAAAGTATAAACTATAGTTCCTGAGTATTTATTCCATACTGGGCAGTTTATATCCATTAACTCAGTTGTTCTTGGCAAAAATCTCGTCTAAATTTTATTGCCCAAACTCATGAGGCTTAGAGGGGGATTTGCTAAGATCATAAAAGACATCGAGAGAATGACAGGAAGTTAAATCCAGGTTAGTTTAAATCCAAACTTTACTGCAGAGAAGTCTATCATTCAATAAAACTCTTTGCTCCCTAAGTATTTCCAGTAATGGTTATCCAGAAACACCAGGACACTATGGCTGAGAGAGCAGCTCAGGTGAAAACTGAAAGATCTGAGTGCCTGCAGGTGGTGTGGTGGTTAAGGGAGCTGGACTCCCACACAGCCGACTGTGGTTCGAGTTCCGGACCTGATGGCTTTCTCTCTTTCTCTCTCTCTGGTCAAATTTAAATAAATAAATAAAGTTAAATCATTAATCATTCTTTTTTCTAAAAAAAAGAAAAGAAAAGAAAACTGAGGGATCTGAAAGATTTGCTAAACCTACCAAGACGACAGTAAGCAGGCAGAGCCCGCCATCTTCTCCTCCCTATACAGAAGTCTCCCCAGGTTAACTTGTGGTAGAGGGGGACTCCCACACAGCCGACTGTGGTTCGAGTTCCGGACCTGATGGCTTTCTCTCTCTTTCTCTCTCTGGTCAAATTTAAATAAATAAATAAAGTTAAATCATTAATCATTCTTTTTTCTAAAAAAAAGAAAAGAAAAGAAAACTGAGGGATCTGAAAGATTTGCTAAACCTACCAAGACGACAGTAAGCAGGCAGAGCCCGCCATCTTCTCCTCCCTATACAGAAGTCTCCCCAGGTTAACTTGTGGTAGAGGGGTTCCATACACTTTCTAGGGCTCTACTTCTCACTCCTACTTTAAAATCTTAAACTTATACCCAACATACCAAGTACGAAGCACAAGTTGCTTCAGAATTAAATGGAAACTTACATAAATTCAATTCATACACATATCTACATGTTGTATGTATATGTGTCTACAAGTAATACACCTTAGAAATAGAGTATACAGATATGTATTTTTTTTAATATCCCTAAAAATAACCATTATCAAAAATGCCTCACCTCTTAAGGATAACCACTGTCTCACCTTCTAAGGATAATCAGTGTCATGCCCGATTATTTTTCCAGATTTAGTGGGTTGTCAGAAAAGTCATGCCATGTTTTTGCAACAGATGACGCTACTTCATTTTTGGAAGAACTAGAATTGTTCGCATCTATGTTATTACTATGTCATTTGACAGCTGACAGTTCTAACTTCATTCTTAAAAAATAAAATAAAATAAGCGATTTGGTTGAGTTTTAGAGATTTTTATAGGCTGAAGATGGAAGACCAAACTGTGCGTTTTCACCATATTTTACTGTTTTACTTCTGGAAAAGGAAGAACACAATCAAGCTTGTGAAAAGTTGCATACGGTTTACGGTGACAATGCTCTACAAGAACGTCCGTGCCAACAACAATGGTTCATGAAATTCCATCCTGATGGTTTTGATCTCAATGACACTCCTTGGCCAGGGAGGTCTACTGAGGTTGATGATAACAAAATAGAAGTGTTGGCCAACTCGATCCCACATTACACAACACGAGAGACTGCAGAAACATGGACCATCCATCATTCAGGCGTCACGATCACCTGAAGAAGCTGGGATATGTAAAGAAGCTCAATATTTGGGTTTCTCATGAACCCCAAGAAGTTCATTTGGTGGCATGTATAAACATGTGCAATGTGCTCATCAAACCTGAGGAAAACGATCCTTTCTTAAAGCGACTGATAACTGGTGATGGGAAGTGGATTGTTTACAACACTGTGGTATGCAAACGGTCTCAGTCCCCACGTGATGATTCACTTCAAACAACATCGAAAGGCATTCACCAGAGGAAAGTTAAGCTCTCAGTATGGTGTGATTTTAAAGGTGTTGTGTTCTACGAGCTTCTACCAAGGAACCGAACAGTCCATTGGAATGTGCACTGTCGGCAACTGGACAGTTTGAGAGCTCCTTGATCGTAAAGGAGTTGTGTCCCACAACCATGCAAGACCACACACAAGTTTGATCACCTGTCAAAGATTACTGGAGCTTGGATGGGAAGTGTTGCCACACCCGCCACACTCGCCTGACCTTGCGCGGTCAGACTCGCACTTACTCGCGCTCATCAAACTCCTTGTGTCCTACAATGTTCAATTCAGATGAGGCTGTAAATCAGTACCTTGTTCAGTTATGCTGATAAGGTCAGGCCCTCCTATGAATGAGGAATTACGAAGCTCAATGGAAGATGGCCGAAGGCTATCGAACGAAATGGGCAGTGTATCATTGATTGAGCTTTGCTCTTTATATAAATGACTTTCGAACAACACAGAAATAATATGACTTCTCTAATAACCCAATATTTCTACTCTAGGATTTTCCTTTAAAAGTGGGCCTATTTCAAACACTGTTTTACAGCTTGCTTTTTCATTCAAAAACATACCATGTACACCATTTCTAGGGAGGTTGTTTTTTTTTTTATCACAGAAAGCTAGATGTGTGTCCACGAGGAGAGGATCAGCACCATCTGACCATGTCTGACTAGGAGGCAGACCGCAAGGTCCTTCTAAGTACATCTGTACAACACAAGACACAGAACAGAACATGGCAGTGAAAAGGGGAAGGCCTCTATGCACTAACATAAAAAACATACAAGATATATAAAATTAAAAAAGGAAACAATAGAAGCAGCAAACTGACTTTTAAGTGTGAATATACCCACAGGGAATTCTACAAGGATAAATTTAAAAAACTATAGATTGAATCATAGAAACTATTGCTATTCAATCTTTTTTTTTTCCAAGAAATTTTTGCCTTAGGGCACACATGCTCTCTGGAAAGAGAGACAGAGACAGTGAGAGGGAAAGTGAGAAATCATCCTCCAGGGGGGATGGCCATGCTGCAATCTCTTCCCCATTCTCCTCCCATTATCTTGGGTATGTACGCACATGTGCCTGGAATGAGTTTCAAGCCACCAGGTCTAGGACTCAAACCACAGTAGGGCATGTAGGAGTCCAGCAAAGTTATCACTGTGCTACCTGCTGGCCCTGACATTAATCATTTCTGACATATACAGACTGAAGTTTTGTATGACACAACCTAACTCACAACAGTGATGATTAATCCAGTTTGGATCTCAACTCTGGAAGGATTATAGACTTAGTTTGAACTATATAAGATTCTTAAAATTTACTATCTTTGATATATAAAATGGAAAAAAATTAAGACTGCTGATATTATACAATTTTGGACCAATAATGGGAATTTTATACAGCTCCAACTATAAATATCAGTGGTCACAGATGTGGTTTGTAGATGCGGGAACTGAGTAGAGGGGATGGAATGATGTCTTTCCACTTAGTGTCATTTTACTTCTTGATTTTTCAAATCTGAGAATTTTTTAGGTTTCTAAATAAAAGAAAGGAGAGGGGAAGAGAGGAAAAGAAAAGCAATACCAAAATCTTGGGGCCGACAGGTGGCATGGTTGTTAAGGGCGCTGGACTCCCACATGGCCAAGCCACAGTTTGAGTCTCGGACCTGGCGGCTTGCTTTCTTACTTTCCCTCTCTCTCTCTTTTTCTCTCTCTCTCTCTCTGCCCATCTCTAGTCAATTAAAATAAATAAAATTAATAAATAAAGTTAAATGAAATAACTCCTAAAAAAAAGTAATATCAAAATCCAGTATATTCAGGCAGCATCAAATTCCTGATTGGGTTCATTTTCCAATGTTCTAATAACCTCTGTTTTTCTTTTTTCTTTTTCTTTTTTTTTTTTTTGAGAGATTTTTGCTATAGGGTGTGTGCGCTTGCCAGAAAGAGAGAGACAGAGAGACAGAAAGCAAGAAATCCCCCCCCATGGGGATGGCCATGCCGCCATCCCTTCTCCTCCATTCTCCTCTCGGGATCTTGGGCACACACGCACACGCACCCGGCATGAGTTTTAAGCCACCGGGTCCAGGACTCGAACTGCAGTCGACTACATGGGAGTCCAGACACATAGCCATTACGCTAACTGCTGGTCCCTGTTTTTCACTTTATTTTATTTTATTTTGCCATAGTGAGCTTTCACCAACCAGAGATAGAAAGAGAGAGGAAAAGTGAGATGGCCACTCCACAATCCCTTGTCTTCCATTAGCCTCCTGGGATTTTGAGCATGCACACACATGCACTTGGCGTGATTTTTAGGCTCATTCTGGGACTTAAACCATAGCTGGCAATGTGGGAGTCTAACACTTTGACCACTACACCAACAACCTATTTTTAAAGTATCAGATACCTGCAACGTCTTCACTGGAACCAACCTGAAACCATGTGTGTGTTTGTTCATTCAGGTGAATGGTTGCATAAATCATAAAAGATAATTTCATTGGGCATTTAATTAAATGGGTGTTTCTTTTCCACCTTTCCCATAAAAATGAACACCCATTCTTCTCCTGGAGCCCCATGTCTTTTACAGTGTTGTGCCCCAGATTTAAAACAATGTTCACTCTGTCTTACCCTTCCTCATCTTCTGTATGGAGACCACAGCTCTTAGCCCTTTTCAACAAAGCCAACCATCTTTATTAAACAGGGAAAAAAAGAAAAAAGAATCATTCTAAAATTAAAAAGACTAAATGAATAATCTGGCTGAAATGGAAAGAACTTATGTGAAAGGAGGACTCACAAGAAAACTGGTAATGTTCTTTGACTCCAAGGAGGAGAAGACTGTTCACTGTGGCATCTATGTTTAGCACCTCAGCAGGATGGTAAAGAACCCAGACTCTGAGGTTAGATTGCATGGGTTCAATCTTGGCTTTGCAACTGACCAGCTGTGAGATTTGAGAAAGTTACTGACCCTGTCTGTGCCTCAGTATCCCCAGTGCAACAGAGTTGGGAGACAGGACCTGTATGAGGTCATTACGTCATGAGGGTTCTGCATTTGCTAATGGATTAAAGTCATTATTATGAGAATACGTCTGTTAGAAAACCATATTCAGCCCTCTCAATCTGTCTCTCTCTCTTATGCACATGTACACAATGCTTTGTTGCCTTCCACTCTACCATGGGGTGACACTGTGGGAAGGCCTTCATTAGATGCAGTCCCTTGACCTTGGACTTCCCAGCCTCCAGAACTGTAAGAAATTTTTATTCCTTATAAATTACTTAGTCTCAAGTATCCTATTATAACAGCACAAAATAGACTAAAAAAGACAATGTTTTTGCACTAACAAAATTTTTAAGGCCTAGCCACAGTAGCTCACAAGAGCACACTACTGTTCGGGAAGCTGGAGGCCACTTGTGAGGCCTAGGTATGGTTTCCTAGGCTAATTTGAATATGCACCAATAATCCCAGCTAATTGGGAGGCTGGGACAGAAGGACTGCAACACCATGAGACCCTGTCAACAATACCTATTTCACTTTTTCCTTCCTCTATCTCAAAAAAGAAAAAAAAAATTAGAAAAAAAGAGCATACCTCTAAAATAGCCAGATAATAAGTAGTCAGAAACTTAAAATAATCATTATTACTATTCTGACACAAAGAGGAAAAGAAAATCATGACCATAATCACATTTCGAGCTCATGAAATCATGCTCCTGATCTCAGTGAATATTAGCAGATCCAAAATGTCAGCCCAAGAGTTAATTTTAATAGGCTTGAAAGATTTTTTTTCTCACCCAAGGTGACATTGTGCTCCTTCTAAATACAGGCTCAAAGGAATGCCATGGAAGCAGAATGAGCATTCAGATGGAGTCAGGCTGTAAAGATGCTACCCAGAGCTAATAAAAGCCAACTACAGACAACTAATGATAAATTCAAGTAGGAGTATTCTCTGTAGTTAACTCAATCTGGTATTGTTTCTTCTTCCTCAACAGCTGGTATAAGGATCCAGTAAGTAAAAATGAACTGGCCATCGCTTTGTTTCCTTACATTAATTGTAGATATCACTCTTATATCATAGAACTTTTCTTTTCTTTTTTTTTTTTTTTAATCATGGTCCGTAAGAGTTTTCTAAGTAGTAGAAGTCACCTGGAATTGGCCGCACTGGGATAATATATTCCCCTTCAAGATTTCTGCTCATCTTGCCGGCTACCAAAGAAAGCGTTTCAAATCAGTCACTCTTGACAGCCTTAAAAATTCTATTTCATTCAGGATAAACAATACTTTGGCTGGTTTGAAAAGATGTTTCTTAGACAGCCTGGCTACCTCCTACGCTGTAAGAGTTTCAAAGAGGGTTATAAAGAGAGTGACAGCTGCTTGAATCCAGAACTAGAAATTAAAATAAAAGCTATTAGAACTGAAGAAAAAAAAAAAATCCCTGCTCCACAGGGAAACAAGCTTTAAAGAATTTTTCTCTCTTCTATAAATTCTAGTTACCTGCCATGAACTTATTTTCACCACAGAAGCAGCTATGTATTTTTTAAAAGGCATTAAATAAGCTTTTCTTCTCCTCCTTCAGAGAAAGCGGAGAATGTTCATCCTACACAGAAGCACAGTTCAGATTATATAGGAAGTCACAGAAGAAACTGCCTTTTGCTTTGTCACTGGCATTAGGAGGGCTGAGCATGGGGAGCTACTGGGAGACTCCAATGCAGGGAGGCGTCGTGCACGATTTACAGGCACCCACAACTCAATTGCAGCCCTGAGATCTCTGGCTGCTTTTTCCAACCCATTGATCCTATGGTTGTACAAGTGAGTTAAGAAGTAATCTGTCTCTGTGTACTGCGTGGACTGATGCCTGGTCTTAGATTTCACTTCACAACACAGTGATTCCATGTCAAGGGATCATCACATTGCTCTGAGGGAATGGCCAGCAGTCTCAGGGGGTTATTTTCTAGAGCCTGCACATGAAACATCAAAAATGGTAAGAAGGAGGAGAAGGAAGATCAGTAAATTTCAGATAAACATCTGCTTGCGTCTGATTACCTAAGATTATAATACTGCGTCAAACTGCTCTAAGTCTACAAGGAAACACCAACAGAGGTAGAGAATCTCTCAACATCTACAACGAAGGTCTTCCAATGGCCTTGCTCTTCCTTCTCACAGACTTTAAATGTTCTGCTAACATTCTGGGGAGGACAGGGTAGTTAGTCTACTTCTGAAAGCACGTTTTCATAAATAGATTTCTAAAGATGGGAGCTGGCATTAGAGAGTGCACAGTGCCATGGATGTTAGCAACCCCTCCCTGATTTCCCCTCAAATGAGGGTCTGCTTGCACAATGGCCACTCTTTAAGACGAGCCTAGGAATGAATGTGGCTATATGTCCGTGAGATAATGCAGGAGAGAAAAATGAGCCCTTCTTTATCATTATGAGATCACTCCCTCCTTAAGAGGATATACATTTTAGTAATTATTTAATATTATTCCTTACAGAGACTTTCCATACACACTACTTATACCAATACATTTCATACTATTTCTGCTAAATCTGTTTTCCAAAGCAGTGACATGTAAGACTACGTATTAAACACAACAAAGTGACAATCCCTTCCTTTTGACGAAAAGATGATCTAAATATGTAAAAATTGTAAGAAAAAAAAGATACAAACACAATGACAGATTTACCCATGAGCTCCATTGTGGTTGATGACAACAGTTTCGTCTCTCTGCCTTCAACTCCCCATCTAGTCTCTTATGAGGCCCTAAAATTCGCTTCGACAGCTCTTCCAGATACCCATTTTATGTTCCCTTCCTGGTGCTAATCCAAGCTCATCTCAAATTGAAATTACTTACCCCGCCTTTTACCATGGTCTTTCAAATTCCTACAGGCAGATTAAGTCAGATTAAGTTTCCTTAAATATATTTTCAAAACATTAGCACTCTTCTCCCTTGCTAAAAAATATTCAGTGGTTTCTTTCATCATTTTAAACATGAAGCGTCCTTCTCTGACTTCAAGAATAATGCTGAAAGTCAGCAGCTAGCATGTGAGGGCCTACTGTGTGTCAGACACTGACACCATATTAGCAGCCTCAACATTCTCTACTATTTTAAATGGAAGATACTACTATTATCCCTACTTTTTTTAGTTAATAAAATAAATCTAGAAAGCATAAACAAGGTGTCCATGAATATAGAGCCAGAATACATATTCTTTGCCTTTTTTAAAAAAATTATGTAACTTTATTTATTTATTTATTTATTTTTAATTTGGCCAGAGAGGGGCAGAGTGAGAGTGAGAGTGAGAGAGAGAGAGAGGGAAAGTGAGAAAGCAAGCCACCAGGTCCAGGACTCAAACTGCAGTTGGTCCTGTGGGAGTCCAGCACCCTTAACCAGCCACCACACCACCCACTGGCATCTAGAACACATACTCTTTAGCTCAGGCTTCTTTATTTAACTCATTCATTCTTTAGGCAGTTTTTCCCATGTCTGATCAAACTGCATGAGACCCACCTATCTACCGCCATCAACTCTGTCCCCTCCTGATTCTAATCAGGTTGCTCCTCCTCACCGTCATAAATACCGAGGATCCTTTACCCCAAGTTTCTGAGAGCAGAAGTGTTTTGGATTTCAGGTTTGCTCATATTTGCACATTCTGGTATCTCGGGGATAACACCCAAGTCTAAGGTTTAAACACGAAATTCATTTACAAACACCTTATATGCATTGCCAGAAGGTAATTTTGTACGATATTTTTTTCTTGCAGTGTTTTGACTGTTACCCATCACGTAGGGTTAGGTGAGGAATTTTCTACTTGTGGCGTCATGCTGGCACTCAGACAGCTTCCGTTCTTGAGGCATTTCGGATTTTTGGATTGCCATCTTAGGAATGCTCACCCTGCTCCTTGTTTTTGTCTCTGCTGCTGCTGTGACTTCATTCCCTCACCTGAAAGCCCTTCCCATCTCACTGCCCGAATGGCTCAGCTCGAGAAAACCCTCCAACCTTTCCTAAGTACTGCAGCAACGAGGTGCCCTCCTCAGAGCTCCCGCAGTCCCACAGCTCATCATGGGGCACTCTCTGCTATCTCGGCTTATTCCATGTTTCACTGCATAACGACAAACAATGAGAATAGGACGTAAACTCTTATATTTTTTTGGGAGGGTTTTTTTTTTTTTTTTTGCTATAGGGTGTGTGTGCTTGCCAGAAAGAAAGAGACAGGGAGACAGAAAGCAAGAAATCCCCCCCCAGGGGGAATGGCCACACCGCAATCCCTTCTCCTCCATTCTCCTCTCGGGATCTTGGGCACACACACGCGCGCCCGGTGTGAGTTCAAGCCCCTGGGTCCAGGACTCAAACCACAGTCGACTAAATGGGAATCCAGCAACATAGTCATTACGCTAACTGCTGGTCCCATAAACTCCTATTTATGTTAGAAGAAACTGGGTATGGCATGGCACAGAACTTACAAATGTTCAACAGACATGTGGTATGATTCTGAGTTTAATATCCAGTACCGTAACAGGACAGAGGCAGAAAAACTCCAAAGGACTAGCAGCATCCACATTGGAGGATTAAAAGTTAACACTTAAAGAGATCTTGCCTGGCTTGCTTTCTAGTTTTCTATTCTCTTGCTAAACAGAACCAGATTATTTCAAGCTACCTAAGGTGGCTAATTCATAGCCTCACCATTACTCTCATTGACATGTGACATGAGGCAGCTCTTCCAAGATCTAATTTGATATTGTGTGGGCTGAATGGACATCGCTATACGATTTGTCCTACTCTGATTTGAGGGATGGCCCAGGTAAGGCTACGTTCTGAAATATGCTCCTACTTAGGGTAGAGGAAACGATGGTTCTTCATTGTTCAGCCGTCTCCCTTCAATGGTCCTGACTACTCTCACTTGTTTTGCTAAAGGCTCTGTCTCTTCCTCATGGTGTCTACCATGCTGTGGGACTACAATAACACATGTTCAACAGAATGTGCTGCTGTTAGCACATTTGTGATCCAAACGTTAAAGTGACAACCCAACGATACCCAAGAAAGACCAACAGTAAAACAGCATTATATCTTGCCAATTGGCCTACGGGATGATTTTGTTTTCAACTTGATATAACTCATACTCTTTAAGTTGCCTAAATAAGTAAACTGTTACATCAAGTACAAAAGAAGATGGGCACAGAATTGCCTAATTTCACACGAGAAGATACATATAAAAACTAGTCTCGTAAATGTCTAGTTGTTTAAAATTAGAGCCAGCATAAGGAAAGAGAGAGACAACTTAGTCAAAATTCAGATGGTAATCCTCTTCTCCCACAGTCTCCAAATCTTTGCTTGGATTTTTTTTTTCCTACCATGAATGAAAAATAACAAGGATTGTTTTAATCTCACGTAGCTTCATGAACTTCCCTCCAACTGGGAATTTTTATGAGAGGTAGATTGGTAACACAATACTCCATGATGCTGACCCACGTGGGAGAAGTACAGATTTGTGTCCAGACAGCTTCTTGATATGCCAGGGGCACGTGTGCCCATGATCTAGGGGTGGTAGGAGATGGGGGTGGATCATGGCATGAAGGCCTTGTTGGAGATGCATGTCTCTTTGTCTATCTCACTCATGGAAGAAAGAATAAACATAAAATAAACATGTTGTTTTAAGTTTTTACCATAGGGTGCATACACTTGCCAGAGAAAGAGAGTGAGAAGGGAAAGTGAGAAATCACACCTGGAGAGATAGCCCCACTGCAATCCCTTCTCTTCCATTCTCCTCCTGGGATTATGGGCACACATGCACCCATGCCCAGCGTGAGTTTCAAGCTTGTAAGTCCAGGACTCCAACCATGGTCAGCCATGTGGGAGTCCAACACCTTAACTGCCACTCTACCTGCTGGCCCCAAAAGAAACATTTCTTAAAAAGAAGTAATACAAACATTAATTTGAGGTATGCAGGAACAAAACATAGAACTAACTTTTTTAGAGTTCCTTTATTACTAATTCTGTGGAAATAAAAACACAGATGGGTAACTTGAGAATGAAATGAACGCAAACTTTTGATTTTTAATCTTCTTTTTAGCACTTAGCAGCCTATCACATATTCTATTTCACAACCGAATCAGACAAATCTACTCAGCTTTGCAGTGTGTGAGATTATAAAATGCTATATGAATATGAACAAAATGGCTTCTAAAAAAACAATACAAGAATCTCAGTAAAGATGTAATAGCTGCTTTCATTTAAGAAAACTAGCTAGATATTATGTCCTTTTGTAGTTTACATTAATCTTTCATAAAGATCCTTAAGATTACAATTTTAAAATATTTTGCAAATGCTTTGTAAATAGTAAATTTAATATCATTTAATCATATATTGTAAAGAAAACTAATGAGCATTCACAGTATGGCTAAATGTGTCAGTGCCAAATTAAAGTCTTGATTAAAGCAAAGATGCTAATCTTTTTCGATTGAACTAGCCATGGCTCAATGCACAGTGATGGGGGGGAATCTAACAAAATGTAAAATCATGTCTTACAACAAAGAATTTCTCTCCGATTCCTTGCTGGCTGGAATCTCTAGTCCTAGGTCTGTCTTACTACGCCTCATGCCAAAAGCCTTGCTGACTCTCTGCTAATGACTTTCTGATTTGCCTCATGTTGAACTGAAACCAATTCTGAGTGTTTTCCAGACTGGCTGTTTGGTACATCACATAGTTTCATAGTCTACCCAACGTAGAAGAAATAACACCGCAAACCACTTCACACAAATACCAAATCTGTGACCACATCACAAGGCTGAAGAAAATCTCCAGTCATCTTCCAATCCAGTTCCTCGAATCTTGGCAGACAGTCTACCTACCATGTAAGCAAAGCTGCTTGCCCTGCATTTTACTGAGTTCAATTTAACTTACACTACAATGAGTAAGGCTGAGGGAGGCATGTTTGCATCTATAATTCCTAACAGACTCCAATAAGGTAGAAAATTTCTTAAAATAATCAACCAAAGTTGTCCAGAATGAAAATTTTAGCCAAAACTAGATAAACACTGACTTTATTACTATTCATTTTTAAGAATTGCTTATTTTGTTGTTATTATTATTTTAGTTTACAATAGAGCACATGCACTCATGAGACAAGGAGGGGGGAAGTGAGAAAGCAAGCCGCCAGGTCCAGGACTCGATCTGCTGTTGGCCACATGGGAGACCAGCACCTTAACCAACATGCCACCTCCTGGCCCCACTACTACAGATTTTTTAAAAAGTCAAAAAAATTTAAACTTTCTGAAAGCTTCAAGTAATGTTAACAGATGATTCAGCTTATAAAAAAAATGCAAGATCTAATGACAAGAATATATTTTTTTAGACAGTGGCATCCAATAATATGAACAGTTTATAGTCTCTTTTCTTTGTATGATTCTTTTCAAAAAACATACTCACCACCTCTCTTCATTTATCTCCCATCATTTTTTTTAGAAACTATAAAATAGAAAAGTCTAAGATAAAATACAGACCTTCCTCCTTTGCTCTCTATGAAATAACTTTTTCACACAACTTGTGTTTCACTAAAGCTTGGCTTTAAGTACTTGGCAGTCACAGGTGAGAACGGTTTCTAATTGCTTTATCTTGTGACCGCCAAGATAAAATATAATCACTCCAAGACCAAATACATGAGCTTTCCTCCTTCTGAAAAGCTTTTTCTAAAAAGGGCCAGTAATGCCATAGTGATTATGTCATTAGACTTCCTATGATCAACTGCGGTTTGAGTCCCAGACCCAGTGGCTTGAAAATCACACAGAGCGTGTGTGTGTGTGTGTGTGTGTGTGTGTGTGTGTACATGCGCGCGTGCACCCAAGAGCCCAGGAGGAGAATGGAGAAGGGATTGTGGCGTGGCCATTCCCTCAGGGCTGATTTCTCACCTTCCCTCTCACTGTCTCTGTTTCTCGTTCTGGCAAGCACACACCTTCAAAAAGCCTCTTTGGAAAAAAAAAAAAGTAAATAAATCCAAGGCTGCAATCAAGGATTCATGTAAAGTTGCAAAATATTTCATAAAACATAAAATGTAGAATAAAGCATCATATAAACAGTGAGCACTGAAAATTATTCAGATTCTGGAGACAATGTGGGAAGAGGATGGGAGAAGGGCGAGAGTCTAAGGAAAGAAATTAAGGAGGAAAATAGAAAGGCAAGACATTTGTGGGACACAGAAATGGATTATTATCTGTTGATGATAATGTGTTTTGTATCTTCAACTGGACTGGTATGAAGTATATTCACATTGGGTTAGTTCAACTTACAAGCAAAAAAAAAATAAAGAAGAAGAAATAAAAAAAACAGACTAAAGTGGGACCAGCAGTTAGCGTAATGGCTATGTTGCTGGACTCCCACGTAGTCGACCACAGTTCACGTCCCGGACCCGGTGGCTTAAACTCACGCCAGGCACGTGTGCATGCATGCCCAAGATCCCGAGAGGAGAATGGAGGAGAAGGGATTGCGGCGTGGTCATCCCCCCTGGGGGGTGATTTCTCATTTTCTATCTCTCTGACTCTCTCTGTCTGGCGAGCGCACATGCCCTATAGCAAAAACCTCTTAAAAAAAAAAAAAACAGACTAAAGTATTGATAGTTCAGTATTTGACAATCTTCATTATGTCTTCTTTAAAATCAAATAATTTTTAAGAATCATTATATCACCTAAAAATTAAGAAAGCTTTTTGGTTGTACAATACCATTACAAGTTTTCTCTAAAAGATGTACTGAATACTACTATGGAAGCTTTATACTCATGAATAATCAGTTAGCAAGCTAACAATCAAGATTAGTACACACCACATAATAAATTTGAGTGGCTATTAAGATTCCATTTTAAAAAGTATATGTTATTGCTCTAAGATAAAAACGCCCCTCTTTGGGTCCTCTCCTTTATGAAAGAGAGTTAATTCTGTTTTGTTCAAAGGTCAATGAGCCAATTTAGGTATTATTCTGTCTTCCTCTTATCTCTTTCTCCCCTCCTTCCCAACATTTGCGTATTTCACTATTTATTAACACTTCTACCAGAAGACAAGTGAGATGTAAGAAAAGGTGCAATTCAAACCAGTCAGTTTTACTCCTTATTAGCAACTCTGTTGAGAAAGACTGAAAGTGAGAAAAAGAATTAAAAAGTTAGCTGGGATCAGAACTTGAAACTAATGTCTAAATGGAAACTCTGAAACTTCAAGGTGATTTTAATGATTCATGCCCTTCCTCTGGAAAACAAGGATTGACTACAAAACGAACCGTCTCATAGGTATGGATGTCTTAAGTAAGTTTTTAAATGACCAGAACGTGGGAGCCCCCAGAAGAGTTATTACAGGAGGCATTCTGAGTTGTCCTGCAGACACTCCCCAGTTAGGTGAGCTGTGTACAGATGTCACTATCTTGCCTGGGTCTTTGGATATGACCTCCCTGGCCACTGGCATGCACACTGGCTTATGATGAAGGCACTGTCTTTGTTCCCATCATCACCCTTCCCTCAGTCAGTCCTCTTGTATTTCCAAACCAATACAACTCACTAGCTCAGAAGGATAATAAATGGAAGATATTTAAAAAGAAAAAAAAAAGATGACAAAAAGAAAAATGAAGACCAATTTCAAATTCAGGAAATAGTCTCCCCAGGGGAGACGTCCCATGACAACAGTCACAGTTTCAGGCATACATGCTGAAAATGCAGGTTTGCGACAGGATCATCTTATTCTCCACATCTAATAACGCTATCGTTACGAACCAGCAGCTGGTGGTGTCTGTGTGGCTCACCGCCTGATTTTTGTATGGATCAGCCCTGAAAAATTCCTATTTCCAAGCTCTCTTTAAAAACTGGGCAATCTGGTAACACTGAAATGAGGTGCCCACATGGCAACAATCAGCTAAAACATGGCGGCTTAGATGTGACGTGAGAAACTGCATTTACCAGGATTCCCCTGGAGCCCAGTTCACTCATCCTGGCTCCGGTGGGGAGGTCAATCTACTACTCCTGCCACGTGGTAAAATGTCCCACCTTACAGAAAGTCAGAAAAGCGGGGCAAGTGAAGTGCAAAAGCCATAAACCCTAGTGCAATGGTGAACTGTGCCTTTAATCTAGACGCATTTAACAGTAGGCTCTATCAGCTCTTCTCATAAAAGATCTGCTTTAATTTTAGTTCTCCTTCCATTTGTCTCAGGGTTATGTAACCTCACAGGAGGTCACACAAGTCTCCCAAAAAAGAAATTTAAGCTGTCTTTTAAAAATAAAAAAAGAACCATGCATAACAAAGACAAACACAAAACTGAAACTTGGCATTTTCTCCCTGACGAAAAAGCTTAATCCTTCCTATTAATCTCAAAAATGATCATCTTAAGCAAAAAAGAAATTTAAAAGCAGAGGGTAGAAGACAGTGGCCTGCACTGAGGACATCGGATAGGCCAATACTCTCAACATGCTGTCCAGCAGAAAAGTATCATTAACATCTCACCATCTTCCAGCTCCAGACAGAGATTATACACAGCCACAGGTCTCTTCGTCCTCTGGCCTTGTCTCTTCGATTGCCTTGGGGGAGCATTTGGGGGTGAGGCTGACAGCGACGTGGGTTCTGGGAATGTGGCATCAGGCAGGGTCCGAAAAATCTGTCACCAAAACATAAAAGACATTCACTGTTTACCATGAACAGAACCTGTGTGTGTCTACAGTAAACCACCAAAGGTTTGATTTGGAGTGCGTTCAAGAGAGTCCAGAGCCAAAAATCCATTCCTTCAAATTTAGGGAATAGGTCATAAGCCATTTATTTAGAAGATTTCAAAAATAAAATTTCTAAACAAAATTAATTAAAAGCAACATCAATTCATTATGTTTCTAATAACTCATTCCAAAACTAAATGAGCATAATTATCTTTACCAGGTGTACAAACTACAATAGCTATTCATCCCCAAAGGAAGTAGCCAGCATAAAACACTAAAAACAAGTATCTCATTAAATTTCACCAAGGGTTATATTTATGCCTAAATGTTGGTCTTGATTTTTTTTTCTTACTACATAAACAGAAACATATGACTGCAAATAATTTTTACACATGTCAAAAGAGCTGTGCTTATGGGAACCAGCAGTGAGCGTAATGGCTATGTCGCTGGACTCCCACGTAGTCGACCGCGGTTCGCGTCCCGGACCCGGTGGCTTAAACCTCACGCCGGGCGCATGTGCGTGCGTGCCCAAAATCCCAAGAGGAGAATGGAGGAGAAGGGATTGCGGCGTGACCATCCCCTGGGGGGTGATTTCTCGCTTAGCTGTGCTTATGAAATTAACTTTCTAGATTCACATTTCCATTTTTATATCATATTCTCTAGGTTTTGTCAATTTATATAGTACCCTCCAACTTCTCTTAGTAATTTCCACTTGCATTTATGAAACCGAGACTGTTGGGACCTTGATTGATCTATAAGGTCATTCATACATGAGCAATAACAACATTCATGAAAACGTGCTGCCTCTTTGCTTCACGCGTTTTATCTTTTGAGAAAAGCAATCTACGCATAAAGACAAGCACAGCGTACAGAAGTGATTTAAGGAGGTCTCCCATAGTTGCCAAGACCTGAGTTCAAAGACTTCCTTCAACAAGGCTGGAGACCCTTCAGCCCTCTATAACGTCATAAAAATAAAACATGTTAGAGACATCAACCTAACAGACACCGCGCCTCCAAAGGACTGACGTTCCTCAGGTGAAACCGCGAAAGGAAGAAAGCCAGCTAGCTTTACACCAAACACAAATGTAAAACTCACCATAAAAGGCATGTTGTAAGGGAATTATTTATACATTTAAATTAAAAAAAGCAGATGACGTGTGGCAAAAGTAAAGGCGTCACTTACCTATATTTATATTTATATATATATAAAGTCATTAACAATACTACTGGAGTTTACTACTGTACATCCTGAACGCTCTCACCAAAAAACAAAGCATTATATAGCAATAAAAAGAAGCAATTTCAACACAACATTTGCTTGACAGTACCATACTGCCCCCTCATGTGTAAATGGGATAAAGATGATTTAAATTACCATGCACAAATATTTGCTAGTAAAAATTTAATTTATTGCTCCAACTGGTAACCTGCTCACACCATATTTCCACAAGATCTATGTTCTGATAGCGCACACTGGAAAATAGCAAGCTACTTATCTGCCTTGAAAATTCTCTGCTGCCTGCACTACTGTCCACAGCTGCATTTACTGCTGTCTGTCACTTTTCAAATTAAAGAAGGTTCTGGAGTGGTGGGAACAGAAGAGCAGTTAGTTTGAGAAGAGTACAATAACAGCGAAGGTAAGAAGAAAAGACAGGCAATGCAATGCCATTGAAAGAAAATGGCACCTGGGACTCACATTTGGAATAGCTCTTTGACTCACCTCAGTTGGATTTTTATAAGTATGTCAGCTGCCTCTGGGGTGTTACCAGAATAGGAAAGCAAGCAGTAGAGCCAAAGCATAAAGAAACAGTGTTAACGTTACATTCCAATTACCATCACTGGACAGATGACACATCCCAAGCAGATGTTGTGGAAGATCACACTGACTACAATGGTACAAATGCAAAAAATTCCTCTTCCTCTTCTTCCATTCTGGAGTATAGGTGCTGGAGAAAGGAAGAAGGGATATGGAGTCGAGGTATCAAGGGAAGTGTGGGGAGTAAGATATGAAAGGAGCCCCAGTCTGCAGAACTAGACTGCCAAGCAAAACAAGACCAGGGAGTAGGCCCTTAAAGCTCCCAAGGTAATGACCTGAATCTTTCCATCATCTTAGTCCAGATCCCAGGGATGGATCTGAACTTAGCCAGTCTCCAGAAGACTTAAGATATGGGTTTACATCAGAATAACTGAGCTGCAGGGCACAGAGGTAACACAATGCTTGGCTATGCTAGATCCATGTGGGAAGGTCCTGGGCTCTTATCCTGAGGTATCTCCAGACATAACGGGCAAGCACATGCCCATGATCCTGACTAGCTGAGGTCAAGAGTGTATTATAGCATGAAGACTCTACTGGGGGTAACTGTCTCTAGCTCTTTCAAGAAAGAAAAAAAAAAAGAAAATTTTTTAAGAATATCTGCGGACCAGCAGACGGAGTAACAGTTACATCACTGGACTCCCACATAGTCGACCACAGTTTGAGTGCCAGACCAAGTGGCTTAAAACTCATGCCAGGTGCATTGCATGCATGCCCATAGTCCTAAGAGGAGAATGGAAGGGAATGATTTTTGCAGCGTAGCCATCCCCCTGGGGAGGGTGGGGGGTGATTTCTCACTTTCTGTTTCTGCCTCACTAGCAAGCACATGTGCCCTATAGCAAAAGTCTCTCTTAAAAAAAAAAAAAAAGAAAAAAGAAAAGAAAAAACTTGGGAGAAGAAGCTAGGTTTCATTTTTTTGTTTTGTTTTGTTTTCTTTGGTTTACACTTTAAACTAAGGCTAAGAAACTGATTTAGATAATCACTCCACAGTATTTTACATTCCTCTTGGATAAAAAAATGTCAAAATGAAAACACTAGAAAATGTATTTCAGAAAAATTGGCACTGGACATACACCATCAATTCCTTAGATTTTCCCAAGTCCTAATTAGGCATAAACAGTTTCAAAGATTCTAAATACCAACCACTCCTTCAATAAGCTCTAATTTGTACTGGCATTTCAAAGAGCGCAAGTACCCTCCAGATAAGCACAGGTACCAGATCAGACACTAATTTGAGATAGCACTATTCTAGCTTTTAAATCTTACCAGCCATGAAAGCTTTGACATATTTCTTCTTCTCTTTAGGTGTTTGCTATAGGGTGCATGCACTCACTGGAGAGAGACAGAGAGTGACAAAGAGAGAGGAAAACTGAGAAATTAACCCCTAGGGGGATTGATCGATTAATTAGTTAATGTCCCAATCTCTTCTCTTCCATTCTCCTCTCAGGATCTTGGGCACACACACAAGTGTGTTTCTTCAGGCTGCCAGGTCTGGAAATCAAATCACAAAGCTGGCCATGTGGGATCCAGCCACCTTAACCTCCGAACCATCTGCTGGCCCAGCTTTGACATATTTCTTAGGATAATATACCTCCTTTTCTCATCTGCATGAGGACCGTACCACTTATATCTCAAATAACAACCAGGGTTAAATGAGATAATGTCTAGTTTAGGACTTGGCAGAATACGCTGCAATAAATGGCAGATTCTTGTACTTGTAATATGATCACATACAGGAAACAATGATTAAGAATGCATTCAGGGGACCAGCAGATAGCACAATGTTTGTGTCACTGGACTCCCATGTGGTCGACTGAGGTTGGAGTTCCAGATCTGGCGGGTTGGAACTCACTCCGGGCATGTGTACATGCGTTCCCAAAAGCCCGAGAGGAGAATGGAGAAGGGATTGCGGTGTGGCCATCCCTCCAGGGGGTGATTTCTCGCTTTCTGTCTCTCTGTGTCTCCAGCAAGCCCATGCGCCCTATAGCAAAAATCTCTCTTTAAAAAAAAATGCATTCAGACTCTCATTACTGTACTCTTCTCAACCATGTTTCTGAGTGAGCACTAACTTCTTGTGGTCTTAAATATTCCCTAAGTTCAGTGCCCCGAGTCAAGTTATTCCAAAGTGTTTGGGAAAGGACATTAAACAGTAGGGTAAAGGAAAGCCATGAACGGAGCCAAGTAATCCAGAACCAACATTTGTTTTGTGTATTTGTTTCTATGCTTCAGCACTGAAATTTCAGATTTAAATGATTTCCCTTTGATTTCATCAACAACCCACTTGGCAGTGGAGCTTTCTCGGGAGCATTTTAGTAGGCCTGCTTTTGAGGTAAGCTTCATTCTCCACATCTTAGGAGTGAGTAAAGGTCAAAAATGAACCACGTGACCCAGGTCTCCACAGTTAAAAACTGGCAGAGTCGGCATTGGAACTCACAGCTGTGAGGCCAAAGGCCCTGCCGCCAAACTATTAGGTTGTCGGGAAAGTCGTGACACATTTTTGTATAGAAAAAAACATTGAAAAATATGCCATGACTTTCCCGACAACCTAATATAAAAATATTATAGTTTATGAAACAAAATGTATTTTTTTTGGTAACAAAATTTATTTCTTAGGATAAAAACACCACCAGCCACTGCTGTCCTCCATCTGTGTATAAGGAGTGGCACCAGGAACTATCTACGGAAGCTTCCCATTGCTGCATCTGGTCCTCCCGGATATTTCAAGAACGCTTTATCTTTGACATGCATTTACTTTGTCCCCCAAGGTACTAGCCTTGATCTAAAGTCTTTTTCTTTTAAGCTACGAAGCTATTGCTCTCATGGTTCTCTATGACATGCCAGAAATGACTTAAAAGGATATTCTTTTAAATCCCAGAAATAATACTGTTTACTTGAAGTTCTAACCTGTGTTTTTGGCAATCAGATTCCAGAGGTGAAAATTTAGCTTACCTGGCTCTACACTGCCAAGAAATAAGTCATCTCTAAACATAATATTGACTTTTTAGTGGATCATTAGAAAAGTAATGACGCATTTTTGCATAGAAAATATGTTAAGCCTTTTCCAATGACCCAATAGCGCCAGAAATTCTGCAGGGAGGCAAATTTCTCTTGGAGCCCGGATCTCCTTCCCAAATCTTCTGACCCCTGAACTTCCTAGGTCACTTTTCTCAATGCCTTGTTTTAGGGTAGATGACCTCTTCTTTTTTTTATTTTTTTAAGGTTTTGTCATAAAGTATATGCACTCACCAGAGAGAAGAGAGACAAAGAGAGACAGTGAGAAGGAAGGTGAGAAATCACTCCCCATGGGAGATGGTCATGCTTCAATCCCTTCTCCTCCATTCTCCTCTAGGGATTTTGGGCATGCACATACACG